>NC_044556.1:75006831-75325077 GCF_007565055.1 Rhinopithecus roxellana | reverse complement strand
CGGACTCTGGGGCTGGGGAGGGCATACTGGGTGAGAGCAGGCTCTCAGTGCCTGGGGTTAGAGAGGTGGTAAGGGCGCGCCATGCTTTTTGTGCCTTCTGTGAACAGACTCCGTGTTGCCTGAGATCGTATTGGTCTTGGATTTTAAGTGGCTGCTTATTTTGGGGGGTGGGTGGGTCATCGAGTCATCTTTCTGTTCCTGACCAATATAGACAGCATCTGATTCCATTACCTAATGGCGTTTTGACATTGTTTTCCTTCTTTTCATTACTTAGAATCATATTTGAGAGATGTGGAGCAACCTAAAAAACACTGGTAGCCAAACCTAGTGAGAAATTAGTATCCTAACAAAGGAAGGCAAATAATGCTAACCTGTTTTTCCCCCACAGCTCATAAAGTAAAGCTTAAGGCCTATCCCACTGTTTTGTATTTCATTGAATGGAATCAATACTTTTAAAAATGCATGCTAGACCAGGCACAGTGGCTCACGCCTGTGATCCCCGCACTTTGGGAGGCCCAGGCTGGGTGATTGCTTAAGCCCAGGAGTTCAAGATCAGCCTGGACAACATGTCAAAACCCCATGTCTACAAAAAATACAAAAGTTAGTTGGGCATGGTGGTGTATGCCTATGGTTCCAACTACTCAGGAGGCTGAGGTGGGAGGATCGCTTGAGCCCAGGAGGTGAAGGCTGCAGTGAGCTGTGATCATGCCACTGCACTCCAGCCTGGATGACAGAGTGAGACACTGTCTCAAAAAAAAAAAAAAAAAAAAAGTCAAAAAATACAGGCTTAAATACATGCTTATTGTGCAAAATGAACAAAATAAAAGGCTGTTTTTAATATTTTGGTATATTTCCTTCTGACTTTATTGTGCTTCATGTGTGTCTATGTCCAAATTATATTTAGGATTCTATTCCATGTACAGTTTGTACGTTGCATTTCTTTTCTTAGGAACATTCATTCAATGAATATGGGTCTTGTATGTCTGCTGCTATTACTCTGGTTTGCAATAACAAACCATTCCTATTTTCTTGATCCTTTTTTCACTATTTGTTTACACACACGTACATGCAGGAAGATAAGCAGGGACTTTGTTTTGCTCATTGTTAAGTGCTCAGTGCCTGGAACACAGTAGGCAATCAATAGATATTTGCTAAAATGTATTGGGAGCGGCAGACATTAACTGAAACATAATAGTAACAAATATACTAGGAACCAAGGGAAGTGCTCTGGAGGAAAGCAGTATAATTTTCTGACAGCATTAACAAATGACTGGAGGGAGGGAAGGCTTTTCTTCTCATCAAACAAACAAAACTCTGCCACCTTGGGGCCTCTGTGCTTGCTGTTTCCTCAGCCCTGGAACATTCTCCCCCTGACCTGCTGCATAAAAGGGCTCTTTCTTCTGCAAACTCAGCTAGAATGTTACCTGCTTCAGAGACCTTCTTGGAACCCCCCAACTCAGGTTGAACACATACAACCCGGTTCAAATCCCTCTTGTAATGACCTTTTTAAAGTGATCTTTTCTGTGCTGTGTCTTTCCCCATTAGAATGCAGAAATTTTCTCTGTCTTCTCACATTTGTGGTTCCAAAAGCCCCATTTGTTTGCCTCTGTATGAACACTAACTCAGTATCCATATAGACATCTGTTAAATACCAGAAAATTAAATATACTATTCGGCTGGGGCTGAGAGCCTAGGAAAAAGTTCCTCCTGCCTCCAAGAGGAAGGTTCTTTAAAGAGCTATGCTCAGGATGGTCTTTCTGTAGTACTTAAAAAGCTAGGGCAGGGGCAGCTGAGGGCTAGGAAGGATCTGTCTCCCCTGTTTGTGTTGACTCTGCAGGGCTTCCAGTATTTCAGTCTTGCATCTCACCGATCATTAAAACGTTCATTTTGAAGAAGGGTGATGGGATTAGGGAGCAGTGGTGATAAGAAGAAAATGAAAGGACTTTTTTTTAAAAAAAAAGGTTAATGTTTAGAATAGGCTTAGTACTAGAAGTACACCCTGGGCATCATAAAGAGAGCCCACCTCTACAGAATATTAAAAACAAAGTATTAGCCAGGAGTGGTGTTGCACGCCTGTGGTCCCAGCTACTTGGGAGGCTGAAGGGGGTGAGGGGGGAGGATCACTGGAGCCCTCATGGTCAAGGCTGCAGTGAGCCCTAATCCTACCGCTGCACTCCAGCTTGGGTGACAGAGTGAGACCCCATCACACACACACACACACACACACACACACACACACACACACAAAACTAGAAGTTGAAGAAGATAATGAAAGCAATTTGAAATAGAGGAACATAGAATTATAAAATGAATAGGGTGCAACATGGACGATAACAAAACTAAAAATGAAGAGAAGGAGAAACAAGGTTAAGTTTGAGGTTGATAGGGTTAAATCCAGAAATGAAACCTAGAGAAAGTAAAAATGAGAACTCACGATGCTAGGCAGAGAGAATACATGAATTAAAATAAACATTCAATTTTTCAAACAACTCAGTCTCACAAGGAGAACGTTTTGTAAGCAGACAGTGCTGTGCATGGGAGACCTGCCCTCTCAAAGGTAGTTACCAAATGGTTTGAGATAGCTGAAGGAAACATGTATCAAATTTCAGGCCAGTCTCATTCATTCCTCCAGTAGAGGAGCTGCTTTTTTGGACAAACCCCCGAATCTCCTGTTGTGTGTGGTCTCTTCTGCCTATTTCAGGTGCTTTCCTTATTTCCAATGAAAGAAGCCAAGATCAATAAGTTCTTATTGCTTCTTAGTTTCCTTACTCGGCATACTACCTTGCAAAAAGAGCAGTCTGTATCTGGTCACCTGCCAGGATACCAGAAGACTGGGAGATAGGCAGCACAAGAAATGGCCTAATCTTCTTTCTCCACTGTGCTGTAGAATGATTATTTTCAATATGAAATTGGTTGCAATATATTCTTCACATTGTTTTGTGTTTGACAGCAGTGGACTTTGAGTACCAATTTTTTTGTGAATAGCTACTATGAGTGACATATTGTGCTGGGTGTTGTGGCCACATGGATGAATGAAGTCGGCCATGTTAACTATTAAACGCAAAAGCATGTGATAATTACCTGAGAGATCCATGCAGGGGAGAGTCCAGGGGAAGGTGACTGATCACAACTTCCCAGGGAGAGGTAGAAAATGCTTCCTGGAGGAGATGATGGGTGGACTAAGGAAGATAAGAGTTGAGCAGGAGTTGTAGCTACCAGCCAGGGAGGAAGCATATTCAGAGCAGAGGGAGCAAGGTGCAAGGTGAGCAAAGGCACCAAGATGTGACACTGCTGGACTGCCAAGCTACTCAGTGTGGCAGAGCAGGGCAAAGGAGGCAAGAAAGAAGGGAGAGGATTAGATCACAGGGTGAGCAACTCTGAAAAGCAACAAGTTTGTCAGGAATAAACAATCACCATCATCAATTCAGACTTTGATATTATTCCTTGTCCTTTTAGGGCAGCTTGAGCCCTTTTGTTTGACTTAGCACAACATGACTCCAAACTAGGGTTGTTTTAATTTCCCCAGACACAGCAGCAGACAATTTCTTGAGGGCCTAATTGCAGATAGAGCTTGTTGGTGTCAGTATGTGGGAGCTCCAGATGAATGGCCATAGTGAGAAGCAGTTTGGTAGTGGTTCAGCAGTGTGGCCTGGGAACCTAGCTAACTGGCCTGCCTCCTGGGTCTGCCACCTACCTGGAATGTATTCTTGGGTTCTGATTGTGATGGAATTTAAAAGCCTCTAAGCTATGTTAGGAAGCCTTAGACATTATCCTGAGGTCATTAGAGAACCATTGAAAGGTATCTGTCTTGGAAAAGCCTTGATTACTGTGTCATATAAATATTGCTCTGGTATCAATGTGAAAAATGAGTTGAATGAAAGGTGGCAAGATAGGTATGGAGACCTACTTGGTTATGTCATGGTAATTCGGATAAGAAATGATAGTGTCTTGAATGAAAAGTAAAGGATACAACTACACAGAATAAATGGGCATTTCCGCTGTGGAAACACAACTTGTTTGGGGGGTGTGTGTGTGTGTGTTGAATCAAAAGTGGCTCTTGGGCCTCCCTGTGTTTTTTGAGATAGACACATTCCAAGTAGAGCTGTGTGGGGAGGAAATTGAATATGTAGTTTTGGCACCCCAGCTAGAGATCTGGGATAGAGAGATATCCAGCTGGGAGGCAGCTGGTTATCAGTGGTAATGAAGTCATAGAAGTGTATATATTCTCCCAGTGGGGACCTGCAGAATGGAATCACAGGAAGTCCTCCAACAGACTTATCAGGGATATTACCTTGAAACGAGCCAGAGGACAAGCTGAAAACCAGGGTGGTTTGCTCTCCTAAAAGCCAAGGAGAGAGAACTCTTCAGGCAGAAGAGAGTGAGGGCAGAGTGATCAGTGGCTTTCATGTTATCAAGAGGGTAACTAAAACTATTGAGAGAGCGACTGTTAGGAGGAATTTAACAAGGAGGAGGCCTTTTAATGACTCGGAAAGTAGTTGAAGTGATTTTTGTAGACCTAGAAATGAGTGGGAAGTGAGAAATAAAATTGAAATAGGTAGATGTCAGAGTCTATGTTTTGTGGAAGCAAAAAAGGTTTTAAATAGATTGGATAGTGGGAGAAGGAGCAAGATGGTCAGGTTTCATTGCCGTTTCAATTGTAGCCAGATACCATGCATTTCTGGTAATATCAATCTGGGCAGGGCTGTGGGTATGCATGTACATTAATTTTTTGCAAGCAAGTGTGAATGTACAGAAATTGAACAGTTCAGTGGATCCAATATAGTTTTTTTTGTTTTTTTTTTTTTTTGAGACAGAGTCTCGTTCTGCTGCCCAGGCTGGAGTGCAGCAGTGCAATCTCGGCTCACTGGAACACCTCCACCACCTGGGTTCAAGCAACTCTCCTGCCTCTGCCTCCTGAGTAGCTGGGACTACAGGCATGTGCCACCACACCTGGCTAATTTTTTGTATTTTTAGTAGAGATGGGGTTTCACTGTGTTAGCCGGGATGGTCTGTATCTCCTGACCTCGTGATCTGCCCGCCTCAGCCTCCCAAACTGCTGGGATTACAAGTGTGAGCCACCGCGCCCGGCCCAGTGTAGATAATTCATTTTACTAAAACTCATCTGGAACTTTGGGGAAATTTCTGACTACTCCTATCTTATGATATAATGGCATCTACTGTTGAAGTATAGTATTGTAGCTTAAAATTAATTATAATATAAAATATCTAGAAAAAAATAAGTCAAGATACTCTTTCTCTGGAGGTAGGCATGTTTAGTTTGAAAATTTCCATAGGAAGGAAATTCAGTCTTCTGAAAACGTATTGCCAATAAGTGCATTGCAGGACATGATATATAAATAAAATATTGGACAGTGTATATATGGAGAATTTTAGAATTTAGAATATGATATGAAATGAAAGTAAGATTTCACTTGGTTGGAGCTTTCTTGACCAGTCTGTCAACCTGAGGTAGGACCAAGATCAGGGAGTAAGAAAAAAATGCTCCTTGGAGATCAAAATAGATCTATCTACTTTGGTTCTTCCCCTATAGAAGAGGCCTTTGCATTCTGTTGGCCCTTTAGGCTTTTACTTGATGTCTCCATCATCTTACTTTACAAGCCCACAGATAATTTGAGGAAGATGAGTTTCCACAATAGAAATGATAGGGAGAAAAAAAAAACTACAAAAAACAGAAGTAAAAAATTCTAGAAGCATAGCAATATAGTAGCTTTATTATAGGGACATGCTGGATAAACAATCCAACAGCTACCTCAAGGAGCTTCTGAGGGAATGCATGACGCAATGATCAGTGAGGCAAGATCAAATTGTGTTTGATGTTCAAGAAAGGAAAAACAATTCATGTAAGTCTATCCAAAGTAGTAAATTTTTTATATTTAAGTAGTGTGTATTCACTTGTCAGATGCTCAGTTCACTTATCTGAAACCTATGAAATAAAGTCTTATATTTTAGAATATTTGAGTTCATATTTATTTTGATCTATGAAATCCACTATGTTTCTTTACATAACATTTCTTGAGCACCCACATACCATAACATTTCTTGAGCACCCACAAGGTGGGTAGAGTATAGTAGAAAAAGAAGAACATGGTCCTTGACCCCCAGGAACTTGCCTTTTAAGAGAAGACAGCCTAAAGTGACAAGCTATTGTTAGTGTTTTAAACTATGGAAGAACAACCTGAGCAGAGTGCTCTATACTGTAGAAAACTTCTTAGAGGAGAAGTTACTTTTGAAATGAATTTTTAAAAATGTGGGGAAAGATCCATCCATATATATTTAAAGACCAAAGTCATTAATGCTGTCTCCTCAGTTTACTGTCAAATGTTTATTCCCAAAGAAACCAAAAGCTAATAGGATGTTACTTAAAACATGCAAGTCCCATTTCCTCCACTACTACTAGTACTCAGGTAAAAGCATGGAACAATCATTTAAAATCTTGCCAAGGGCCTTTCTATTTTTTCTGTACTACCTGCTGCCAGACCACAGTCCATGGCTGATTAAAGTGCTATCAGTACTTCATCTTCATGTTCCTATTCTCTTATCCCTAGATGCCTGTGAGAAGCCACCAACATTTGAAGCTATGGAACTTGTTGGTAAACCAAAACCCTATTATGAGATTGGGGAACAAGTGTAAAAAAAGACAGTTCTACGTACCTCCTCTTGCCACCCATACTATTTGTGATCGGAATCACACATGGCTACCTGTCTCAGATGAACCCTGTTATAGTAAATAAACTAGTCTCTTTTTTTGTTTTCTGCTTGCTCGAGAGATTTGCACACATTTTAGGGTACATATCCACTATGGAGATGATTATTTTTTTCTTGTGAAATGAGGTTTAAGATAGCAATGCATTTTTGCAGACTTTGAGAAATTGAAATCTCCAAGAAATCTTTTTCTTGGCAATAGATTGCCTGGGTGAACATGAAACTGAAATTTGCCCTTAAAATAGGTAAATAAAGAAAATAATATACCCGTGCATTCAAAACAGCAATGCAGAATTTTGATTTTGATTCGGGTCTATTTAGAAACTGGATTGAAAATCTCAGAATTATTTTCTTTTAGGAAAAACATGTCCATATATAGGGGATCCTTTGCCTGGCCAAGCAGTCCTTGCAAATGGTACTTATGAGCTTGGTTATCAAATACACTTTATTTGTAAAGAAGGGTAAGTAAGTTGCTCCTTAGAGGAAATAAGGAAAATGTTAGCAATTTTATTTTCGTTTTGCTTCTTTTCTTAAGCGTTCATATTAACTTTATTTAATTTTGCTTTCTATGTGACAAGTTATACTTCTAGTCAAACAACTCTTGGATGTTTTATGGAGACAGCAAAGACATCGAGTAAATAGAAACTGATATTGAAGGAAAGCGTAACTACCTGGTATTTCTGACAATAAGTCTGTTGTAAGCATTAAGAATGTAGCAATCATGTGAATTTATCCTTCACAAGTGCGTGTCCCCTGTTTAAATCTGCCAACTCTTAGAGTTAAAGTAGGGAATCACAGAAATGAGAAATAGAATTGCCAACTACAGATACGCTTGTCTCTGTAAGGTGTTACCAGACCAAAACTGACCTGGTTAGCCTTTACCATCATGTTGAACAAAATCTCTCAGTTGAAAAACCTTATTTTTGAGACTGTTAGAATGTGAAGCATCTCAAGAACATGCACTGAGCACTCGGCCTTTGTTCTGTAGGGCTTTTAAAGTCACAGATATTGGGGATACTGGACATTTAAGTGAAATGTGCATTTAGAGAGTAAATGTAATTTTCCATAGATTTTCTGTTGCTATAACACAATACTTGAGACTAGATAATTTACAAAGAAAAGAAATTTATTTAACCCATATTTCCAGAGGCTGGGAAGTTCAAGGACATGGCAGTAGTGTCTGGCAAGGGCTTTCATGCTGCATCATAACATGTTGGAAAGTGAAAGGGAAATTTAGCACATGCAAAAAAGACAAAGCACAAGGGAGGGGCTCTCGCTTTATAATAACCTGCTTTTGTGGTAACGAATCCAAGCCTACAAGAATAAGAACTCATTCCCTCAAAAATTAATGAACACTCTCTAGAAAGGCATTATCCCTCTTAAAGACCTAATCATTTTTTAAAGGCCCCACCACCTCTCACTGCTGTTACACTGGCAATTAAATTTCAATAGGAGTTTTGGTAGAGACCACCCAGATTCAAACAATAGCAATACTACACTATAACATATAAACAAAGTGAGTCTTGGAGGAAAAGTGCACTGTGACCACGTAAGGCAGTTTCACTAATAGTTTTTAAAATTTGGTCAAGTGGAAATATTGGAATATTCAGTCAATAGTTATATAGAGCTTGCTAGGCACTATAAGGGATACCAAAAGTTTAAGACATAGACCTTCCTAAAAGAAGTTCTAACCTTATTGAGAAACAATATATACTGAGAGCTATCAAACCAAAATACTGAATGAGAAATACCAAATAATAGAATTGATCATGATAATTACACTGAGCGTCTAGAAGGAAAAGAGATTCCTGTGAATTTAAATCAGAGAAGATTTCACTGAGTATAGGGGTATACTCAATGAAAGTATTCCTATACTCAATCAGCTACTCCTAGAAAGACATTTTGTTTTAAATAATAATAATAGGAGCTAAAACTCATGTAGCACTAACTATGTGCCAAATGCTAACTTATCTAATCCCCTAAACAACCCCGTGAGCTATGTACTGTTATCCCCTTTTAATCAATTAGGTAACTGAGTGAAGGAACTTTAAGTGATTTACCCAAGCTCAAGAAACTAGTAAGTTGGGAAGCAGAGACTCTAATCCAGACATTCCAGCTCTAGGGCCTGTTCTCTCTACATAGTCCTTGTCCTTACTGAGCAGATTCATGTGAGCAAAGGCACAGAAATGAATGTGTAATGTGATTGCAGGAGACTGCAAAGAAGCCGGGTGGAAAGACACAGCAGATTTATTTAGACATTTTTGCTCTCGGCCAATATATGCTCAAATAGATAAACTCTATTTGATTAAATTGCAGATTTATTTAGCACTTTCATTATATAGTATGTTGTTTAAGAAACCACCCCCCGAACTACTGCAGTATGGAAAAGAAACCACATAAAAAGTTCCTTCATTATTATGTGTGTCTTATTAATTACTATACAAAACAGTAACACTTTCTTTTCTCATTTAGTTATTACTTAAGTGGCAAAGAAATTCTATATTGTGAACTTAAAGGATCAGTAGCAGTTTGGAGCAGTAAGTCCCCAAAATGTGAAAGTAAGTAAATTCTTTTTTTTTTTTTTTTAATTCAGACCAGTAGTCCTCAAAGATTTTTGCCTCAGGGAACCTTTTATGCTTTAAGATTAATAAAGATCCCAAAGAGCTTTCTTTTATGTGGGTTATATCAATTGGTATATATCATATTGGAATTCAAATGGAAAGATTTTTTAAATAATTATTGATTCTTTTTGTTTTTGTTTTTGTTTTTGTTTTTGTTTTTCCTAAGACAGGGTCCCAGTACGTTTCCTAGGCTGGAGCGCAGCGGCACAATCTCAGCTCACTGCAACCTCAGCCTCCCGAGTAGCTGGGACTACAGGCATGTGCCGCCACACCCAGTTTTTTGTAACTTCTGTAGAGACGGGATTTTGTCATGTTGCCCAGACTGGTCTTGAACTCCCGTGCTCAAGTAATCTGCTCCTATGGGCCTCCCAAAGTGCTGGGATTACAAATGTGAGCCACCCCACCGGCCTGATTAATTTGTAAGAATAGACGCAATACAAATTAACATATATCATTTTTTTGTGAAAAATAACAATTTTCCAAAACAAAATAAAATTAGAATAGCAGCTTTGTTCACATTTTTTGCACATCTCTTCAACATCTGACTTAAAGGAAGACTTGGATTTGGGCTGTTGCGTAATCACACAATATGTAGACTTTGGAAAAAAATCACTATACACTTCTGCCCAGCGCGGTGGCTCACGCCTGTAATCCTAGCACTTTGGGAGGCCAAGGCGGGCGGATCATGAGGTCAGGATATCCAGACCATCCTGGCTAACACTGTGAAACGCCGTCTCTACTAAAAATGCAAAAAATTAGCTGGGCGTGGTGGTGGGCGCCTGTAGTCCCAGCTACTCCAGAGACTGAGGCAGGAGAATGGCGTGAACCCCAGTGGCGGAGCTTGCAGTGAGCTGAGATCGCACCAATGCACCCCAGCCTGGGCAACAGAGCGAGATTCCGTCTCAAAAAAAAAAAAAAAAAAAAAAAATTCACTATACATTTGTAAGGATGAGAGTGAAAAAAGACAATAATATTTTGGTGGTATTGTGAACCACCAATTTAGAAAATGGATATATTTACAAATGGATGTATTTATAAATTGCAAAGGATTTCTCAACTAGCACTCAGTTAAGCATATTTTCTCATTAAATTGTCAGCATTTCTTGTGATAACTAGAAGAAAACTTAGCATGGCCTTGCAAATAATTATAGACGTATTAGGCCGTTTTTGTATTGCTCTAAAGAAATACCTGAGACTGGGTAATTAATAAAGAAAAAAGGTTTAATTGGCTCATGTTTCTATAAACTGTACAGGAAGCATGATGCTGATGTCTGCTGGGGGTTTAGGTAGGCTTCAGGAAACTTAACAACTATTGGGAAAGACAAAGGGGGAGCAAGGTGTCTCACATGGCAGGAGCAGGAGCAAGGTGGGGAGGACGGGAGATGTTACACACTTTTAAACAACCAGATCTCCCAAGAACTCAGTATCACAAGAACAGCACCAAGGGGATGGTGCTAAACCATTCATAAGAAATCTACCCCCATGATTCAGACATCTCCCACCAGGCCCCACCTCCAACACTCCAACACTGCAACACTGTGGACTCCAATTCCACATGAGATTTGATGGGGACACAGATCCAAACCGTATCAATAGGCATTTACACTTTAAGAAAATGAGATTTTTTTTCTGAAAGTTAGTTACTACATTAATGATTTAAATTTGGGATAATATATTTGCTCATAGAAACCTTCTTTTAAATCTATATTGAATTCACAAACAGCTGGTAGAAACCCTGTATTGACGAATTTATCGAAGACATAGAGATTTTACTAATGCTGTCTTAATCTTTTACATTTCCTTTCCTCGTTTTCTTCATTTTTAAGAGGTTTTGTGTACACCACCTCCAAAAATAAAAAATGGAAAACACACGTTTAGTGAAGTAGAAGTGTTTGAGTATCTTGATGCAGTAACTTACAGTTGCGATCCTGCACCTGGACCAGATCCATTTTCAGTTATTGGAGAGAGCACGATTTATTGTGGTAACAATTCAGTATGGAATCCTGGTGCTCCAGAGTGTAAAAGTAACCTTTCAATTTATTTCCTTCTTTTTTTGTAAGTAGTTTTATCTACAAATAAACAAAGCAGGTGTATGTGCTTCCTCCTCCTGTGTAATTGATTTCTAATTTATTTTAATACGAGTCAATTCAAGCCAAAAAACAGTTCTAGCTGGAGTTCCCTATTTCTTACCCCCACATGTTCTTGGCATTTCATCTTATACAGTATGAACTACTATGTATCTGCATGAGTTAGAAGTTGTTGTTTGATAGAACAAAAATAAATAAATCAACAAACACTGGCTTAAAAATAAGAAAAGTTGATCCTGTATTACAAGAAATCTAAAAGTTCTGGCTATGGTAGTGGTAGACTGTAACAGACTAATGCTCTCACCGATAAAAATGATAACTCCGGTTAAAAAAAAAAAAGTTAAAGACCAAATGTTTATGGCACTCTAGAGTGACCAAAAGTATGAAGACTCTACAGGGGACTTGCCCACTTAAAGAAAGAAATCACAGAATAACGGTGATTTAAAAGTATATACTTCCCAAGTGTGCATGAAACATTCTCCAAAGTAGACCATATTCTAGACAATAAGACAATTTTCAACAAATTTCAAAAAATTGAAATCATTCAAACTACATTATCTGATCACAACAGAATAAAAGCAGGAATCAACAACAAGACGAATCCCCAAAGAAATGAAAAGTATGTAAGACACTTCTAAATAACCCATGCATAAAAGTAGTAGTCAGCAGGGAAATTAGAAAGTGTTCTGAATTGAATCACAAATCAACATATCAAAGTATCCAAACCTGTAGGATACAGTTAAAGCACTGCTTACAGGGGAATGTATAGCATAACCTACTTATGTTAGAAAAAAAAGAAAAGCCTCAAATCAATGATCTGTTTTTCCACCTTAAGAAACTAAAAAAGAAGAGCAAATCAAATCCAAAACTAGCAGATGTAAGGAAATGATATAGAGCCAAAATCAATGAAATTGAGAAAAGAAAAAAAATAAAGAAAATCACTCAAACCAACAATTACTACTTGGAGATCAATAAAGTGTGTAAACCTATAGCCAGAGTGACAAAGAAAAAAAGACACAAATTAACCAATACTGAGAATGAAAGAAGTGGCAGCCAGGCATGGCACCCCAGCCAGCTTGAAGACCTTGCCCTCCTGCAGCCGGCAGGGGCAGTCACTCCCAGACTTGTCCTTTTAGAAGCTCCAGCTTTACCACTTGCTGGTGGAGCCCAACCACAGGGTCCTCATCGCCAACACGCCTGGCAGATCCAAGAAGTGATGGCCCAGCATGGGATGTGGTAAACAGCGGCACCCGAGAGTGCAGGGTGCGTGTGGCTCCACTGCCTGGTTTCTGCAGAGATCCTATGCCGCTGCCCTGTGCCCACCACACAGGAACCAGAGAGGGAGCGCCATGTCCCCTGCTTTGGAGACTGCTGCACGAAGGGGCCAGGTATCAGACCTTTGCTCTGTCACCTCAGCACTGGCACCAGGAGCCCCACAGAGCAGCATTTGGGAGACAGACAGCCCGGGGGAAAATAGAGGAAGCTTTCAGAAGTGGCTAGATGAGATATTTGAAATACTGAAGACTAAAAACCCCAGCTTCATGGAAGGGCTGGCCTCAGATGTGATCAGTTCTTACCATGACCTAGACACACAGTGCTGACCCGCATGATGGGATGCACCAAACTGGGCCCCTGCAACGCACTTGGAGGCTTGGCCCTGCAGCCGCCCCACCTCCCAGCTCCAGCTGCAGTTGCAGTTTGACCTGGGCAAACAGGAACACATGATGGAGATCCTGATGGAGACTTGAGCCATGCGCACCAGAGTGCTGGCTAGACGTGGAGTACGGGATCCCGCCAAGGGAGCTCTGGCCAGCCTGTAGCCCACTGCCCAGCCTTGCTGGCTTCTCTGCTGATTCCTGCATGGTCTGCAGCCCCAGGCCTGTCCCCTTCCTTCCCCTCTGCAGAGGGCAGGCTGGAGACTGGTCTCAGTGGGAGCTAGGGCTCTCCTCAAAGGCTTTTTGTCCTTGGTGCAGTCTTGACATCCCCATCAGTCATCCCTTTTCATGTGGAGGACAGCGAGCCGCAGCTGCAGCAATCTTGTTTAAATTTAGGTAGTTGAATTTTTTAAAATTAAGTTTTATGTTTTGAGCAATAAATTGTCTTAAGATACATATTTTAGATTGCTTCCAAGATGGCTGAATAGGAACAGCTCCGGCCTATGGCTCCCAGTGAGATCAACACAGAAGGCAGGTGATTCCTGCATTTCAAACTGAAGTACCTGGTTCATCTCACTGGGACTGGTTGGACAGTGGGTGCAGCCCACAGAGGGCAAGTCAAAGCAGGGCAGGGCGTCGCCTCACCCAGGAAGTGCAAGGGGTCAGGGAACTGCCCTTTCCTAGCCAGGGGAAGCTGTGAATAACTGTACCTGGATGAACAGTACACTCCTGCCCAAATACCACACTTTTCCCACAGTCTTCACAACCGGCAGACCAGCAGACTCCCTCCTGTGCCTGGCTCAGCAGGTCCCACACCCATGGAGCCTTGCTCACTGCTAGTGCAGTAGTCTGAGATCAAACTGGGACGCTGGAGCTTGGCGGGGGGTGGAGCATCCGACATTGCTTAGGCTTGACTAGGCGGTTCTATGCTCACAGTGTAAACAAAGCATCAGGGAAGCCCAAACAGGGCAGAGCCCACCGCAGCTCAGCAAGGCCTATTGCCTCTTTAGATTCCACCTCTGGGGGCATGGCATATCTGAACAAAAGGCAGCAGAAAGCTTCTGCACACTTAAACGTCCCTGCCTGACAGCTCTGAAGGGAGCAGTGGTTCTCCCAGCACAGCATTCGAGCTCCAATAATGGACAGACTGCCTCCTCAAGTGGGTCCCTGACCCCCATGTAGTCTGACTGGGAGACACCTCCCAGTAGGGACTGACAGACACCTCACACAGGCAGGTGCCCCTCTGGGACAAAGCTTCCAGAGGAAGGATCAAGCAGCAATATTTGCTATTCTGCAGCCTCCGCTGGTGATGCCCAGGCAAACAGGGTCTGGAGTGGACCTCCAGCAAACTCCAACATACCTGCAGCTGAGGGACCTGTCTGTTAGAAGGAAAACAAACAAACAGAAAGGAATAGCATCAACATCAACAAAAAGGATATTCACACCAAAATCCCATCCGTAGGTCACCAACATCAAAGATGAAAGGTAGATAAATCCACAAAGATGGGGAGAAACCAGAGCAGAAAAGCTGAAAATTCCAAAAACCAGAATGCCTCTTCTCCTCCAAAGGAACATAACTCCTCACCAGCAAGGGAAGAAAACTGGACAGAGAATGAGATTGAAGAGTTGACAGAAGTAGGCTTCAGAAGGTAGGTAAGAACAAACTTCTCCCAGCTAAAGGAGCATGTTCTAACCCATCACAAGGTAGCTAAAAACCATGAAAAAAGGTTAGAAGAATGGCTAACAGGAATAACCAGTGTAGAGAAGAGCTTAACTGACCTAATGGAGCTGAAAATCACAGTATGAGAACTTTGTGAAGCATACACAAGTTTCAATAGCCGATTCGATCAAGCAGAAGAAAGGATGACAGTGATTAAAGATCAGATTAATGAAATAAAGAGAGAAGACAAGATTAGAGAAAAAAAAAGGTGAAAAGAAACAAAGCCTCCAAGAAATATGGGACTATGTAAAAAGACCTAATCTATGTTTGATTGGTGTACCTGAAAGTGACAGGGAGAATGGAATCAAGTTGGAAAACACTCTTCAGGATATTATCCAGAAGAACTTCCCCAACCTAGCAAGGCAGGCCAACACTCAAATTCAAGAAATACAGAGAACACTACAAAGATACTTCTCGAGAAGAGCAACCCCAAGACACGTAGTTGTCAGATTCACCAAGGTTGAAATGAAGGAAAAAATGTTAAGGGCAGCCAGAGAGAAAGGTCAAGTTACCCACAAAGGGAAGCCTATCCAACTGTCAATGGATCTCTCAGCAGAAACCCTACAAGCCAGAGGAGAGTGGGGGCCAATATTCAACATTCTTAAAGAAAAGAATTTTCAACCCAGAATTTCATATCCAACCAAATTAAGCTTCATAAGTGAAGGAGAAATAAAATCCTTCACAGACAAGCAAATGCTGAGAGATTTTGTCACCAGCAGACCAGTCTTACAAGAGCTCCTGACGGCAGCACTAAACATGGAAAGGAACAACCAGTGCCAGTCACTGCAAAAACATGCCAAAGCATAAAGACTATCAATGATATGAAGAAACTGCATCAATTAACGGCCAAATAAACAGCTAGCATCATAATGACAGGATCAAATTCACACATATCAATATTAACCTTAAATGTAAATGGGCTAAATGCTTCAATTAAAAGACACAGACTGGCAAATTAGATAGAGTCCAGATCCATCAGAGTGCTATATTCAGGAGACTTATCTCACGTGCAAAGACACACATAGGCTCAAAATAAAGGTATGGAGGAAGATCTGCCAAGCAAATGGAAAGCAAAAAAAGAGCAAGGGTTGCAATCCCAATTAACAGAATGTAAACCAACAATGATCAAAATAGACAAAGAAGGCCATTACGTAATGGTAAGGGTATCAATTCAACAAGAAGAGTTAACTATCCTAAATATATATGCACCCAATACAGGAGCACCCAGATTCATAAAGCAAGTTCTTAGAGACCTAAAAAGAGACTTAGACTCCCACACAAGAATAATGGCAGACTTTAACACCCCACTGTCAATATTAGACAGATCGACAAGACAGAAAATTAACAAGGATATCCAGGACTTGAGCTCGCTTGGTCCAAGCAGACCTAATAGACATCTATAGAACTCTCAACCCCAAATCAACAGAATGTACATTCTTCTTAGCACCACATCGCACTTATTCTGAAATCAACCACATAATTGGAAGTAAAACACTCCTTGGCAAGTGTAGAAGTATAGAAATCCCAACAAACTGTCTTTCAGGCCACAGTGCAATCAAATTAGAACTCAGGATTAAGAACCTCACTCAAAACCGCACAACTACATGGAAACTGAAAAACCTGTTCCCAAATGACTACTGGGAAAAATAACGAAATGAAGGCAGAACAAAAGATGTCCTTTGAAACCAACGAGAACAAAGATACAACGTACCAGAATTTCTGGGACACATTTAAAGCAGGGTGTAGAGGGAAATTTATAGCACTAAATGCCCACAAGAGAAAGCTGGAAAGGTCTAAAATTGACACCGTAACATCATGATTAAAAGAACTAGAGAAGCAAGAGCAAACACATTCAAAAGCTAGCAGAAGACAGGAAATAACTAAGATCAGAGCAGAACTGAAGGAGATACAGACACACACAACAAAAACCCTTAAAAACTAATGAATCCAGGAGCTGATTTTTTGAAAAGATCAACAAAATAGAGAGACCACTAGCAAGACTAATAAAGAAGAGAGAAGAATCAAATGGATGCAATAAAAGATGATAAAGGGGATATCACCACTGATCCCACAGAAATACAAACTACCACCAGAGAATACCGTAAACACCTCTACGCAAATAAACTAGAAAATCGAGAATAAATGGATAAATTTCTGGACACATACACCCTCCCAAGACTAAACCAGGAGTAAGTGGAATTTCTGAATATACCAATAACAGGTTCTGAAATTGAGGCAAAAATTAATAGCCTACCAACAAAAAAAAGTCCAGGACCAGACGGATTCACAGCCGAATTCTACTAGAGGTACAAAGAGGAGCTGGTACCATTCCTTCTAAAACTATTTCAATCAATAAAAAAAGGGAATCATAAATAGCTCTTATTATTTTGAGGTACATTCCATCAATACCGAATTTATTGAGCGTTTTTAGCATGAAGGGCTGTTGAATTTTGTCAAAAGCCTTTTCTGCATCTATTGAGATAATCATGTGGTTCTTGTCTTTGGTTCTGTTTATATGCTGGATTACGTTTATTGATTTGCGGATGTTGAACCAGCCTTGCATCCCAGGGATGAAGCCCACTTGATCATGGTGGATAAGCTTTTGGATGTGCTGCTGAATCCGGTTTGCCAGTATTTTATTGAGAATTTTTGCATCGATGTTCATCAGGGATATTGGTCTAAAATTCTCTTTTTTTGTTGTGTCTCTGCCAGGCTTTGGTATCAGGATGATGTTGGCCTCATAAAATGAGTTAGGGAGGATTCCCTCTTTTTCTATTGATTGGAATAGTTTCAGAAGGAATGGTACCAGCTCCTCCTTGTACCTCTGGTAGAATTCAGCTGTGAATCCATCTGGTCCTGGACTTTTTTTGGTTGGCAGGCTATTAATTATTGCCTCAATTTCAGAGCCTGCTATTGGTCTATTCAGGGATTCAACTTCTTCCTGGTTTAGTCTTGGAAGAGTGTAAGTGTCCAGGAAATGATCCATTTCTTCTAGATTTTCTAGTTTATTTGCATAGAGGTGTTTATAGTATTCTCTGATGGTAGTTTGTATTTCTGTGGGGTCGGTGGTGATATCCCCTTTATCATTTTTTATTGCGTCTATTTGATTCTTCTCTCTTTTCTTCTTTATTAGTCTTGCTAGTGGTCTGTCAATTTTGTTGATCTTTTCAAAAAAAGCCAACTCCTGGATTCATTGATTTTTTGAAGGGTTTTTTGTGTCTCTATCTCCTTCAGTTCTGCTCTGATCTTAGTTATTTCTTGCCTTCTGCTAGCTTTTGAATGTGTTTGCTCTTGCTTCTCCAGTTCTTTTAATTGTGATGTTAGAGTGTCAATTTTAGATCTTTCCAGCTTTCTCTTGTGGGCATTTAGTGCTATAAATTTCCCTCTACACACTGCTTTAAATGTGTCCCAGAGATTCTGGTATGTTGTATCTTTGTTCTCATTGGTTTCAAAGAACATTTTTATTTCTGCCTTCATTTCGTTGTGTACCCAGTAGTCATTCAGGAGCAGGTTGTTCAGTTTCCATGTAGTTGAGCGGTTTTGATTGAGTTTCTTAGTCCTGAGTTCTAGTTTGATTGCACTGTGGTCTGAGAGACAGTTTGTTATAATTTCTGTTCTTTTACATTTGCTAAGGAGTGCTTTACTTCCAATTATGTGGTCAATTTTGGAATAAGTGCGATGTGGTGCAGAGAAGAATGTATATTCTGTTGATTTGGGGTGGAGAGTTCTATAGATGTCTATTAGGTCTGCTTGGTGCAGAGATGAGTTCAATTCCTGGATATCCTTGTTAACTTTCTGTCTCGTTGATCTGTCTAATGTTGACAGTGGAGTGTTGAAGTCTCCCATTATTATTGTATGGGAGTCTAAGTCTCTTTGTAAGTCTCTAAGGACTTGCTTTATGAATTTGGGTGCTCCTGTATTGGGTGCATATATATTTAGGATAGTTAGCTCATCATCACTGGCCACCAGAGAAATGCAAATCAAAACAACAATGAGATACCATCTCACACCAGTTAGAATGGCAATCATTAAAAAGTCAGGAAACAACAGGTGCTGGAGAGGATGTGGAGAAATAGGAACACTTTTACACTGTTGGTGGGATTGTAAACTAGTTCAACCATTATGGAAAACAGTATGGCGATTCCTCAAGGATCTAGAACTAGATGTACCATATGACCCAGCCATCCCACTACTGGGTATATACCCAAAGGATTATAAATCATGCTGCTCTAAAGACACATGCACACGTATGTTTATTGCGGCACTATTCACAATAGCAAAGACTTGGAATCAACCCAAATGTCCATCTGTGACAGACTGGATTAAGAAAATGTGGCACATATACACCATGGAATATTATGCAGCCATAAAAAAGGATGAGTTTGCGTCCTTTGTAGGGACATGGATGCAGCTGGAAACCATCATTCTTAGCAAACTATCACAAGAACAGAAAACCAAACACCGCATTTTCTCACTCATAGGTGGGAACTGAACAATGACATCACTTGGACTCGGGAAGGGGAACATCACACATCGGGGCCTATCATGGGGAGGGGGGAAGGGGGAGGGATTGCATTGGGAGTTATACCTGATATAAATGATGAATTGATGGGTGCTGACGAGTTGATGGGTGCAGCACACCAACATGGCACAAGTATACATATGTAACAAACCTGCACGTTATGCACATGTACCCTAGAACTTAAAGTATAATAAAAAATAAATAAATAAATAAATAAATAAATAAATAAATAAATAAAAAGAGGGAATCCTCCGTAACTCATTTTATGAGGCCAACATCATCCTGATACCAAAGCTTGGCAGAGACACAACAAAAAAAGGGAACTTTAGGCCAATATCCCTGATGAACATTGACATGAAAATCCTCAATAAAAAACCGAATCCAACAGCACATCAAAAAGCTTATCAACCCACGATCAAGTTAGCTTCATCCCAGAGATACAAGGCTGGTTCAACATATGCAAATCAATAAAGGTAATCCATCACATAAACAGAACCAATGACAAAACCACATGATTATCTCAATATATGCAGAAAAGGCATTCGACAAAATTCAACAGCCTTTCATGCTAAAAACCCTCAATAAACTAGGTATTGATGGAAGATATCTCAAAATAATAAGAACTATTTGTGACAAATCCACAGCCAATATCATACTGAAGGGGCAAAAACTGGAAGCATTCCCTTTGAAATCTGGCACAAGACAAGGATGCCCACTCTCACCACTCATATTCAACATAGTATTGGAAGTTCTGGCTAGGGCAATCAGGCAAGAGAAAGAAATAAAGAGTATTCAATTAGGAATAATTCCTTTATTAAGAGGAAGTCAAACTGTCTCTGTTTGCAGATGACATGATTGTATATTTAGAAAACCCCATTGTCTCAGCCCAAAATCTCCTTAAGCTGATAAGCAACTTCAGCAAAGTCTCAGGATACAAAATCAATGTGCAAAAATCACAAGCATTCTTATACAAAAATAACAGACAGAGAGCCAAATCATGAGTGAACTCCCATTCACAATTACTACAAAGAGAATAAAATACCTAGGAAACCAGCTTACAAGGGATGTGAAGGACCTCTTCAAGGAGAACTACAAACCACTGCTCAATAAAATAAAAGAGGAAATAACAAAAGGAAGAACATTCCATGCTCATGGATAAGAAGAATCAATATTGTGAAAATGGCCATACCGCCCAAGGTAATTTACAGATTCAATGCTATCCACATCAAACTACCACTGACTTTCTTCACAGAATTGGAAAAAACTACTTTAAAGTTCGTATGGAACCAAGAAAGAGCCTGCATAGCCAAGACAATCCTAAGCAAAAAGAACAAAGCTGGAGGCATCACACTACCTGACTTCAAACTATACTACCAGGCTACAGTAACCAAAACAGCATTGTACTGGTACCAATACAGATATATAGACTAGTGGAACAGAACAGAGGCCTCAGAAATAACACCACACATCTACAATCATCTGGTCTTTGATAAACTTGACAAAAACTAGCAATGGGGAAAGGATTCCCTATTTAATAAATGGTATTGGGAAAACTGGCTAGCCGTATGCAGAAAACTGAAGCTGGACCCCTTTCTTTACACCTTATACAAAAATTAACTCAAGATGGATTAAAGACTTAAATGTAAGACCTAACACCATAAAAACTAGAAGAAAACCTAGGCAATACCATTCAGGACATAGGCATGGGCAAAGACTTCATGACTAAAACACCAAAAGCAATGGCAACAAAAGCTGAAATTGACAAATAGGATCTATTTAAACTAAAGAGTTTCTGCATGGCAAAAGAAACTACCATTGGAGTGAACAGGCAGCCTACAGAATGGGAGAAAATTTTTGCAATCTATCCATCTGACAAAGGACTAATATCCAGAATTTACAAAGAACTTATAAAAATGTACCAGAAAAAAAAAAAAAACATCAAAAAGTGAGCAAAGGATATGAACAGACACTTCTCAAAAGATGTTTATGCAGCCAACAGACATATGAAAAAAAATGTTCATCATCCCTGGCCATCAGAGAAATGCAAATCAAAACCACAAAGAGATACCATCTCATTCCAGCTAGAATGGTGATCATTAAAAATCAGGAAACAACAGATGCTGGAGAGAATGTGGAGAAATAGGAACAGTTTTACACTGCTGGTGGGAGTGTAAATTAGTTCAACCATTGTGGAAGACAGTGTGGTGATTCCTCAAGGATCTAGAACTAGAAATACCATTTGACCCAGCAATCCCATTACTGGGTATATACCCAAAGGATTATACATCATGCTACTATAAAGATACATGCACATGTATGTTTATTGCAGTACTATTCACAACAGCAAAGACTTGGAACCAACTCAAATGTCCATCAATGATAGACTGGATTAAGAAAATATGGCACATATACACGACGGAATACTATGTAGCCATAAAAAGGATGCGTTCATATCCTTTGCAGGGACATGGATGAAGCTGGAAACTGTCATTCTCAGCAAGCTCTCACAAGGACAGAAAACCAAACACCACATGTTCTCACTCATAGATGAGAACTGAACAATGAGAACACTTGAACGCAGGATGGGGAACATCACACACCAGGGCCTGTTAAGGGGTAAGGGGCTGGGGAAGGGATAGCGTTAGGAGAAATACCTAATGTAAATGACGAGTTCATGGGTGCAGCAAACTAACGTGGCACATGTATACATATGTAACAAACCTGCATGTTGTGCACATGTACCCTAGAACTTAAAGTATAATAATAATAATAATAAACTGTTTTGGTTATAAGACAGTTATGTCTGTTAAGGTGCTGAAAGAAAAATAAAACACCCTAGAATTCTATATCCAGGGGAATATATCAGTTAAAAAGCTTTATATTTAAATTTTTAATATTTAAAGTCTTTTTAAAAATGTTTTTAACATCTTGCATTCCATTTCTTGTCTCTGTTCATACTGGAAATTACTACTTTGTACTACTTTTTCTGTTAAAGCAAATTTCCATTAATTCTGGGGTTTCTCTACTTTTCCAGTGGTCAAATATTGATTTCCAGTAGTCAAAACTGGAAAACAGATATTAGTATGTGGAAAAAAAAATTACTACAAAGCAACAGTTACGTTTGAATGCGATAAGGGTTTTACCTCAATGGCAGCGGAACAATTGTCTCTGAGAGTAACAGTACTTGGGATCCCCCAGTTCCAAAGTGTCTTAAAGATACAAAGGTGATCTTTTTTCCGTCTTGGTTTGTTGTTGTTGTTGCTGTTCATTTTAGACTTTATTTCTTTAATATTAACTATCAGTCATACAGAATAACTGAAAAGAAACAATTTTAGTATTTAACTCTATCTTGTATTCATTTCTATGCCATATATATGACATGAAATTCACATAAAATTCTGCTGTTGTGATTCTGTGTGTCTTTCTGGGGTTCTTAGCATGTTATGTACATTGCATGGGTATATAATTTCACTTCTTCAATATTTTATGTATAAAAAATGGGTTATGACAACTTTTGGAGTGAATTGAAACATGGGCATTTTTATCCAAGTAAGTCAAGAATGGCATAATTCATATAAATGAAATGAGAGCAATAACTCCCAAGTGGTTGATCTTCTAACATTATTTTATTTCCTAGTGCTGCCTCCTTCTAGTACAAAACCTCCAACTTTGAGTCATTCAGGTTTAGTAGAGTCTTCCTTAAATGTCTCAATTATCTTGTAAATTCCTGGGGAAAATGCCAGCAATAACTCCGAAGTGTTTGGTCCAATCTACATGATTATTTTGTTTTCCAGTGTCGACTTCTCCCACTATAAAATCCCCAACTTCCAGTGTCTCAGGTTTAGTAACATTCTGCTTGCATTTTTTTCAAAAATCCTTTAAATTCCTGGTGTATTTTTTTTTAATCCTGGTTCATTTGACCCAGCAACCCCATTACTGCGTATATACCCAAAGTATTATAAATCATTCTACTATAAAGACACATACACACGTATGTTTATTGCGGCACTGTTCACAATAGCAAAGACTTGAAACCAACCCAAATGCACGTCAATGATATACTGGATAAAGAAAATGTGGCACATTTACACATGGAATAATATGCAGCCATAAAAATGATGAGTTCATGTCCTTTGCAGGGACATGGATGAAGCTGGAAACCATCATTCTCAGCAAACTATCACAAGAACAGAAAACCAAACACTGCAAGTTCTCACTCATAAGTGGGAGTTGAACAATGAGAACACATGGACACAGGGAGGGGAACACCACACACCGGGGCCTGTCAGGAGGTGGGGGGCTTGGGGAGGGATAGCATTAGGAGAAATACCTAACGTAGGTAACAGGTTGATGGGTGCAGCAAACCGCCATAGCACATGTATACCTAATGTTACAAACCTGCAAATTCTGCACATGTATCTCAGAACTTAAAGTTTAATAATAACAAAATAAAATTAAAATTAAAATTAAAAATCTTTCAAATTCCTGGTGATGTCCACTTACTCATCATTTTTAGTAATAAAAGAAGGGGGGACATTTATATAGCCATTTTAGTTGTTATACATATTGATTCTAAAATTATTTGCCATAGTCCACAGATAAAAACAGGAATGTGACCTTCAGAAGGTTATGTATATTTTAAAAGTGTTTATACATATATAAATTGATTTAGTACCTTCCTTATTGGTTATTAGTAAAGTTTAAGTGGGATTCATTTAAAGCACTTAGCACAGTGCCTGGTATATAAAAAGCTCTTAGAGCTAGCTAATATGACTTATTCAACACTTAAATTAATGTTAGGGAAGAGGAAGGTCCATGTATGTTTGTTAATATGTTTGTTTGTTAATATGTATGTTTTGTGTCATCAACTTTGCTGTTTTATTCTTTTCAGAAGTGATCTGTTGACACCTTTGCTGAGTTTGTTCCTATTGCAGGATTCTTTGATTTTCTGGAGTGCAACCAGTTTGAGTCTTTTGATGTAACACATTTAAACAGGGAAATTTCTGCTGTCTCCAGAACAAGACCTGTATTTCTGTCTCTTCCCTGCCTGCCCCTGTTCCACACTTCATAATGTTATTCTTTTTTTCTCCTTACTGGGCAGTTTTATCTGGCAATAGCAACTAAATTTTATAGCAGCTGAGAGGCAGGAAAAGTCCTTATTTACTGAGATGAAATAGAGGACTTTTTGCAGGGACTCCTGATCAGCGGCTGTAGTTATGACTGGAGAGATTATTCTGATATGACGGAAGGGATTATCATCCTGATTTCAGTACTGCTATCTCTGGCTTCACTTTCCTTACCACAGAAGCAAGAGACTAATTGTGGGAAGAGCATTAGCCTGTGCAGACTGTGCTTAATTAACATCATTTCTATGGTCCTCAGTTTCCGTTTAGTTTAATGAAGTTGTTGAACTCAAATCTCAATCACTGGATTCTAATTTGTTGATATATTTCCTATCTCCCTAATTTTTTAAAGGATCGAGGGGAATTATGCATGTTAACATAGTAATTAGAATACATTTTTATAATTCCTATAAGAACCTATTAACTGGTAGCCTCCTTAGTTGAGTGCTGTAGGTTTTGAGGGGCAGGAAGAGATGGGTTTTTTTTAATGGACTGATATATGAGCAAAACAAGATTGCATGTGAAATTTATACTGAGGCATCCAGGTTTACTCACATGCTCCTAGTGGGTATATGTACTAATACTAAGTTTGTTGATACAGTCTTTTGAAAGAGTTGACTATAAGCATTTCATAAAGTGTTTATAAAACACTGATCTAGCTTAGCGTTTGAGAGCAGAGGAGAGAATTGCTTGTGAGAAAAAGCTTATAAAAAAGAGAAACTACAGGGGTATTTTTTGAAAAATCACAAATCAAATTTCCTCAAATGGGATGGTCAATCATTTTTTATCATCAGTTAGAGGAAGACTAAATCACAAGACAATTATGTTAAGGTAGATCTAAATGTGCTAATGTGAAAAAATGTCCAGGAAGTCCTAAGTGGAAAAGAGGAAGATGTAAATGATGTAGTATAATATCACTTACAGTTTTTAAAAAAGACACATGTGTTTACCCCAAGCACATTACTTTAATGATTTATTATTGGTTATCTTCTAGGATTTCCATTATAAAATATGAAATGTATTGAGCATTTTTTTCTTTTTTTTTTTTTTTGTGAGACTGAGTCTCCCTCTGTCGCCCAGGCTGGAGTGCAGTGGTGCGATCTCGGCTCACTGCAAACTTCACCTCCTGGGTTCCCACCATTCTCCTGCCTCAGCCTCCTGAGTAGCTGGGACTACAGGCGCCCACCACCACACCTAGCTAACTTTTTTATATTTTTAGTAGAAACAGAGTTTCACCGTGTTAGCCAGGATGGTCTCAATCTCCTGACCTCATGATCCACTCGCCTCAGCCTCCCAAAGTGCTGGGATTACAGGCGTGAGCTGTCGTGAGCATTCTTGTACATACATCCTTACATACTTGTGCAAATATATATGTAGATTAAATTCTTTTTTTTTTTTTTCCTAGTCAGAGTCTTACTCTGTCACCCAGGATGGAGTGCAGCGACGTGATCTCGGCTCACTGCAACCTCCACCTCCGGAGTTCAAGCAATTCTCCTGCCTCAGCCTCCCGAGTAGCTGGGATTACAGGTGCACCACCAACCAGGCTAATTTTTGTATTTTTAGTAGAGACGGGGTTTCACCATGTTGGCCAGGCTGGTCTCGAACTCCTGACCTTGTGATCCACCCACCTCGGCCTCCCAAAGTGCTGGGATTACAGGCATGAGCCACCACGCCTGGCAAAGAATGACACTGGATGTATTAAAAAGTATGATAAGTGATACGATCACAGTAGACATTTCCTCCAGTAGAATATTAGGAGAAAACCTAATGGAAATCAGTGAAAAATAAGAAACACACGTAGCCTTTGGAACATAGCCTTTCTCACCTAGTGGAGGAGGAGCTGAGACTTGAGTAAGACAGTCAGATGAAGTAAAGCAGTGTTCAGGAATGTTTGTGTGAGCTGAGACTATACATCCTGAGTGATACAGGTGTGTTGGACCATGTATACATGGGTCTCCATTAGTGAAGCTGCACTGAGTAGAGAATAGTTTTCTACCTTATGCATCTTTACTCCATGACGAATCAGTTATGCATGCAGGAGAAAGAGCTTAACACATTTACTGAAATGTCTGCTAAATTATCTACTCAACCCTCATTCTACTCACCTCTCTACAGCCTTTGATATTTAGAATTACTCCATCCTCACACAACTCTTTCCAACTCCAGCATCGGAAACAATTGACTCCTGTTTCTACCAAACTGTATGTCCCAGATTCTTGTCTTAGGAGCCACAGAACTCCAAAGGTTTATGGCTATCACTGTGTTTTGACATTATTGGCTTTCTTTGTAGTCCTATGTGATTTACTTACACATTACAAAAAACAGCTCTGAGAAGGGATTCATAATTTTGACCAGCCAGGCAAAGGGGTATACATGATACATAAAGATATTAAGAATCCCTGCATGATGATTCACAATAGCAAAGACATGGAATCAACCTCAGTGCCCATCAGTGATAGACTGGATGAACAAAATGTGCTACGTATACACCATGGAATACTATGTGGCCATAAAAAAGAATGAGATCATGTCCTCTTCAGGGACATGGATGGAGCTAGAGGCTATTATCAATTGCAAACTAATGCAGGAACAGGAAACCAAATAATGCATGTTCTCACTTATAAGTGGGAGCTGAATGATGAGAACACATGAGCAGATGTGGGGGAACAACACATGCTGGGGTCTATTGGCAGGTAGAGGGTAGGAGGAAGGAGAGGATTAGGAAAAATAACCAACGGTACTAGGCTTAATACCTGGGTGGTGAAATAATCTGTACAGCAAACCCCCATGACACAAGTTTACCTATGTAATAAACCTGCACATGTACCCCTGAACTTAAAAGTTAATAAAAGAACCCCTGCATGGATATGGATCATGTATTTCCATTCAGATCTTCCTTTCATTAATTTTACGTGCTCTTCTTCAACAGTCTCATTGACTCCTGTGATTTTGACCATCTCCCATCCATTATCTCTTACAAAAGTCCTCTTGTGCCTTTTTGGAAGTCCATTTTCATAATCAACAAATAACCTACATCCCCAATCTTTTCCTAAACATTCTTACACCTCCTGGCCTTCACTAAACTCCATCTGTCCCATGCCCAAGGCTTTCTCAGTTTAAAACACAACAACAATGAAATACTTTCACAGCTCAACCTTGGTGGTGCTATCGCTTCGGTTAGCAATAGGAACCGATAGAAAACCCCACATTGGTTTCCTGTTGCTTCTGTAACAAATTATCTTGTGGTTTAAAACAACACAAATTTATTCTTTCACATTTCAGGAGATCGGAAGTCCACAGTGAGTCTTACAGGATGAAAACCAAGGTGTTGAAAAGACTGATTCCTTCTGAAAGCTCTAGTGGAGAACCTGTTTCTTGCTTCTAAGGGGCACTGGCATTCATTCCTTGGCTCACAGCAGCAACACTCTGAGCTCTGCTTTCATCATTGCCTTCTGGTCTATTGCCTTCTTCTTGTAAGGATCCACGTGATCATATCAGGTTCACCTAGCTACTCCAAGACACTCTTTCCACCTCAGTATCCTTAATTTAATCCAACTGTAAAGTCCTAAACCATACAAGGTAACACTCACAGATTCCTGGGAGTAGGATGTGGACATTTTGGGGGAACATTATTCAACCTACCACACACTCCTCCTTTTCTCTCATTCTTGGATTATTTTTATTGCTATTTTTTTTAAAATGGCACGTAATAATTGTACACATTTATGGGATACAGCAAAGGAAAAAACAGTGAAGAAAAAAACCTACAGAATGTGAGAAAATATTTGCAAACTATGGCTTTGACAAGGGGTTAATATCCAGAATATCTGAGGAACTCAAACAACTCAGCAAAAATAATAGTAATAATAATATGATTTAAAAGTGGGCACAAGACTTGAACAGACATCCCTCAAAAGAAGACATACAAATGGCCAATGAATATAAAACAAAATGCTCAATATTCTTAGTCATCAGAGAAATACAAATAAAACCACAGAGAGATAACCACCTCACCCTAGTGATCAGACCTCTTATCAAAAGGACAAAAGATAACAAATGCTGGTGAGGATGTGGAAAATAGAGACCTCTTATACACTGTTAGAGAATCCAAATTAATATGACCATTATGGGAAATAGTATGGAGGTTTCTCAAAAAATTAAAAGTAGAACTACCATATGATCCAACAATCCCACTACCGGGTATATACCCAAAAGAAAGGAAACCAGTATGATGAAAAGATATCTGCACTCTCACATTCACTGATGCACTATTAACAATAGCCAAGGTATGGAATCAACCCAAGTGTTCACCAATGGACGAATAGATAAATAAAATGTGGTATATATACACAAGGGCATACTATTCAGCCATAAGAAAGAATGAAATCCTATCATTTGCAGCAACATGGATGAACCTAGAGGATATTATATTAAGTGAAGTAAATCAGGCACAGAAAGACAAATCCTGTATGATACAAGTCATATGTGCAATCTGAAAAAGCTCATCTCATAGAAGTAAAGAGTAGAATACTGGTTACCAGAGGCTGGGGAAGGGAGAGACAATGGGAGATGGAGAAATATTGGTTAAAGGGCACAGGGTCACAGATACATAAGAATAAATTCATCCTTGAATACTTAACCCTCTGCCCTAAATCTGTCACTCTTCCATCCATATTTCTTATGTCAATAAGTAGCACCACCATTAATTTCTAATCCTGGGGCTAACTCTTGATTGCTTTCCTCTCACCACTAACCTTAAGAAAGGAAATGACTAAAACCCAGTACATGAGCAACTGTTCATTCATCTCCAATACCTTTGTTAATTGTCCACTTTATCCACCCAGTGAGAGCCATCATCAAACCTCACTTGGATGTCAGCAAAAGCTCCCTGACTGGTCTCCCCTCTCCATTATTGCCTTAATCTAGTCTCCATACGATACACAGATTTACATTTTTTTAATGTATATCTAATTGTCCCTCCTTCTTTAAAAAGTCAACAATGGCATGACATCTCAATTCACGATAAATAAATTGGTTCTTCACATTCTCTGTACACTGTACACATCGCCTGCAATTGCCCTTCAACACAGAGACCAGGCATTTCATTAACTGACCTTCCCACACACATTCTTGCAAAGAGGAATAGGCAAACAGGGTGTTTGGAGGCAAGCTGCCATCATCCACCGCCTTTGTCTGGAAGCGCAGAGCCTCGCACGCGCGATCCATCGGAAGTCCAAGCATTGTCAAGATCTGCTGCTTCACCTGGGTCCGCAAGGTGGGCTCTGCCAGCGAAACCCGTTAGAAACAATGCAAATGGGGAGTAAACATGGCCTTGCCCATTAAGGGGAAGCTGGTGAAAAGCACTTTGTCCCGGAACCCATACTCTGGGCGCGGAGCACAAGGATTGGTCACTCCTCTTTGCACTACGCTTTTCCTCTTATTTCAGTTTTCTTTGAGATCAAATCTGGTTTGTAGATGTGCTTCGGGAGGATGGGGGTCTCTTCTCCGAGAACCCGGGAGCATGTCGGGCCGCCGGCGCCGCGTCTCCCCTTCTGCTGCGGAGGATCCCTGCCGGCGGTTGTGGTGCTGCTCGCGCTGGCGGTGGCCTAGGGTGAGACGCGGGCGGGCGTGGGGAGGCGCCCGGGCGGACGAGGCACCTGGGGCCCCGCAGAGAACTCTCGTGCTGCACTGGGCTGCGCTGCTCTGGGCGCCCGGGTCCGAAGGCAGTGCGATGGGTGGGCTGAGCGCGCGAACTGGCAGGGCGGCGAGTCTGGGATCCTTCTGCGCACTGGAGACCCTCGCTGCTTCTGGGTAAGCATGGAGTTTCCACGTGCAGGGGCTTAAGTCATGACCAGCGCAGAGGAAGGAGCAGATGCTGAACGAGTGCCGCACGAAATTCCTTGCCTTTGTGTATTCGATCTAGGCTGGCTATAGTGGAGCATGGCGTTGATCCTAACGAAAAAGGACTTGGGGATCCAACAAACCTAAGTTCTTGTCCTAGAAACTTAACTGTGAGGCAAGTTAGCACACCTAAGTCTGTTTGCTCTTCTGTAAAATGGGGACATTGATATCTGTGCATTGTGGAGTTCCTGCCTCAATGGCATAAAGCCTGTCGAGTGTCTAACACAGGGCCTGTCCTCGAGTCCATTTCTATCCCTCAGCCATTGCCTCTGCATTTTGCTCCCAATGGTGCTTAAACAAGCAGTCCTAGGGATGCCCCGCATGGAACTGTCCTCATCCCCAACCCCAAGCCACCACCGCCATCATCACCATGCGCTTGATTGACAGCTTACTTTAAGACAGATGCATGCCAGGCACTTGGGCGTTAGAAGAGCAAGGGAAGCCCCAGAACATGCAGTGTAACACCTGCAAGTAGAAGGGACAGTAGATATGTTTACAGTTTGCATTTTAGTGATGTGTTTAGTACAAAATAAAGCCTATTATAACTACTATGGAAATTTTGAGGCCACACCTCTTCCTTTTTTTAACTTCAAGTAGGTAAACATCTTCAATTACAACCCTTCTATTATTATTTTTGGGCTCCCCAGAAGTCTTCTTGGTTGCCTAGACTCACTGGCAACATCTCATTTGAAGCGGCAGTTCAACAGTTAGTTGTTTTGGTCCTGCCTCTTCCTGACAAGTCAGGGTTCGTCCTTCTCTGCCACTAGACGTTTTGCATTCATTATTTGAGTGTTCCTTCTTCTCTAAAAGAGCAAGGGGAAAATAAAATCAAGTTCCCCCAAGAGTTGTTATTAATATTTTATCTCCTTAGGCACCAGAAAGCAACCTGTCAGGTGAAGAGATATGATAAAACTTACAATTTTATTTTTAGGAGAGAAGCATGCCCAGTAAGTTAAGCAATCTGTTGTCAGTGCTTACTGAGGTTCTCACAATAACCTCCAAATGTGAAACAGCCTAAACTAAACTACCCAGAAATTTTGTTGCTGAAGTAATTTCAATTTTAAAATGCTGATGGATGCTTCCAGTGTGCACACTCCTTTGGAGTTTAAAAGAAGTGTAAGAGAAAGAGCTATGCACCCAAGGTGTATGCATATAGAAGTAGGTGGTGGAGTTTTATGAAATCTACTTTTTAGGAAGCCACTGTTCTGATTTTTCCACACTCTGCTACTTACCAACTGGGGCTGTGGACCCAGCAACTTAAGTCACACCACTGACGTTCAGTGTCCACATGTATAAAATGAGCACGACTGACATCCTGATTTCTGAGAGAGGTATTTTGAAAATCAGGTGGGGTAGTGCATGTGACAGTGTTTTGTAATCTGAAACCACCCCCATGCATGTCTGAAAAATCATGACTAAGAAGTTGTGCAAGACTGCAGGATCACTGAAAAGAGAGAAATCTCTTTTTTCTCTTTCCTATGATCAGGAAAGGGTGAGAGAAAAGAGTACGGCTTTACTAGTGCTTAAAGAGTGGATCCAGAAACAGGTTGCATAGGACGGTTTATGGGAATATTTATTTCTATATAAAAAATAGCAGAGGAACTAGGATTGCTTTGTCATTATAGGGTACTCATACTACCCATGAAGTGGTGTAGTAATATTTGAAAGAGAACTTAGATTAGCTGCAAATAGATACTGCAAACTTAGGGAAACCATTGAAAAAAGTGAAAAAAAGAAGTACAATTGATATGCCAGTACGGAAGAGTGAATTGCATCATATAAAATGCTCAGTTAAAACAATAAAGGGGGCCAGGTGCAGTGGCTCACATCTGTAATCCCAGCACTTTAGGAGGCGGGGTAGATAACCTGAGGTCAGGAGTTCGAGACTAGCCTGACCAACATGGTAAAAACCCATTTCTACAAAAATTAGCCGGGCATGATGGTGGGTGCCTGTAATCCCAGCTACTCGGGAGGCTGAGGCAGGAGAATCTCTTGAACCTGGGAGGCGGAGGTTGCAGTGAGCCGAGATCGCGCCACTACACTCCAGCCTGGGCGAAAGAGTAAGACTCTATCTCAAAAATAAAAATAAAATAAAGGTCAGGAAAAGAATGCAAAAGAAAAAATAGGAACAGGGAACAAGAGAACAAAGGCAACGAATAGAAGAAGCCAGTAACATAGGCCAGGCGCGGTGGCTCAAGCCTGTAATCCCAGCACTTTGGGAGGCCGAGACGGGCGGATCACGAGGTCAGGAGATCGAGACCATCCTGGCTAACACGGTGAAACCCCCTCTCTACTAAAAAAATACAAAAAACTAGCCGGGCGAGGTGGCGGGTGCCTGTAGTCACAGCTACTCAGGAGGCTGAGGCAGGAGAATGGTGTAAATCCGGGAGGTGGAGCTTGCAGTGAGCTGAGATCCGGCCACTGCACTCCAGCCTGGGCGACAGAGCGAGACTCCGTCTCAAAAAAAAAAAAAAAGAAAGAAACCAGTAACATATTAAACCAACTATACCAACCATCATTTTGAGTGTCAATGATCTAAATGCACCAATTGAAACAGATCATCACAGTCGGTCAACAAACAAAATTCAGCTATATATTGTGTACTCCCTATAAGCCCATTTTAAATATAGACAATATATATTACAAGTAAATGGATGAAGATATAACATGCTAATGCTAGTCACAGAAAGCAGAAGTAGCTGTGTTAACTTCAAACAGCAGACTTCAGACCAAGGAAAATTTTTAGGGATAAAAAGGGGCATCGTATAATGATAAATGGGCTAATTTTCCAAAAAGACATAACAATATCTAATATGTATCCACCTGACAGAGAAACAAAATATGTGGGGCAAAGCTGATAGAACTGCAAGGAGAAATAGACGAATGTACTATCCTGATATCTTTTCTGGTATCAGGAAAAGATAAAGGTGCTGAAGTCCCTTTATCAGAAATGGGCAGATTCAGCAGGCAGAAAATTGGTAAGGACATACTTGAACTCAACAGCACCATCAATCCACTTGGATATAATTGACATATATAGACGACTTCATCCAACAACAGCAAAAGACATATTCTCCGGCTCACATTCATGGGGATAGACCACATTGTGTGCCATAAGAATAGTACACTAATTAAGCTTTAACAGGGAGTGTTTAACGTAGGGTGGACTCTGGCGCCCTCATGTGGTCCTCATGGAGGATGTGGTTTGGTTATCACTGCTAGGTAAAGGTGCAAGAAGGGAAGTTCCAATTTGCTTTCTGTGCTTTATTCTGGTTTACACATGCTCAGATGAGTGGATGTATGATTTATATTATCTACTGTTATCTAAAATAACCTTCACATTTGGACGGGTAACATCAAAAGTGTCCTACACAGAAATACTGGGTGAAGATCACTGCAATAAAACCAACTCCAGAAAACAAGAAAATGGCAGAGTTGACAATCCCTCTCACCCTCCCCGCAAAGACACATGTATACACATTTCTTTTGTCGGAGGCATTAAGAGAAAGAAATGCTGTCAATCTAATCACAACTGATCACAACTTGATGAAACCAAAAAATCTAGAAAGTATCATGAAGACAGTTGAAATACAGCTTTACATTCACTACTGTGACCAGAGAAACTCACTGTGGCTGTTTTTTGTCCCTTTAGATGTCAACTAATGATTGTGTTAAGTGATCATGATTAACAGAGCATTTAAAATGTTTATTTTATCTGTATTAAATTTCAAAAATTTATATTTAAGCATATAATTTATATATTTGTGTACATACATAATTTATAACTTTATATTTTTGAAAGTGCATGCTCTTTTTGCTGCTATAAAGACACATGTACACGTATGTTTATTGCAGCACTATTCACAATAGCAAAGACTTGGAATCAACCCAAATGTCCATCAGTGACAGACTGGATTAAGAAAATGTGGCACATGTACACCATGGAATACTATGCAGCCATAAAAAAAGGATGAGTTTGTGTCTTTCTAGGGACACGGAAGCAGCTGGAAACCATCATTCTTAGCAAACTATCGCAAGAACAGAAAACCAAACACCGCATGTTCTCACTCATAGGTGGGAACTGAACAATGAGATCACTTGGAGTTCTCACTCATAGGTGGGAACTGAACAATGAGATCACTTGGACTCGGGAAGGGGAACATCACACACCGGGGCCTAACATGAGGAGGGAGGAGGTGGGAGGGATTGCATTGGGAGTTATACCTGATGTAAATGATGAGTTGATGGGTGCTGACGAGTTGATAGGTGCAGCACACCAACATGGCACAAGTATACATATGTAACAAACCTGCACGTTATGCGCATGTACCCTAGAATTTAAAGTATAACAATAATAAAAAAAAAAAAGAAAAAAAAATGAAAGCACATGCTCTTTTTTTAAACTGATAGAGGTGCCTAAGCAAAGCAAGTGCAAGTCTATTCCTTAAAGGGTAAGTGTGCAGAAGGGAAAGCAGAGTGTACTTCAGGTTGACAGCTCATATTTGAACAGACATGAAAGTGATGATGTGTTAATCGTATGTATAGCACAGAACAAATCAACTTGCTTTGAATGGAAGGTCTGAACCAGGGGTGCATGAAATTGGGCTGAGTCATACAAGAAAAAAAAAAAAACGAAAGGAAATAACAATATATACCCACTAGAATGGCTAACATTAAAAAGATCGACCAAGCCAAGTTTTGGCAATAAAGTGGAGTAACTGGAATTATAATATATTGCTATTTGGCGGGTAAAATTGCAACATTAACTTTAGAACATAGTTCAACCGTTTCTTAAAACCTTAGACACACACACTGTCGTGTTACTCAGCATTTTACGCTTAGGTTTTTACCCAAGAGAAATGAAATCATATGTCCACACAAAGACTTGTACATGAATTTTCACAGCAGTTTTGTTTGTAATAGTCAACAAGTGGAAACAATCCAAATGTCCCTCAACAAGTGAATGGATAAACTAAATTAAGATATATTTATACAATTGAATATTACCCAGCAACAAAAGGAAACAATTTGTATATGTGCAGCAACTGAGATAGAACTCTAATTATGCTGTGTAAGGGCTAAAACGTAAAAAAAAAAAAAATCTGAATGATTTCCTTTATACGATAGGACATAAATGAAGTGATTCGGGTTACATGAAATTTTAGAAAGTCAAATCAATCTGTAGTAAGAGAAAATAGGCCGACGATTGCCAAGAGAAGGAAGTGGATGTTTGGATGTCTTACAGAAGGACATGAGGGAACTGTGTGGGGGTGAAGAGTATGATGGAAATGTTTGTTGTCTTCATCTGGTGATGGTTTTGCAGGGCATATATATGAGTAATCAAACTGTACTCTTTAAATACTCATCAATCATTGTATGTAATATATCTTAATAAAGCTATAAAAACTTTTTAAACTTATGGTAGATCTTGAGTTTATGGAGTTTATATGAATATATTTATCATAGGAACTAGCCACAAATTGAGGGATTAGGAATAAATGAGGGAAAAGAAACTATATCAAGCTTTCTTTGTTGAAGGCTCATATATTCCTTTTTTGAGCTATTATACAACTTTATATTATTACCTATACTATGCCTGTACTACTATGGAGGTAGGAATATTAGGTAATTAAGGGGAAGGAACTTCTTTCTTTCTAAGAATGGTTCATTATATTTGCTTTGTTGCGTTGATCTAGTTCTAACCTCTCATTGCAAGTTTTGCTGTGATATTTACCCTCTCTCAATACAGCTTTTGGTGCTAGGAGCTCCACTTGGAATCTCTTCCTTTGTCTGGCATCAATGCATAAGACACATATCAAAATTGTATTTCATACCACATATCAAATACAGGAAAGGTGAATGCATAACATCGAAAATCACAGGAAATATTTTATTCTTTTTTTATATATATACAGTGGTTCTCAAAGTGCTGTTATCTACCAAAATTGGCTGTGAAACTTTTTAAAAATATAAACTCCTGGGCTCTAACCCAGACCCACTAAATCAGAGATTCTGGGAACATATCTTGGACTCTTCATTTTTTTTTTATAAGTAATTCTTCAATTATTTGTTCATTGCAACAAATATGCACTGAGTGCTTATAACTGAGTGTTAAGCACAAGGACTAGGTATTAATTTAGAGGTAGAAAAAACACATCATCATTTGCCCTCAAATTATACACATCTAATATCTTTTGAGATAAATAGATCCTTCTAAAAGCACACAAAGTTAAAAAGCACAAATTGCGATAGCAAACAATTATTGATATGAAAGGAAAAGGCCGGTCTAGGAATTATTATAGGGTGGGGTAGAGGGAAGTAGTTTAGATTCCAAATGCCTGAGAGGATCAGGGAAGGCATCAGACTAGATTGGGCGTGTTCAGGGTGGTATGGCCATAGACAGGCCAGGGAAGGCTTCGATAAGAAAGTGGCATTTTAGCAAACACCTGGAGGAAGAATTGAAGTCAGAGTGAAGATAAAAGCGTGTCATACAGAAGGAATGTCATAGACAGGAGAAAAATGTGTGTCTTCAGGAAACTGAAAAAGGGGAAAGGGCCACACCTTAGTGAGGGGACTGAGTGGCACGAGATGAAACAGGAAACATAGACAAGGGCATCCTTGTACAAAGTCAAAAGTTGGTTCTTTTAAGTCTAATAAAATTGACCTCTGGCCTCAATCTATCCTTCATAATTTGCATTTATTAGTGGAAGGTGTGAGAAGGAACAGAAATGAAAACAAAACAAAACAAACAAGAGATTTCCAAAGCTATAGTAAAATGCTATTCTTTTCAACACATGTATCTTCTTGATTACATACTGTTTGACTCTGTGATTTTTGTTGCTTTAAGTTAAATCTACAAGGCCTTAAGGGGCCTAGCTGAGTCTAGTATTTAATTTGAAATATCTATGAGAAAATACACGCTTCTTTATGGTAAAGTATAGCTTTAGTTGTTGAGTTTTGTTCACTCTTTGTGCTCAAGATTGACTTGGCAACAGACTTCCAACACTGGTGACTGCTACTGAGGGCCAAAGAGGAGATGTGTACTCCCACTGAATCTGAGTGCCCACTGAGCATGAAGGTGGATGATAAAATTCATGAGTGTAGCTTGTTACAAGAAAGTATGATAAATGAGGATGGGAGAGATGAAGCTACACCACACGCACTTACTGATTAAGATTAGAAGCTGTGAATTGCAGCTTCCCGTTTAGTGAAAGATGATATAAATAGTTTAGTTGTCTTCAAACTAGCAGAGACTTTTTAAATGGATGGGTGCTGATTTTTTTTTTTTTTAAAGCCCATTTCTAAGGCATCTTTTAAAGCAGGTGTCCTCAACCCCTGGGGCATGGACCAGTACTGTCCGGCGGCCCTTTAGGAACTGGGCAGAACGGTAGGAGGTGAGCAGCCAAGCATTACTGCCTGAGCTCCACCTCCTGTCAGATCAGTGGCAGCATTAGATTCTCATAGGAGCAGAACCCATATTGTGAACTTTGCATATGAGGGATCTAGGTTGCATGCTCCCTGTGAGAATCTAATGCCTGATGATCTGGGTGAAACAGTTCCATCTCAAAACCATTCCCCTGCACCCTCCATTCCAGGAAAAATTGTCTTGCACAAAATGAGTCTCAGGTGCCAAAAAGGTTGGGGACCAAAGTTCTAAAGGAATCAATCTCTTTGCTATTATTGTTATTATTATTATTGTTAAGATGGAGTCTTGCTCTGTCACCCAGGCTGGAGTGCAGTGGCACAATCTTGGCTCTACTGCAACCTCCGCCTCCTGGGTTCAAATGATTCTCCTGCCTCAGTCTCCCAAGTAGCTTGGACTACAAGCACATGCCACCATGCTCTGCTAAGATTTTGTATGTTTAGTAGAGACAGGGTTTCACCATGTTGGCCAAACTGGTCTTGAATTCCTGACCTCAAGTGACCCACCCACCTTGGTCTCCCAAAGTGCTGACATTACAGACATGAGCCACCACACTCAGCTCCCTTGGCTATTATTGAAGTATTCTTTTTCTTTTTTGATCACATCTATGCAGTATATTGGAGAGAAAGAGGAAGTAGAGTGGGAATTTCAACAGGGCACGGTGGCTCACACCAGTAATCCCAGGACTTTGGGAAGCAGAGGTGAGCAGATCACCTGAGGTCAGGAGTTTGAGACCAGCCTGGGCAACACGGTAAAACCTCATTTCTACTAAAAATTCAAAAATTGGCCAGATGTGGTCACAGGTGCCTGTAATCCCATCTACTTGGGAGGCTGAGGCAGGGAGTATTGCTTGAACCTGTGAGGCAGAGGATGGCACCACTGCACTCCAGTCTGGGTGAGAGAGGCATGTTCTGTCACACATAAAAAAGTAATTTCTCCATTAACTTCGATGCTGCTGTGGTCTTGATCCCCAGATCAATGCAATGCCCCGGAACAGCTTCCATTTGCCAGGCCTACCAACCTAACTGATGCATCTGAGTTTCCCGTTGGGACACATCTGAAGTATGAATGCCGCCCTGGTTATTATGGAAGACCATTTTCTATCATCTGCCTAAAAAACTCAGTCTGGACAAGTGCTAAGGACAAGTGCACACGTAAGTAACTCTGGAGTGGGAACCACTCTGTTAGTCAAATATCTGTAAGATCTGATTCAATTTGTTCAAATTTTGTAACTGAGTGGCATATGACAATTAGTTTGCTAAGGTACAATACATACAAGAATTATTCTTGTAGATCATACCTTGTTACTACTTTCAGTTCCTGGCGCCTTCACTACAAGTTTATTTCATAAGAAACAGTCTTTGCAGGACATGATTGAGGGAAAATCCCGATTCACTGGGGGTCTCCCATTTTCATGACTAAAATTAAGTAATGAATGACTTGGGACAAGAAAAAGAAGTGGATTAAATAACTCAAAGATGTGACAATTTTGGGCTTTGAGATCTTTGGATTATACCAATTGAATTGAATTACAGATAATAACAAAGTTTACATTTTTCTGGGGGCATAATATGGGAATGAAACAGATCTGAAAGGGAAGTTTGTTTTTGAAAGGGAACTGATCCCGAGGCAGTCTGGTGAGTTTCCTCAAGGTAGCAAAATCTGCGGAACCATCAGAACTGCCAGTGTTCCTCAGTAAGCTACAGGCAGGTTGAGACCTTATGTACTGAAAAAACATTCAGTTTGCTCTACTTGGCTCCAAAATTCTGTTTCTTTCCTGTAGGTAAATCATGTCGTAATCCTAAAGATCCTGTGAATGGCATGGTTCATGTGATCAAAGACATCCAGTTCGGATCCCAAATTAATTATTCTTGTAATAAAGGGTGAGTTGGCAGCAACATCTCTTGGTTCAAGAGTTCTAGTACAGCCATACTACCTTCTAGTCACATCTCAGAAAGGACAACTAAGCTATTACCATCTGCTCTTTAAAGGCTTCAACACAGGTGTTTAGCTACTGACTGAAATGAACAAAGGTATGACAAAATCGGGGGAAAACCATCTGTATCCTTGCTGGAAACCAAGGGTGTGCATATATGAAAAGTGTGGCATTCATTGGGTGAGAAGGAAGAAAATGGGGGAAGAGTATACTCAAAGCACACAAAAGCCTTAACCCAAAGTAGACATTGCTGGAAGAAAAGGAAGGCCATTGAGCAGCTGTGTGAGAGAAATTGTAATGGTAATAGCACAAATAGTTTGCTAGGGCTGCTGTAAGAGAGTACTCCAAAACAGGTGGCTTCATACAAATGAAGTTTTTGCAGTTCTGTTCTGGAGGCTGGAAGTGCAAAATCAAGGTGTTGGCAGAGCCAGAGCCATGCTCCCTCCAAAAAACCTGTAGGAATGGATCCCTCTTTGCTTCTTCCAGTTTCTGAAGCCCGAGGCCTTTGCGTGTGGCAGCAGAACTCCAGTGTCTGTCTCCGTCCTCAAATGGCTCTCTTCCCTCTGTGTCCAAAGTTTTTTGTTTGTTTGTTTGTTTGTTTTTTAGTAGAGACGGGATTTCACTGTGTTAGCCAAGATGGCCTCGATCTCCTGATCTCGTGATCCACCCACCTCGGCCTCCCAAAGTGCTGGGATTACAGGCGTGAGCCACCGCACCCAGCCCAGAATTCTCTCTTTCAATAAGGACATCACTCATATTGGATTGGGGCCCACACTAATGACTTCATCTTAACTTGATTGCCTCTCCAAAGACCGTGTTTCCAAATAAGGTCACATTAATAGGAACTGGGGATTAAGACGTGCATATATTTCGGGGGTGAGGGGAACATAATTCTCATGCATTGCTGGTAGGAATGCAAAATGGTACCACGACTTTGAAAGACGTTTTGGCAGTTTTTTATAAAAATAAACATACTCTTACCATATTATCCAACAGTTATCCTCCTTGGTATTTATTTATCTAAAGGAATTGAAATCTCAGCTTCACACAAAAAAAAATCTGCACGCAGATGTTTATAACAGCTTTATTCATAATTGCCAAAACTTGGGAGCAATCAAGATGTCCTTTAGCAAGGGAATGGATAAACTGTGGTACATCCATACAATAGAATATTATTCAATACCAAAAAGAAATGAGCTATCAAGCCGTGAAGAGACACAGAGGAACCTTAAATAATGAACCTTCTTTCACTATTACTAAGGGAAAGAAGCCAATCTGAAAAGCCTATGTAGTATATGATTCCAACTATACAGCATTCTGGAAAATGCAAAACTATGGAGACATAAAAAGATCAGCAGTGCCAGGGGTTAGGGAAGAAGGGGATGAATAGGCAGAGCACAGATTTTTGAGGGTAGTGAAACTACTCTGTATGATGCCATCACATTAGGTACATGTCATAATAAATTTATCCAAAATCATATGATGTGCAATACCAAGAGTGTACCCTAACATAAACTATGGACTTGGGGTGACCATGATGTGTCAGTGTAAGTTCATCAGTTGCAAAATTATGTACCACCCTGGTGAAGGATGTTTATAATAGGGGAGGCTATCCATGTGTAGGAGCAGGGAATATATAGGAAATCTCTGTATCTTCTGTTTATTATTGCTGTGAACCAAAAACTGTGCTAAAACACAAAGTCTATTTTTTTAAAACTACATAAAAGTAAATACACAAGCCCATGTGCATAAACAGACACACACCCAAATGAGTACAGGTAAAACAGGAAATTTGAACAAAACTGGTGGATCGTACCTGTCTCAATATCTTGAGTTTGATGTTGCACTATTGTTTTGCAAAATGTTATTATTAGGGGGAAATTGAGTAAAGTGTACCTGGGATCTGTCTGGACTATTCCCTACAACTGTATGTGAATCTGATTATCTCAAAATAAAAAGTGTTTTTTTTTTTTTTAAGTTACTACTAAATTTCCAAGGGAATGGGATTCCTACCAAAGAATTGTATATTGTGAAATTAAATAATTCTAACTTAAAACAATTCAAACTTATAGCTGGGGGAACTTTAAATTATTCTGAACCATGAGAGGATTGTGGCTATGCAGCCTGAGCCATGCAGCAGGCAGCTGTAACTTCTGTCTTTTTTTCCTATAAATAGTTAAAACCAAATTGCGCCAGAGATAAGACCCACTCAGATCACTACCCCTTTTCAAGGAGCAATAAAGTAATCTTCCTTGGAATGTAGCAATCTGTAACAAATCAAAGTGCTGTAACTACACATGGTCCCATATATGGAAAATATAATCCTGCTAAAATTTCTCTGTCTCTGCCTATATCAGTGATACCTTACGTCCTCCACTTTGGAGTGCTGACCCCATTCATTTGCAGTTGGTGTCTTCCATGTGACTACCCTTAAGCTTTGTGCTCAAATAAACTATCCTTAAATATATTTTCTGAATCTCATTATTTAAGGTTAACCATGTGCTAATCTAAATAATTCACAGGATTTGTTTTTTATCCTCATTTTTTCGTAACCCATCCACCTGGTTCAAGGCACATCGATTAAGAAAGAAAATGGAAATGGGACTAATATCTCAAGCTTCACTGTCCCTCTTCGGGCTCTGGGGAGGAGACTCCCAAAAGTCTAGACATGTTTACCCATATGCTGTGTGTGGTTTCTGGTAACGAAATGATCATGGCTTTTCCTGAACCATGGCTTAACTTTGTGAATCCACAACTCTCTCTTCCCCAGGAGATCCAAAAAGGTAGGGTAGGATGTAAAGACTTCAATCTGTTCAAAAGGATATGAGAACCCCTGGCTCTCCTTAAAATAAGTAGCATGGATTTTATCTCTCTCCCTTACTTCCTCATAAACATTCTGAATGAGAAAAGTTCAAACCACTATTTCTTCAATTACTTAATCTACTTTGGGACACAAGCTTCACAAATTAAAATATTCTTCTATCTGTTCCCCTTGATCAGTGACCATAAAGTTATCTTTTGACTCATTTAAAATGTTCAGTACTACAACACTGAACAATAGTATGGAGGGAAAAAAATGCCAACTTAAGTTTGGACTTGCTTCACCATTCCTATCCCAACCCCCGTGATTAGAAAATCAAAAAGAACACTTGGAGAAATAACCTCAGTGGGTTCAAAATCCAGAGGAGTCTCCAGAATGTCTTGTTCCTAAGACAAATAGACAGAAGGAGGTACAAATATAGGATTGCAGACTTGTCTACTTCATTTGTTCTTTATTTGTGTGCATGTGTGTTGGCAGCGCAATTGAGAATGCTTTCATTTTGGGTGGTATACTAGAAGGCATTAAAAACCAAAATGAGAAGTGGGAATTGAACAGTGTGAACACATGGACACAGGGAGGGGAACCTCACACACCGGGGCCTGTTGGTGTGTGGGGGGCTCGGGGAGGGATAGCATTAGGAGAAATACCTAATGTAGGTGACAGGTTGATGGGTACAGCAAACCGCCATGGCACGTGTATACCTATGTAATAAAACTGCACATTCTGCACATGTACCCCAGAACTTAAAGTATAATTAAAAAATAATTAATTATTTTATAAAAACAAAATAAGTCCAGGTGCAATGGCTCCTGCCTGTAATCCCAGCACTTTGGGAGGCTGAGGCGGGCGAATCACCTGAGGTCAGGAGTTCAAGACCACCCTGGGCAACAGGATGAAACCCCGTCTTTACTAAAAATACAAAAATTAGCCACGTGTGGTGGCATGCACCTGTAATCCCAGCTACTTGAGAGACTGAGGCAGGAGAATCACTTGAACCTAGGGGGTGGAGATTGCAGTAAGCCGAGATCACACCATTGCACTCCAGCCTGGGCAATAAGAGTGAAACTCTATCTCAAAAATAATAATAATAATAATAAATAACCAAAATGATATTGAAGTCATTAATAATTACAACATAATAGCTACTATAATGTAACAATGTGTCAAGTGTCTTCAAAAGGACCCACTGTTTTCTCACTATTCATTTGATCTCCATTTGGCACTGTTTTGTTGTTTGAATAAAGCTTTATGCCGCCAGGTTTTCCTACATATTTATAAAACAAAGTTCTCAGCTATACCAATAACCATGACTGTTATTTCACATTGCTTCATTCCTTCATGTATAGTACTATCAAGTTTGACCCTACCCTCACTATGACTAGTTTGGCCCAAGCATCTATTACAACAGAGAACCTCAGGTGAAGTAAAATAAATGTTATAAATTCTTCCAAATTTATGCACACTTTGAATAGTTTGAGATATACTAATTGAGAATTGCTAACTTTAACATTTTAAGTATCAATTAAGTGTTCAATTCTTTTTGATCAGCTTGGATTGCCTTTGGTTCTAGTTATGAATCACTTTCTTTCTTCTTTCTTTCTCTTTCTTTTCTTCCTTTTTTCTTTCTTTCTCTTTTCTTTCTTTCTTTTTCTCTCTCTCTCACTCTCTCTTTCTCTCTCTCTCACTCTTTCTTTCTCTCTCTCTCTCTCTCTCTTTTTCTTTCTTACTGACATGGTCTTGCTTTTTTGCCCAGGCTGGAGTGCAGTGGCATGATCAACACTCACTACAGCCTCAACCTCCCCAGCTCAAGCAATCTTCCTGCCTCAGCCTCCTGAGTAGCGAGGACTACAGGAATGTGCCACCATGCCTGGCTTTTTAATAAATTTTTTGTAGAAACAGGGTCTCACTATGTTGCCCAGGCTTGTCTTGAACTCCTGAGCTCAAGCAATCCTCCTGCCTCAGCCCCCCAACATGCTGGGATTACAGGCATGAGCCACTGTGAATGGCCTACTTTAATGAATCTTACTGATAAAAGCCCATCCGTGCATCCATACATTAATACTTACAAGGCATAGAAATACATACAACAGGACTACACACACACATACATATGTATATATATGACAGCTTCCCTGCACTCAAGAAGCTTGTGTTGTCTTTTAAGAAAATGAAATGTATAGGAAAAACTATAATTCATCTTTGATTTATATAAAAATATATCATAAGATAATAAAGAAGAGAAAGCCTACCCAACTGAGAAGGCATGGAAGAGAAAATAACAAAGTCCCAAGAATGTGAAATTTGGGAAGGTGATAGATAGTTCTTTGACAAGTGGAAAATGTCCCTCTGAATTCTGTAACAGTGTAATCTCTGGAAGTAGTAATTTAATTGGATAGTTGACCTGTGTCTTTGGAACCTAATATTCCTTATTTTTTGCCTCTAGACACCGACTCATTGGTTCCTCTTCGGCCACATGCATCATCTCAGGCAATACTGTCATTTGGGATAATGAAACACCTGTTTGTGAGAGTGAGTTGAAATATCCCTTCCTATTTCTTTTACTGATACATTCTCATTTTTCTCTGGATTAATAAAAACCTTAACCGAATTCCTTCTGTGCAATCTGTCCTTCACATGGCTGAAGACAGCGGTAATGTTCTCGAATATTCCTACAGGGTTCCTGGCAACCCTTTCCTTAAGTTCTTCCTTATCCTGGGATGTGTCTTTTCTAATTCTGGGGGCTTAAATACACAAAATCCTTCAAACTTGATTTTACTTCAATAAATTTGAAATTATGGTGGTTCTACCACCTCCAGTATAATAATCATCCTGCTTGGCAAATCAGTAAAGATTTTTTAACATTTATGCTCTTCAAGGTTAGTGAAGCTGTGGAAGAACCTGGACTCTCCCGCACCACGAGGTCAACACATCCTCTCGAAAGGCACCGTGCACTATTAACCTCAGAAGTGGGCATATATTTTAACCTACTTCTTAGAATTTATACTTATGAAATAATTACACACTTTTTAAAGCAGTTTGGTATAAACTTTTCATTGCAGCATCATTTATATTAGTTAAAATGTTAGAGCAACCTAAATATTTTAAACTATGGTTTGGAAACAATCTACTAGGAGGAAAAAGATGTGTTCAAACGACCACTATAAAGAATTCCCGAAGAAACATAAAATAGCTATGCAGAATGGAAAAAAAAAAAAAAACATAAAATAGCTATGTAGAATCCATACACTGACATGGTATTCAGCCATAAAAAAATGATAGCATAAAGAAGCACTTAATGACTAGAAAGAGAAGTGTTTTATGTGGGAAAAGAATCAGATGAACAGCATGTATGGCAAGATCTCATTTTATTAAAAAGTAATACACCTATGTAGTGAGGGCCAGGCTGAGGTTCAGTGAAATACAGTGTATAACATCTTTGTCTTACTGTTCTCTTTAGATAACTTGAGGACTTTACTTTTCTTCTTGATATTTAAAAATGTTGTTCCTTTTACTAGAAAGTTTATGAGCTTCAGAATCTAAATTTACAAATGACATTGGTCACACATTTGTCTCTGTTTACCCACTTTAAGAAACAGTTTTGTTGTTTTGTAAAACAAATTGGGAAACCTTCCATGTTATTTGAAATCTGTAATAAGATAACATGGAATTGGAATAGGAATTTTCTTGGAAATATGAAAAAATAGTAAAATAGAGAAAACAAAAAATATAATAATACACCTATACCTATATCTATGTTTTTATCTCTGTTTCTAGTTCTGTAAATTCTCTATATCTAAATCCTGGTAAATGACTTCAAGTCTTCTTGGAGAAGGCTAGGGGAAGATTTACAATGCATGTTTTTGACTGTGTAACAGGTGCTTCCTCAAAAGAATCCAGTCTCCCATCCATTCGTGCTGCTCTGGGTCTATAAACTGTTCAAGTCTAGGAATTGTTGATGAACAGTGAACTTCTTTTACAATAATTCAAGTCAGAATTCTATTCACTTGACCTAAATCTCTTCTCCTTACACAAATCAAACAACACTTTAGTCGGCTATCCATCTACTTTGGTTTTAGAGACTCCATGATCAATTAACCCAGTAACAATATTCTCTTCAGTCAAATCATTCTGATTGCTGTTTCAGCTCTAATATCCATTACAAGAACCCCCATTGTCTCTGGCAATTAAGTGCTGCCACTTGGACTCTGCCACCCTGAGGTCCTTTGGTCCCCCAGTGAATTCAGAGAACCGAGTTCAATGGCAACACTTCCCATTGTCGTTCCTGCCCTACAGAGAATGAGCTGACGCAGAGGATGCTGAAACTGCCCATGTGAATGTATTTCTCAAGCCTCTGGTGAAAGGTCTATCTTCTGAACCCTCCACTCCTGCACTGTGCCTCACCAGCTCTATCCAAGGATGACCTTCAGAGTGGAATGGTGTTGCTTAACTTCTGCCTCTCAAATATCAGGCTAATTTCTCATGCTGTAACCCTAGTCCAGAACCATACAGAGAAACTAAGTCTGGAAAACTTAATTCCAAATTGGCCTGGTTGACGCTATACAAAACCCCCAGATAATTATAATTTTATTTAACTCTTTGTCTTCTTTTCTTTCCTTCCCTCCTTCCCTTCTGCCTGCCTGCCTTCCTTCTTTGCTTCCTTCCTTTCTCCCTCCCTCCCTTCTTCCCTCCCTCCCAAACTATTACTATGAATTTGCCTGTCTTTCCTCTTTGTTCTAGCAATCTTTACTTTATGTATTTTAAACATGTTATTAAACACATGAAATTTTTGGTTTATTCTATCTTTCTGCTGAATTGACTATTTTATCATAATGAAATGTCTCTCTTTACCTCTTATAATACTTCTTGCCTTAAAATCTACTTTGTACATTAATATAGCTATACAGGCTTTCTTTCTTACTTTCTTTGTCTTATATTTAAAGCTTGTCTCTTATAAACATCATATAGTAAAGTTTTGTTGTTTTATTCAGTCTTTGTTGTTCATTAGTGTTTGAAACATTTAAATTTAATAACAAAAATTAAAGTTAAAATTAAAAATACATAAATAAATAAATTTAATCTAGTTACTGATAAGTCTAACTCTTGGTTATTTGTTTTCTATTTGTTTCATGTGTTTGTTCTTTTATTCCTCATTTCTCACACTTTTGAATTCATCAAGTATTTTTATTATTCTATTTTCCCCAGTAGCTTTTAAGTTATATTTCATTTTTTATTCTTAAATGACTACTCTAGAGATAGACATCCTTGATTTACTATAGTCTACTAAAATTGTGCTTTTACCACTCTCCAAACAACACAAGTACCCAAACTATTAATATTTAATTCCATTTGTGTCCTCTCCCTCTTTTTGTATTGTTGTCATACATTTTCCAGAAAGAAAAGCTTCAGCTGAATTAAATTTAACAGAGTTTAATTCAGTAATGAACGATTCACAAATCAGGCAGCCTCCTGAGCCACAGTAGGCCAGAGACTCCTGCCCAGTTGCATGGTGGAAGAGGATTTATGAACAGAAAAAGGAAAGTGACTCACAGAAAACAGAAGTGAGGTACAGAAACAGCCGGATTGGGTATAGGTCAGCGTTTGCCTTATTTGAAGACAGTTCAAACAGTTGGCCACATTTGATTGGCCAAAACTCGATGATTGGCATAAGAATGGTCTACAGTCTGTTTACATCTTCAGTTGTTACAGTTCGCAGTGTACAGAGAAACCTTTAGGCTGAGCTTAAACTATGTAAGGCTTTGGGCTACACTTGAGTTAACAATTTACATATATTCTATATTTCAAAGACATAACTGTTGTTGTTGTCTTTATAAAAACAGTCTCTATTTATATTTACACGGTAGTGAATTCTTATAATTTTTATGTTGCCTCAGCATCCATTTAGAATATGTTTAGTTTTCTCGTGCCAGAAGGAGAGCTTAGTCACCCTTAATGCCCTTTCTAGTTCTGTACCTCCTCCCAGTTTTCAACGTGGTCGAGCCAGATACCTGCCTTATAAAACTGCCTCCTGGTGACCACCTCTCTATGGGACAGCTAGATAAAACCTACTTGACTAGCGTCCCTGACCTCTGTGCCCTGCATGGACTTCGCAGATATGCTGCCATGACCACCTCCCAGTCGCAGCATGCCTTCCTGGAACATGTGCCTGCTTTCTTTAAACTCACCAGTTAGAACTCCCCATGGGAGATGCCTGCTGGGTCATACTCTGGTCCCCAATAAAGGCGTTGGCCAATGGGTCCCCTTCTCTCTCTCTCTCTCTCCATTTCTCTCAGACCAACCTTTGTGTGATCTTCAGGCGTGCGGTGTACCCCCAGCCCGTAATAAAATCTTTACTTCCATCTTGTGTTTCTTCTAATCACTGTAGAGGTTCTCTCTATCATAAAGATCCTAAATGAAAACATATCCACATATGAGCTCTTTCTGGTATGTTTCCTTCTTACTGCAATTCTATAAATTCTATAAGAAACTATTTTCCTTCAGTCTGAAAAAGTCTCTTTGGCATTTTTGTATTGTAGATCTTCTGACAACAAATTCTTTCAACATTTTTCTAATTGTGGTTCCTTCGAAGTTTATTGTCCATGTTTCCAGCTGCTTTTAAAATGGATTACACTTTAAAATAGATTTTTTTTTTTTTACAATATTACTATGTTGTGTCTAGGTAAGTATTTCTTTGTATTGCTTGGGTTTATATAGTTTTTTTTTTTTTTTGAGATGGAGTTTCACTCTCATCACACAGACTGGAGTGCAGTGGTGCGATCTTGGCTGACTACAACCTCCACCTCCCAGAGTCAAGCAATCGTCCCACCTCCGCCACCTCAGTAGCTGGGATTACAGGCCTGTGCCACTGTGCCTGGCTAATTTTTGTATTTTTAGTAGAGACGGTGTTTCCACATGTTGGCCAGGATGGTCTCAAACTTCTGACCTCAGGTGATCTGCCCACTTGGGCCACCCAAACTGCTAGGATTGCAGGCGTGAGCCACCACGCCAGGCCTGTATAACTTTTTGAATCTGTAATCTTGCATCAGTCTTGGAAATTTCTCAGTTATTACTTCTTCAAATGTTGTTTCTCTCCTCTCATGACAGGACTTCACTTAAACACGCTAGGCTTTATTCTTCTATGTCTTGGTCTGTATGTTTAACATACATTTAGGGGTTTTTGTGGACTAATAAATGACCACTTTTACACAGATAAGTTATTGTATCAAACTTAGATTTGAGTAAATGAATTGGTTTTATATCTTTTGTATGTTGTGAAATATTGAAATTACATTTGGAAGCATATGTTACTTGAAAGTTCAATAGAACTTTTTTTTTAATTCTTCTTACATGTTTCTTGGGTAATTCTAGCTTTCTACGTTTTTTTGAATGAATATTGGCAATTTATATTTCCATTTATATCATTTAGATTTTCAAAATATTTAACCTCCAGTAGTCTACAGTTTTATAAATATTCTCATATCCATAACAATGTTTAAATTCCTTTTCCTACTGTGTATATTTATGTCTTCTCTCTTCCCTTATAATTTATCTTTTAGTGAAGGTTTTTATATTTTGTTTTCCTAAAACAGCTAACCTCAGTTAATAACAAAAATGGAAATTAAGAAAGCAAATGGAAAAGAGTAGGAGAAAACGGTATAAACTCTATAATACTATAATCAAAGAGCTATGTAAAATGAAAAGAAAGTGGATTGAGTGAATACATGCATGCAAATATTATAGGAAATCACATAAGTAAGAAAGGCAGGACACATCATATTATGCCCACCGAAATTACAACTTTGTAAAAATGTAACTACATGTTAGCAAAGATTAAAAGCAAATAATGAATGTAAAAATAGTTACAGTTTAGTGATTCATGAGATTTTTGTCATTCATTATTTAAATTGACTGTTATGCTCTTCCTTTTCCCAGGAATTCCTTGTGGGCTACCCCCCACCATCGCCAATGGAGATTTCTTTAGCACCAATAGAGAGTATTTTCACTACGGATCTGTGGTGACCTACCGCTGCAATCTTGGAAGCGGAGGGAGAAAGGTGTTTGAGCTCGTGGGTGAGCCCTCCATATACTGCACCAGCAAAGATGATCAAGTGGGCATCTGGAGCGGCCCGGCCCCTCAGTGCATTATACCTAACAAATGCACGCCTCCAAATGTGGAAAATGGAATATTGGTGTCTGTCAGCAGAAGCTTATTTTCCTTAAATGAAGTTGTGGAGTTTAGGTGTCAGCCTGGCTTTGTCATGAAAGGACCCCACCGTGTGCAATGCCAGGCCCTGAACAAATGGGAGCCAGAGTTACCAAGCTGCTCCAGGGGTGAGTCTGACTGAGGCCTAGAAAGGCCCTGCAAGTGACATACGTTGCTGTTGGATCAGGAGATTAGTATTTGTTCAGGCAGAGGGATGTGTGGTGAGCAGGGTGGGGTAGCAAATTTTTTAGGTAGTGAAAATGAAATTCAAAGGTGTGTGTATATGTGTGTGTGTACATGCACATGTGCTGAAATGAAGAAGCAAAGCTAAACCTGGGCAAGCATTGTGACGTTTCTTTGGGGTTCTTATAAACAGATCTATTAATTACCTTTGAGTACAATAACTGCTGATAGAAAATGAGTAAATTTTTCCGGCCAGGCACCATAATACAGGCTACATGTGAATTTTAATCCTTAAAACAAAGTTATTAGGTAGTTACCAGTTTTTCTAGGTTTGTCTGTTTTGTTTTGCTTGAGACAGGGTCTTGATCTGTCACTCAAGCTGGACTACAGGGGTGAGATCATGGCTTACTGCACCCACCACCTCCCTGGCTCAAGCAATTCTCCTTCCTGAGCCTCCTAAGCAGCTGGTACTACAGGTGCATGCCACCAGGCCTGGTTAAAATTTTTGTATTTTTTTATAGAGATGGAGTCTCACCATGCTGCCCAGGCTTGTCTCGAACTCCTGAGCTGAAGCAATCCACCTACCTGGGCCTCCCAAAGTGCTGAGATTATAGGCATGAGCCACTGTGCCTGGCCTCTATGTTTCACAGAGAAAATGTGCCTTAGGGAAATCAGATAACTTTTAACTTGCAGACTGAAGACTGGAATGCAAGTCTGCCTGACTCCAGAGACTTGGCTTTGCTAGTCAGCATCCAGTCATGAAATCAAAATTTACTCTAGATACTTTCAAGGAGTGAGGGATTTCATAGAGGTTGTATTAGTCCGTTCTTACATTGCTATAAAGAACCACCTGAGACTGAGTAATTTATAAAGAAAAGAGGTTTAATTAAATCTCAGTTCTGCAGGCTGTATAGGAGGAACGACTGAGGACTCCTCAGGAAACTTACAATCATGGTGGAAGGCAAAGAGGAAGCACGCGTGTTTTCAAATGGCTGGCAGGAGGAAGAGTGCAACTGGGGAGGTGCTACACATTTTAAACAAGCACATCTCGAGAGAACTCTATCACAGGACAGCACTAGGGTGATGGTGCTAAACCATTAGAAACCACCTCCATGATCCAGTCACTTCCCACCAGGCTCCTCCAACACTGGGAATTACAATTTGACATGAGATTTGGGTGGGGACACAGAGCCAAACCATATCACAGCTAATAGGTCACAAAGATGTTAGAAGGGCAGGAAAAGCAATAAGACGAAGGCAGAGTTACCAGAGATCAGGGAGCTACTGTGGCTGCCAGTCTAGAGCACAGGAGCCTGTACTGATGCTGAAATGGCCAGCCCCTCCCACTGAGCAGGCAGCTCCCTGAAGGCTGCTAATGCTGCAGGAGCCACCACTGCTGCCAGAATGCAGCTGATATTGCTGGAGCCAAAGTCATTGGCATCGCCAGAATTGAAGCTGTAACTGCTCACTGAAGCCATCTATACCGCCATTGCCTGAGCCACCTCTAGAAGTAGAACAGATTCTGCTATCATCCTGCCTTTTAATTTGGTATATATGGCTCCAACTGGCAGAACCTAACCAGAGCCCAGCTATCAAGGAAGATGAACGATTGTAGTTTTAAGGCTTCCATTGCTAGCAGCCAAAAGACAGTCCAAAAGTGTGAGACTGGGAGCCAACAAAAATTTAACCAGCACAGCACCTAAATATTACATCACCAGGCATTGATTAGTCAAGGGAAACACTGGGTGATGAACCCTGAAAATGGACATCACAGCATGAGAGTATTTACATACTCCTTAAAGAAGTCATTTTTCTAGTCCAGCGCCCCAGATGCTTGAGAAAGCTGAAGTCCAGAAAAGGGAACTGATCTGTTCAAAGCCAAATTGAAATTATTTTTTCCATTTTATAGCAGTTTCATATAATTTAGTTGAGACCCAAATGTGTTCTGATTTCCTGAGTTCAGATCAACTATATTAAGAGAGAGCCAGCGCTACCATTACAATATGTTGCGTGAAATATACACTCTCATTATGGTGACAGTAGGTCTTTTAGATTTTGTTCAACAGTTGCCCATCTTCTCACTGGAGTGAAATGAATGACTAGGCAGCACCTTGCTTCATAGCATGAAGAGAGAAGACCCATAGTTCTTTACCACCGTATGTCAGGTGGCCACTGAGAGAAGCTTTGACAGGAGATGAGAATAGATGTGTGGACGCTGTTTGTTGCACCGGTGTGATAGGTGACGGAGGGACCTATTAGATGCGACATGGGCAGGGGCACTCCTTTATTGCCTAAAATGCAAGACTAAATTGATGATGCCTTTCTAGAAAGGAAGTACAAAGATATAAAAATCCATCATTTCTCGCAATTTTGTACTGGGTGAACAGTAATTGGAAGCATTCTAGAAAGAACTGTCCATTGTGAAATCTTAGTTGCACACTTTAGATGAAAAACAATGAATTGGGGATACCTCTGTTTTAGTCACAGTTCTGCAATGTGTCAGTTCCTATGACTAATGGCAAGACATCTTCCTCGCCCTGTGTATTTAGCTTGTTATCAATATAATAAGGCTGTTATTCCACCTTTGTTATTACATACAGATTTGTAATTATTATTCCCTTGGCCAATTTAACAGTGAGAAAAAAGTTATTTTCACACAATTAGCAGTACTTTGTTTCTCTCTCCCCAGTATGTCAGCCGCCTCTGGATGTCCTGCATGGTGAGCGTACCCAAAGGGACAAGGACAACTTTTGGCCTGGGCAGGAAGTGTTCTACAGCTGTGAGCCCGGCTATGACCTCAGAGGGGCTGCGTCTCTGCGCTGCACACCCCAGGGAGACTGGAGCCCTGCAGCCCCCAGATGTGAAGGTGCCTAGACTCTTATCTGGCTTGATATTTTTAGCTTGTGTCTTTATTCTGCACATGCCAGTTATTTCCGTTCATTTTTCTTTTTCTCCAGTGAAATCCTGTGATGACTTCCTGGGCCAGCTTCTTAATGGCCATGTGCTATTTCCACTTAATCTCCAGCTTGGAGCAAAAGTGGATTTTGTTTGTGATGAAGGGTGAGTATGAGCTTGCTGGACATTGAAATTGGGGTTAGGAATTAGTCCCAAAAGGGGAGATTTTATGCGGCTTTAAAAAGACAGACACAGACACATATGCAATCAGAGAGCTGAACTTTTGAAAGCATAAATAGGAAGAAAGGAAAGAAACATATAGAACTAATAACATGAGATATGAAGAGGACACTGGGCCATATATTAACTGGCAAGTTCAAAGGCAAGTATAATTACTATTATGAATATATAGGTAACATCGTAAGTTTAAAAAAACCTATTTTCAAAATTTAAGAATTTCAAAACAGCAAAAAGGAATATGAGTAATTTAGAGATTCCCAGAAAAAAATGCAAGTAACAAAAAGCTTATTCTAAAGATCTAGGATCATTTAAGAATCATTTCAGTAAATTCTTTAAACCATCAATAATGAAATTTGTAATAGGACTGAAAGTGTAAAAAGTCAGCAATTTTAAAAAATTCAGTCATATATCGTCTTGCTAGTCATGGGCTCTGGGCTCTGAGCTGGGGTCCTGATGGCTGCTGTTAATATTTCCGGCAAGGTCATTACCTTGTTTATGTCCATCTAGTGCTCTTCACAGGGTGCACAGGGTGCACATCTCTACATGGGAGCTGACCAGCATGGGCAACAAAGCACCTGATCCCAAAATGTTCCACAGAATCTTGGCAGCCTCCAAATACCAGCACCCAGTAAGATTTAGAAGGGCATTGGGGCCCAAAAGACATTGAGAATTTTCGATGATTGCTTACGAAAATCAAGTCCTCTCTTCTTTCCTTTCCCCCTAGAATATTCACGCTTACTCTTCAGCAGCCCAAACTGCCCTTGTGAGCCTTCTTCACGCCATCACAGATGCGGAGATGAAAGGACAGTCTCTGTTCTCTCGCCAGCTGTTTCTCACTTTTCCAGTCCAAACTGGGAGTTGTTTTATTTGCTTTTCCAAGTTCAGAGTTAGGAAGGCATTGCATTAGAAGACTGGGTTTCTTATAATGACAATGAGTAATCAGTGAAACTCCAAGCCTGGGTCCTGGGTCAAGAAGATGGTGGCTATTTTGTGACCACCTTTTTCAATTCAAGCAGGACTGTCATGTGACCAATCAACTGCATTTTGTCATTCTATATTGCTCCCTTCTGGAGGTTGTGATTTTTCCAGAATAATGTACCCTCTGCACATCTGTTACCTGCTGGCCTCAGGTCCTCAAAATCCTGAGATTTGGGGTTGAGCCTTAGATTGTGAACTATGTGGCCTCTTGGCTAACTATTCACTACTATTTTCTTCTTTAGATTTCGATTAAAAGGCAGCTCTGCTAGTTACTGTGTCTTGGCTGGAATGGAAAGCCTTTGGAATAGCAGTGTTCCCGTGTGTGAACGTGAGTAATAGGAGTAACATTTCAGGCCAGTCTCTCCCCTTCATTGGTTCAGTATTTGACCCATGACCTCCCCTAATGTGGTTCTTCAATTTTCTAGTCTGAATTATTGATTTGAAAATTGCTTATTTTAATAATGTTTGGTTGTGAATCAATGTGTATATCACCTGTCTTTGGAACCATCTGATCTGTCTCTGTCATTTTGTATTCTGTTTTATTGTGATAAATCCTATGGTAGTGTGCTTCTAGGTCAGGAGAGATTAGATAACGTGAAGCTTTAACAATTTGCTTTCTTTCTCTACTTCTTTTCTTTCTTCTCTTCTCTCCTTCCTTCAGTTCTTTTTTGCCTTCTTATCTCACTCTCTTTCCTTCCTTTCCTCCTTCTTTCCTCCTTCATTCCTTCCTTTCCTCCTTCTTTCTTTTTCATTTTTTTCTCCAATCAATGTGCAGTCTACAATTTGTATACATATTTGATAATACACAAATATTAAACATGCCTTTATTTAATCACAAAGTATGATCACATACTTTGTGCCTCTGTTCATCTAGCCACTGGAGTTACAGCAATGAACAAGATGAGTGAAGTCCCTGTCCTCATGTTTTACTCAGGTGGGGAGAAGGACAAGGAAAAAAATTAAAAAATTAAATGCTATAGATAATAGATCAAAGCAATCAAGAATGAGGGACAAGTGGGGAGTAACATTAGACAGAGTGAGCAGTTTGAGACTCCTTAAATTCTCAAAACATGTATCTAAATAATTTATGCTGAGAGATTCATAAATAATAAGTCACTTTTTAAAAATGAGCCTCATATGTTCAATAACCAGTAGACTACTGATTTCTCCTAGTCTACCCATTTATAATTTCCCCAGTGGAAGATAGAACTTTGCTTCATTTCTTGATTCTAACGATTGGAAAACATGTTTCTTTAGAAAACCATGAAATTTTACTAAAATGTTTATGTTGTTAGAAATATACTTGGACATCTTACAGTGCTTTTTAGAGGAAAATTTTGTAAGAACAAAACTTATATAGAGATTCTTGCTGTCTAAGAAATACAGTGCTCCTTGAAGCAGCATGACAAATGTCTGTTCTACTATCATGCATGAAAGCTCATTGATTACTCAAGCTTTCTCTTATTTTTCATAACTCTTACTAGTTAAAGTAGCTTCTTCCAAATTCCAGTTCTAATGAAAAATGCCAATTAGAAATGAGGAAGAGACTGTTCTAAACAAATCAATAAATGCTAGAAAGGAGTAACAACTTGAAACCTGACCCAGAAAGTAAAAAGAGAAAATAAATCAACAGACCTAGACATTTTCAAAAGCAAAGCAATCTGAATCCATTTGGAGTTTTTTATAATGGCCTGACTACGTTTCAGTTCACTGTGACAGCGCTATTGTTATCACAGAGGTTGATGATCAATATCAATAAGTAATCAGTGAAAGTTTTCACCTATTTAAGATGATTAGCACACGTATATACATTTAAGAAATATTTCCCAAGAATGTAGGCTCCTTCCTCAGCACTGCATCCCCAGGATCTTGATGAGTGACTGACACAGGACAAGTGCTCAATTAATATATGTTGACTAAATGAATGAGTAACCCTTCAAAGTGGTTATTTTTCTTCTTCAAATGTTTTGCTACTTCATTAAAATTGTAAAGTTTCTATTGTCCAGGAACTGTTACTATCTGGAAGATTCAGGATAGACAAATCTCTTTTGCACTTTGCAATACACTTTCATTGACATCTCATTTAATCCAACTCTTCAAAGTCCTAATGTCTACTGTCATCTCCTTAGTATATTTTAAGCAACACCAATCATAGCACCCTGTAATTGCAGAATACCTCTGGGGAAACTCCTGAATGAAACTTAGAGCTTTTGCCTTTTTTCCAGAAATCTTTTGTCCAAGTCCTCCAGTTATTCCTAATGGGACACACACAGGAAAACCTCTGGAAGTCTTTCCCTTTGGAAAAGCTGTGACTTACACATGTGACCCCCACCCAGACAGAGGGATGACCTTCAACCTCATTGGGGAGAGCACCATCCGCTGCACAAGTGACCCTCAAGGGAATGGGATTTGGAGCAGCCCTGCCCCTCGCTGTGGAATTCTGGGTTAGTGCTCATTTCCCCACATCCCAAATGGGTTCAGAATGTCTAACCCAGGACCTCCATATTTCCATAATTACAATGTGGTATTTCTTCGTGCATTTGCCACAGTGGAATGCCAAACCAATGACAAATGGTTCTAAGGTAGGTCAACACATCAGATCCTGATGACCTTTGCAGCTAGAGGGGCTGGTGAAAAAAAGGAGGCGGTGAGTAATGGAAATGTCTTTCATTAGAATCATATGAATTAAAAACAAATACCGGTGAATCTCTTTATTGAAATGTTTGGCTTAGAAATCTGACCTAGAAAATCAGTGGCTCCTGCCAGGAAATGTCTTGAGTTCCTGCCCATGCTTTTCAGCCTCTCATTGGGGTTTTGATGCCTTGAAGTACAAAGAAACCAGACACGAAAGGTGGAACCTGAGCAGGAACACTTTCTGGCTTCCTAAAAATGTGAAAAATTAAATCGGAGCTATTCTTACCTTAAATTATATGAGCATTAGCTGAGCATGGTGGCATGTGCCTGTGGTCCCAGCTACTCAAGATGCTGAGATGGGAGGATTACTTAAGCCTCGGAGGCAGAGGTTGCAGTGAGCTGAGATTGTGCCACTGCACTCCAGCCTGGATAATGGAGAGAGACCTTGTCTCAAAAATAAATAAATAAAAAAAAATAGCCTGGCTGGCTGCACGGGCTCACACCTGTAATCTCAGCACTTTGGGAGGCTGAGGGGGGTGCAGATAACTTGAGGTCAGGAATTCAAGACCAGCCTGCCAACATGGTGAAACTCCAACTCTACTAAAAATAGAAAAAATAAAATAAAATAAATTACATGAGTAGAAAGACCAGATAGCAGACTAGCCTTCCAGATAATATATTTCCTTATAAGCCTATGCTATTGGAAGCTTCCCTTCAAACACGCAGGGAAGTTTTTTTGTTGTTGTGTGTGTGTGTGTGTTTTTTGTTTTTTGTTTTTGTTTTTTTTTCATAACTAGAAGTTTCTTTTCTTCTGTCATCAAATCTACCAAGGGAGAGAAAAGAGGAAACACATTGGGTATATTTTTATTAACTCAGATATTCTTGATTTCATGGTCTCTAGGTAACTGTAAAGCCCCAGATCATTTTCCATTTGCTAAGTTGAAAACCCAAACCAATGCATCTGACTTTCCCATTGGGACATCTTTAAAGTACGAATGCCATCCTGAGTACTACGGGAATCCATTCTCTATCACATGTCTAGATAACCTGGTGTGGTCAAGTCCCAAAGATGTCTGTAAACGTGAGTGAACTTGCATTGTGTCTTTCCCATGTCTACCAAAGCTTCTTATTTAATTTTTTCAAATGTGGGATATGAGAAACCTTTTTTGAAAAGTGTTCAGATAGGTGGATGTAAGAGTTTTTCTTGTAGGTCATCTTTGATTATTGCTTGAAATGCTCACTTCATGAGAATGTTTCAAGGAATATTTGTAGAGAAAATCTTCAGTCCCTATGGGAAAGTAAATAACAAATGACTCTAAATCAGGAAATAAAAATTGTGTAGGAAGACAAATTCTGTTAGAATGACTAGGTGGGAAGAAATCCTTTGAAAACTTTGAAATACATTGGTAGTATATAATGTCATAAATGACTTTTACATTTTGATAAGGGATGCAAGGTCTCTACACAGATCTAAATCTAGATCTAGATAGATCTGGAGGGAAGGTCTTTTTGAAAGTGGGGTTTAGTAGGTAGCTGATCCTTAGGCACTCTGATGAGTTTTCTCAAGGTGGCAAAATCTGTAGAACCATCAAAACTGCATATTTTTTTCAGGAACCTACGTGCAGGTTGAGACTTTATGTACCGAAGAGAGTTCAGATTACTCTACCTGGCTCCAAAATACTTTCTTTCCCATAGGTAAATCATGTAAAACTCCTCCAGATCCAGTGAATGGCACAGTGCATGTGATCACAGACATCCAGGTTGGATCCAGAATCAACTATTCTTGTACTACAGGGTGAGTTGGCAGCAACATCTCTTGGTTCAAGAGTTCCAGGACAGCAATACTTCCTTCTAACCACATCTCAGGAAGGAAACTAGGCTATTGCCACCTGCTCTTAAGAGGCTTGAACACAGGTGTCAACTCATGATTGAAATGAACAAAGATAGAAGAAGATTAGGGGAAAAATATGTATCCTTGCTGAAAACCAGGGCAGTGCACATATAAAGAGTATGCCATTCACTGGATGGGAAGGAAAAAAAAATAGGAGTGTAGTAGTCAAAGCACACAAACAACCCTAATGCAGAGTAGACATTGCTGGAAGAAAGGGAAGGGCATGTAGTGGCTGTGTGAGAGAACAAATCTTACTGGTAACAGCATGATGGCTTGCTAGGGCTGTCATCACCAAGTGCAGGCCTTCCTCGTTTTATTTATTGTACATCACAAATACCATGCTTTTTACAAACTGTAGGCTTGTGGCAACGCTGCGACAAAGCATGTCAGTCGCATCATTTTTCCAACAGTGTGTGTTGACTTCATGTCTGTGTGTAGCATTTTGGTTATTCTCACAATATCCCAAATTTTTCATTATTATCACGTCTGTGACAGTGATCTGTGATCAGCGATCTTTGATGTGACTATTGTCATTGTTTGCGGTCCCTACGAACGGCACCCATATAAGACAGAAAACTTAATCAATGTGCATGCTTTGACTGCTCCATGGACTAGACATTCCCCTTCTCTCTCCCTCTCTTCAGGACTCCCTAATCCCTGAGACACAATAATACTATAATTAGGCCAATTAATAGCCCTACAATGGCCTTTAAGTGTTGACATGAAGGGAGGAGTCATGATCTCTTACTTGAAATCAAAAGCTAGAGATGATTACGCTTAGTGAAGAAGTTATGTTGAAAGCCAAGACAGGTGAAAAGCCAGGCCTCGTGTGCCAAACAGCTGGAAAGTTGTAAAGGCAAAGCAAAAGTACTTGAAGGAAATTTAAAGTGCTATTCCAGTGAACACATGAATAATAAGAAGGTGAAACAGCCTTATTGCTGATATGGAAGAAGTTTTAGTGCTCTAGATACAAGATCAAACTAGACACATTTCCTTAAGCCAAAGCCTAATCCTGAGCAAGGCCCTAACTCTCTTCAATTCTGTGAAGGCTGACAGAGGTGAGGAAGCTGCAGAAAATAAGATGGAAGCAGCCAGGCACAGTGGCTCATACTTGTAATCCCAGAACTTTGGGAGGCAGAGGCGGGAGGATCGCCTGAGGTCAAGAGTTCAAGACCAGCCTGACCAATATGGTGAAATCTCATCCCACTGAAAATGCAAAAATTAGCCAGGCGTGATGGCAGGTTGCCTGTAGTTCCAGCTACTCGGGAGTCTGAGGCATGAGAATAACCTGAACTTGGGAGGAATAGGTTGCAGTGAGCCGAGATTGTGCCACTGCACTCCAGGTTGGGCGACAGAGTGAGACCCCCATCTCAAAAAAAAACAAAAACAAAAACAAACAAACAAACAAAAATGCTGGAAGCTAGCAGAAGTTGGTTCCTGAGGTTTAAGGAAAGAAGTCATCTCCATAACATAAAGGTGCAAGGTGAAGCAACAAGTGCTGATGTAGAAGCTGCAGCAAGTTGTCCAGATGATCTAAGATCATTGATGAATGTGTTAAAATAAATAGCAGATTCTCTGTGTAGGCAAAACAGCCATCTATTGGACTTTCATAGCTAGAGAGGAGAAGCCAATGCCTGGCTTCAAAGCTTCAAAGGATAGGCTGACTTTTTAGGAGCTAATGCCGTTGGTGACTTTGAGTTGAAGCCAATGCTCACTGACCATTCTAAAAATCCTAGGGCCCTTAAGAATTATGCTAAATGTGCCTTGCCTGTGTCTATAAATGGAACAACAAAGCCTGATAACAGAGGTATGTTTGCAGCATAGTTTACTGAACACTTTAAGTTCACTGTTGAGATCTAGTGTTCAGAAAAACAGATTCCTTTCAAAATGTTACATAGAGCTCATTGACTTTGCATCTAATCAGGCAAGAACTCTGATGGAGATGGACAAGGAGATGAATGTAGTTTTCCTGCCTGCTGACAACAGCAGCCATTCTGCAGCCCATGGCTGAAGGAGTAATTTTGACTTTGAAGTTTTAGTATTTAAGAAATACATTTTGTGCCAGGGGCGGTGTAATCCGCACATTGGAAGGCCAAGGTGGGCGGATCACGAGGTCAGGAGTTCAAGACCAGCCTGGCCAACATAGCAAAACCCTGTCTCTATTAAAAATACAAAAATTATAGCCAGCACAGTGGAATGTGCCTGTAGTCCCAACTACTCGGGAGGCTGAGGCAGGAGAATTGCTTGAACCCAGGAGGTGAAGAGTCCAGTGAGCCGAGATTATGCCACTGCACTCCAGCTTGGGCAATAGAGTGAGACTTCAACTCAAAAAAAAAAGAAAAGGAAAGAAAAAAAATACATTTTGTAAGGCTGTAGTTCCCACAGACAGTAATTCTTCTGATGGATCTGAACAAAGTAAGTTGAAAAGTGCAGGAAAGAAGTAATCATTCTACATACCACTAAGAGCATTCATGATTCATGGGAAGAGGTTAATATCAACATTAACAGAAGTTTGGTAGAAGTTGATTCCAACCCTCATGGATAACTTTGAGAAGTTCAAGACTTCAGTGGAGAAAATAACTGCAGATGTGATAGAAATAGCAAGAACACTACAATTAGAAGTGGAACCTAAAGATGTGACTGAATTGCTACAATCTCATGATCAAATTTGAACAGATGAGGAGATACTTCTTATGAATGAGCAGAGAAAGTGATTTTTTTTGAGGTGGAGTCTCTTCCTGGTGAAGATGACATGAGCATTGTGACAATGACCACAAAGGATTTAGAATATTACATAAACTCAGTTGATAAAGCAGCAGCAATATCTGGGAGGATTGACTCCAATTTTGAAAGCAGTTCAGAGGGTAAAATGTTATCAAACAGCATTGCATGCTACAGCAAAATCATTTGTGAAAGGAAGAGTCAATGTGGCAAATTTTATTGTTGTCTTAGGTTAAGAAATAGCCACAGCCACCCCAGCCTTCAGCAACCACCACCCTGAGCAGTCAGCAGCCATCAACCTTGAGGCAAGACTCTCCACCAGCAAAAACATTATGACTTATTGAAGGTCAGATAATCTTTAGCATTTTTTATCAATAAACCATTTTTTAAAGTGTGACTTTTTTTTGACATGATTCTATTTCACACTTAATAGACTACCATATAGTACAAACACAACTTTTAGACTCACTGAGAAATCAAAAAATTCATATGACTTGGTTTGTTGTGATATTTGTTTTATTGCAGTGTTCTGGAACTGAACCTGCAATATCCTTGAGGAATGTCGGTAACACAAAATGGGCGGCTTAATACAACAGAAGTTTTTGGAGTTCTGTTCTAGAGGATGGGAGTCCAAAATCAAGGTGTTGACAGGGCCATGCTCCCTCTGAATCCTGTAGGATAGAATCCTTCATTGTGTCTTCCAGCTTCTGGAGCCCCAGGCCTTCCTTGGTGTGTGGCAGCGGAACTCCAATTTGTTCTGTCCATGTCCTCACATGGCCATCTTCCCTCTGGGTCTGTGTCCTCATATGCTGTTCTCCCCTCTGTGCATGTCTGTGTCCAGAGTTTTCTCTTTTTATCAGGACACCTGTCACATTGGATTAGGGCCTACCTTAGTGGCCACATCTTAACTTGATTGCATCTGCAAAGATTGTATTTCCAAATAAGATCACATCCACAGGGACTGGGGGTTAAGACTTCAACATATCGGAGGGAGACACAATTCAACCTGCAACAGAGCCCCTTTGAAAATGTCAAGCGTCGGGTGCTCACAGCGCACGGCCCAGCTGTTGGTGCTCAGCCTTGCTCAGCACACAGTGGAGGCTCTGCCTCAAGCTCACTCTTCATGGGAACAGCTAAGCCAGGTAGTAAGTAGGGGATACGTTTGTGCCACCGCAACAAACACTGAAAGGAAGCTGGTAGTGTCCAGCGTATTTGCCAGCCTAGGCCTCACAAACCATAGCACCCAGAATCTGACAAAGTAAAATTGGAATAAATCCAATGTCCTCCTTTCTTTTCTTTTCTTTTCTTTTTTTTTTTTTTTTTGAGCATTTAAAAAAATACAATTGATAAATTTCCTAACTGTACCTATCTCATCTTGCATTGCTGAATAAGTGTGAACCTCTCTATGGCATAAAGTAGAAAACCATTGCGCTTATGACAAAAAAAACAGGAAATACATGTAAAAGAGACCAATTTTTAAAAATCAGGATAAATTTTACAGAAGAGATTTACTGCCAAGAAACCAGGGAAACTTTCAGAACACTCTCCTTTTCATAGTTTTAACAAGATTCAGTTGTACAAATAATTTTGTGAAACTAGCCATGAAGTTTATACATGAATGAATATATGCATTCAGTGTGTTTATATATTTCATTTCATGCGTGTGTGTGTGTGTGTGTGTGTGTATATATATATATATATAACACTGAATATTGCAGAAAATTAAAGCTAAGAAAAGAAGAGTTAACCAAATTTTCCCTGAATGCAGTGGGAAAAGATGAAAAGGAGAAGACAGGCAGGCACAGTGGCTCACACCTGTGATCCCGACACTGAGAGGCTGAGGCAAGAGGATCACTTGAACCTAGGATCTCGAGACCAGCCTGGAAAATAAAGCAAAACTCCATCTCTACAAAAAAAGTATAAAAATTAGCTGGGCATGGCGGCGTGGCCTGTAGTCACAGCTACACAGGAGACTGAGGTGGGAGGATCACCTGAGCCTGAGAGGTTGAGGCTTCAGTGAGCCATGATGGCAACCCTGCACTCCAGCCTGGATGACAGAATGAGACCCTGTCTAAAAAAAAAAAGAGAGAAGACATATTTAAGACAGTGTTAGGATTCAAAATACGTGTAAAAAAAAATTCCAGAAGGGTAAGCAAATAAGCCCATACCTAGCCATCACTAGGGAAATTTCTGTGTTTCAGGGATAGAGAAAAAATCTCAGATTCCAGAAATAAAATGCGAAAATATAATACCTGCAGAAGAAATAAGTTTATTGCCACCACATTGATTCTACACAACACTAAACTGTGTAAGATAGCATTTCTCTTGAGCCAAACTAATATTCACCTAGAGGCTCCAGATACACATTAAAGGATAAGCAAAGACACAAAAATGTACCATTTAAGTATGTTTCCCAGGCAATTCATAAGCAAATTTTTAAAAAGGAGAATGATGAATTCCAAAAGAAATCTCAATGAGATAGAAAAGTGGTAAAAACAAACAATAACAAAAAAACATAAACACAAAAACTGGCAATGTAATTGTAATTTAGTAATAATCTCTGTGAAGTCACAGAATATATCAATAGAAGTAGAAAATGTGAGAAAGCAAGAAAAGGTAGGCTAGACTTACAGAAAACATGAGTAGACTGACTATACAGAATTTGATTCTGAAATTCAGAAAATAGGTTTACATATATGTATCATGTGTATATATATATACACACATATATAAACAAACACAATACACATGAACACATATAAAATTAAATTCCTAATTAGAAAAAAATATTAAGTTTAATTTCCAAATTATTAGAGTGACTAAAACAGCTGAGTCTACCTGTTCCATATAGTAAGTAAGAGGGAAGGAAAAAGAACAGCAAGGAATGTATTTGTCTCTGTCATCGGAAATAAGCCCCCTTATGTTTGGGTCAGGTCATTTTATTCATTGCTTTCTCCTCATCCTCATCATTGGACATCGTGAAATCATGAAAAAGGTAGTGAAAGAATGATGACAAGGCTGGGTGCAGTAGCTCACGCCTGTAGTCCCAACACTTTGGCAGGCTGAGGTGGGAGGATCACCTCAGATCAGGAGTTCAAGATCAGCCCGATCAAAATGGTGAAACCCTATCTCTACTAAAAATACAAAAATTAGCTGGGCATGGTGGCACATGCCTGTCATCCCAGTCTCTCGGGAAGATGAGTCAGGAGAATGGCTTGAACTCAGGAGACAGAGGTTGCAGTGAGCAGATATCACACCATTACACTCCAGCCTGAGCAACAGAGCAAGACTCCGTCTAAACAAACAAACAAACAAAAAAGCAAATCAAATATATAATTTATTTCAATCCATTTGGTTTAATCTTCTTGTCAAAAAACCAGGTCTACTAGACAGGATCAAAAGCAACAAATCTTGTATTTATAAAAAGCATGGCTCAAATTAAATGACATAGTATTATACATACACACACACACACACACACACACACACACACACACACAGATTAAGGGAATATGCAAACAAAAAATGGCAGAAATAATATGAGAAAAGACAGACTTTAAAAAAAAATTGTCAAACAGGTCTACAAAATTTTTTCTTTTCTTTTTTTTTGATGCCAGGTACAGTCCACAATGAAGCCAAGATATTAAGAAGCAAAGTGGGCCAGGAGAAGTTAGAGCAGAAATATTTCTTTTAACAGTGAGAGAATAGGAAAAAGAAGAAAAGCTGGGAACAATAAGTAAAGTTTAGGCTAGGCCTTAGACTTCTCCTACATTGTAATCCTTCTGGTTTGCCACATATGCATGCTGTGAGGACGTTGATGAGGCATGTACAGCACAATTATTTTCCATTGTTTGCCTTTAGGCACCGACTCATTGGTCACTCATCTGCTGAATGTGTCATCTCAGGCAATACTGCCCATTGGAGCACGAAGCTGCCAATTTGTCAACGTGAGTTGCAGACCCCAATTTCATCCTCTGTTGGGTGAACACCTCCCAGTTTGAAGAGCATTTTCTTCAGTGAAGTCAACAAACACAAAGTCAGTGAAAGAAACCCTATATCCTCTCTGCAAGCTCTTAGTATCACATCGGATATTCAAGCCATGCGGCTCTTTCTTCCTTATTCTTTGTTTAAACAGGATCATGCCATCTTCCCTGTGAGTTGTTTGGAAGATGAGCTTTCTACATTTTGGGGAGCAAAGGGAATGAGTAATTGCAAGCTAACAAGGAATATAAAATGTGTATAATCCTGGGTTTGGTGATGATGTGAGAAAATCAGCAATTTCAAACCCACCTGGTGGGAGAATAAGTGGGAACAAACTTTGTAGAAGGTCAATATACTGGCTGGGCACTGCCCCACAGTAGAGTAGGACAGTTCTTCCAAGATCAGACGAGATTGGGCGCATTCAGGGTGGTATGGCTGTAGATCAGTATCCAGTTCTTTTTATTACTTCTGAATCTGTAAGTATCGTGTTTATTATATGTAATATTGTGTATTTGTGCTTTGTCTTTATTAGTTCTGCCAGAGCTTTTTGTTTTTATTATTTAATAAAGATGTTATACTGGGCCAGGTGTGGTGGCTCACACCTGTAATCCTAGCACTTTAGGAGGCCTAGGTGAGCAGATGGCTTGAGCCCAGGAGTTCAAGACCAGCCTGTACAACATGGTTAAACCCTGTCTCTACAAAAAATTCAAAAATTAAATGAGCATACTGGCACACACCTGTAGTCCCAACTACTTGGGAGGCTAAGAGGTGGGAGGATTGCTTGAGCCAGAGAGGTTGAGGCTGCAATGAGCCATGATCGGGCCACTGCACTCCAGCCTGGGCAGCAGAGCAAAGCCTTGTCTCAAAAAAAAAAAAAAAAAATGCTATGCTATATGCTTTATTATATTAATAACCAATAGAATAAAGATAAATGCCTTCTATATAGAGAGAACTAAATGAATAATGGTGAGATAACATAAGAAATATAAATGTGTACTATAGGCCAGGCACAGTGGCTCACACCTGTAATCCCAGTACATTGGGAGGCCAAGGTAGGTGGATCACTTGAGGTCAGCAGTTTGAGACCAGCCTGGCCAACATGGTGATACCCCATCTCTACTAAAAATACAGAAGTTAGCTGAGCATGGTGGTGCATGTCTGTAATCCCAGCTATTTGGGAGGCTGCAGCAGGGGAATCACTTGAGACCAGGAAAAGGAGGTTGCAGTGAGCCAGATCGACTGCACCCACCGGCAACGTTTCAAAAAAAAAGACTGGCTCAAGCCTGTATCCCAGCCTTGGGGGCCGGGCGGATCACGAGTCGGAGACGAGCATCCTGCTAACCGGTGAACCCGTCTACTAAAAAACAAAAACTAGCGGCTGGTGGCGCTTAGTCCCAACTGGGAGGCTGAGGCGGAGAATGCTAAAAAACGGAGGGGATTGCAGGAGCCGAGATCGTCATGACTCCATCCCGGGAGAACGAGACTCCGCTCAAAAAAAAAAAAAAAAGAAAGGAAAAGAATGGACTATAATAATATATGGACACATTTAGCAAAGTAATGTTAACTACAAAGAGCAGAACTCATAATATTGTAAAATTGTTAGAATATATCTGTATGTTAGCAAATATTAGATGATATTTACTTGCAGTAATTTGGGATTTCCAAAAAGCTGTTAGCATAATTTACAGTAAAGTATAATTTTAAGAAACCGGGCAGGGCACGATGGCTCACACCTGTAATCCCAGCATTTTGGAAGGCAGAGACAGGTGGATTGCTTGAGGCCAGGAGTTCAAGACCAGCATGGCCAACATGGCCAAACCCCATCTCTACTAAAAATACAAAAATAAACCAGACACAGTGGTGAATGCCTGTAATCCCAGATACTTGGGAGGTTGAGTGGGGAGGATTGCTTGACCTGGGAAGTGGAGGTTGCAGTGAGCCGTGATCATACCACTGCACTCCAGCCTGGGAACAGAGCAAGACTCTGTCCCAAGGTTTTGTTTTGGTTAACTTGCTGTCTCTTTTGCCAGGAATTACTTGTGGGCTACCCCCCAACATCACCAATGGAGATTTCTTCAGCACTAACAGAGAGAATTTTCAATATGGATCTGTGGTGACCTACCACTGCAATCTTGGAAGCGGAGGGAGAAAGCTGTTTGAGCTCGTGGGTGAGCCCTCCATATACTGCACCAGCAAAGATGACCAAGTGGGCATCTGGAGCGGCCCAGCCCCTCAGTGCATTATACCTAACAAATGCACGCCTCCAAATGTGGAAAATGGAATATTGGTATCTGTCAACAGAAGCTTATTTTCCTTAAATGAAGTTGTGGAGTTTAGGTGTCAGCCTGGCTTTGTCATGAAAGGACCCCACCGTGTGCAATGCCAGGCCCTGAACAAATGGGAGCCAGAGTTACCAAGCTGCTCCAGGGGTGAGTCTGACTGAGGCCTAGAAGGTCCCTGCAAATTACATGCATTGCTGTTGGATCAGGAGATTAGTATTTGTTCAGTGGGAGGGATGTGTGGTGAGGAGGTGGGAAAGTAATTTTGGGGGGAAGAAGCATGAAATTAAGAATGGGGGTGTGCATGCACCCATGCATATGTGTCTTCATTTTGAAAAGCAAGACCTTAATTAGCCAGAAAAAAAGCTATTTTGGACTCACCTATTAATCAGTTCTCAGGGCAAAGTACCAGCTCCAATCTCTCTCAATTATATTGAAAAATTATATGGACTCTATGGTCAGCTGTGCCCTAAGCGCTTTATATACATTATCTCATTTATTGTTTACAACAACACTGGCTTATTTAAGGCCTTGTGTTTTTGATGGCTCATCTTGTCTACTGATGCCACAATAGCTGGCTTAGCAGCTGAGTGGGAGGTGTTATAGCTGATACATAGGGACAGAGAAAGAGCTTACAGTTCTTCTACCAACTCATGTTAGCCTTGTGCAACCACTGAACTGGGAAGACAAACAGATAAAGGGATATAAAGACGGATGTATTGAGGTAGGAGATTGGCAGGGCTTGTGTTCTGGTCACAATCCTGCTGACCAAAACAGAATCTGTCCTAGACAGGATGAAGTGGAAAAAAACAGCAGGAACAGGCAGTTGGCGATGAAAGCAATCGCTAGCTGCCCTCATATTCCCATCAGCACCATGACATTTTATAAATGCCATGGCAACGACCTGGAAGTTACCACCCCTTTCCAGGAAAGTTCTAAATAACAACCCCCTCAATTTGCATTGATATGCCCCTTAACTTACATGTAATTGGCTGGGCATGGTGGCTCATGCCTGTAATCCCAGCACTTTGGGAGGCCGAGATGGGCAGATCACCTGAGGTCAGGAGTTCAAGACCAACCTGCCCAACATGGTGAAACCCTGTCTCTAATAAAAATACAAAAATTACCTGGGTGAGGTGGCTCATGCCTGAAATCTCATTAGGCTGAGGCAGGAGAATTACTTGAACCTGGGACGCAGAGGTTGCAGTGAGCCAAGATCACACGACTGTGCTCCAGCCTGGGTGATAGAGTGAGATATCACCTCAAAAAAAAAAAAAAAAAAAAAAAACTGCACACACACAAAACAGAAAGCAGTTGTTTACTATGGCCGATGATCTGGAGCAGCAGCCTCAAGGCTGGCTGAGGAACTGGCTGCCCACGTGGCGCCCCACTTCCATGTCTCAGCTGAAGAATGTGGAAGCCAGGATCCTCCAGTGTCTCCAGAATAAGTTCCTGGCCAGATATGTGTCCCTCCCAAACCAGAATAAGATCTGGACAGTGACTATGAGCCCCGAGCAAAAGGACCACACCTCCCTGGTGATGGTGCACAGTTTCGGGGGCGGCGTGGGCCTCTGTGTCCTTAACATGGACTCACTGAGTGCCTGCCGCACACTGCACACCTTCCCTCTGCTTGGCTTCGGGCAATGCTCAAGGCCAGCATTCCCGAGGGACCCGGAGGGGGCTGAGGATGAGTTTGTGACATCGATAGAGACGTGGCGGGAGACCATGGGGATCCCCAGCATGATCCTCCTGGGGCACAGTTTGGGAGGATTCCTGGCCACTTCTTACTCAATCAAGTACCCTGATAGAGTTAAACACCTCATCCTGGTGGACCCATGGGGCTTTCCCCTCCGACCAACTAACCGCAGTGAGATCCGTGCACCCCCAACCTGGGTCAAAGCTGTGGCATCTGTCCTAGGACATTCCAATTCACTGGCTGTTCTTCGAGTAGCTGGGCCCTGGGGACCTGGCCTGGTGCAGCGATTCCCGCCGGACTTCAAACACAAGTTTGCAGACTTCTTTGAAGATGATACCATATCAGAGTATATCTATCACTGCAATGCACAGAATCCCAGTGGTAAGACGGTATTCAAAGCCATGATGGAGTCCTTTGGCTGGGCCCAGCACCCTATGCTGGAGCGAATTCACTTGATTTGAAAAGATGTGCCCATCACCATGATCTATGTGTCCGATACCTGGATAGATACCAGTACGGGAAAAAAGGTGAAGATGCAGCGGCCGGATTCCTATGTCCGAGACATGGAGATTGAGGGTGCATCTCACCACGTCTATGCTGACCAGCCACACATCTTCAATGCTGTGGTGGAGAAGATCTGCAACTCAGTTGATTGAGCCACTCTCTGAAGAGGAAGAGGAGAAAGCCAGAGAGTCACTCTTGCCTCCCTCTCTGCTTACTCACCCACTCTGTCCTTTCCTCACCAACTAACATATGCCAGCCAGGCAGAGTCTTAGGCTGTTCCCAGAACAGGACCACAGTGAAAAGAACACTCTTGATCCCACACTAAAGGCTGAAGGCAGAAGCCACAAGAGGCCTTCAGTGCCACCCCTGGGGAAGAACATAAAGGGTTGCACAATGTCACTCATCCACTTCTTGCCAAGTGTTACCCAGATGGTGGAGGATGTGAAGGGATTGCACCGAGCCACATTCGCTCTCTCTGCGGCCTTTCTTCCTCTGGGCAAAGACGGGCTTCCAGTGGCCTTTCCTAGCTCTGTAGTGTTTGTGGGGATAGGTTCCATGCACGAACACCTTCCTCCTCCATCCCCTACTTCACCCCATCCCATACCAGTTCCATCCAGGGTCTGGTTAACCACCAAGAGCAGGTCCTGGAGTTCCCTTCACCTGCAGAGTCCTTTTCATGACCTAGAAGGTCTTATTCAAAGCCCTCATTGACAGAGGAGGAAACAGGCCAAGGCAGGACATGGCTGGACCATGGTGATACAGCTCCGTGTGATTCAAGTTCTGGCTAGAGCCCAGGTCTGCTGACACCCTGTGCTTGTTGCACACTTGATTTGCTAAGGCTTGAGATAGGCACCATTGCCATGGGGCTGGTTCCGGTCACTGGCTGAGGAAAAGCCCGTCCCTGCCCCACATTCTAGCCCCACTATGTGGGGGTGCTGTTGTCCCGCCTATGTCTCATCTCTGGCTGCCTAAGCTAGGGACACTCAAGTGCTTCCTTCCTTGCCCCATCTTCCTCCCAACTGGAAGCCTCTGAGCCTCTCCTGTGCCTTAGGCCCCGAAGCCCCACATGTAGTATAGAGCAAAGGTGGAAGAAAGGGTAGAAAGGCCCTTCAGCCCCAGGGCCATGTCTGGTTCTCCATGCCCATCAGTCTCTGCAGTTTCTCTACCTGCCCCCAGAGCTGAGGCCATCTGCAAGCCCCTACCCATGGCCCAATGGGGAGCCTCCAGCCACCAGTTCCCTGTCCTTGTCAGCCACTGAGTGGTTCCCACTGCATGACCCTCTATCCCTCCATCTGTCCCCATGGTTTCCACCCCGATCCACCTGTCAGCCCTCTCCCAGGGAGCTGTTTCAGGGATTCTGGGCAGTAGGCTGGGCCTAGCCTCAGAACCTGGCAGCTCCCGCCCGCTCCTTCATTTTTGTAAAACCAACCCTGTCACCAGAATGGTATTAACTCCTGGTGCTTTGTACTACTGGTCCAGCTGCCTTGGGCTCCTTTTCTATATTAATAAACAAATGAGTAAAAAAAAAAAAAAAATTTACATGTAATTGAAGTGGGCTTACAGGAGTATAAATACAGTTGGCTGCCAGGAGCCGATATGTTGCTGACTCTGGGTGCACTGCCTGTGAGTTAGCCCTGCTCTGCAGGGGCAGTGCCTTTCTAAAAGATTGCTGTCCGGCACCACTGGCTCATCCTTGAATTCTGTCCTGGGTGAGGCAAGAACCCTTCCAGAGTAAGCCCCAATTTAGGGTCATGCCTGTCCTGAAACAGTATGACTGCACTTTAGTCATAGGTGTGCTATCAGAGAAATGGGAGGAAATCTATAAAACAGATATGGTCTCAGGTGACAGTCTCATTACCTGAATAACAATGGTACAAATCGGGATTACCTTCATAGGAAATATGTAGATGGAGAATCTACCAATACTAATAACTCCACATTGGATAGCCAGAGCTAGGAGAAAATACCTTGTATACTGTAGATTTACAAGTGAATTTGGGGCCTTGTGCTAGGGAGAATTGGGTTCTATAGCTCTACCTTTTACTAGCCATGAGGCCTTCAGCAAGCATAGGGTATAGCAAAAGAAATTCCCCCAGTAAGTAACAAGTACTCTGGAACTGTCCTTTCCACAGTGTGTCAGCCGCCTCCAGAAATCCTGCATGTTGAGCATAATCCAAGCCATCAGGACAACTTTTCATCTGGGCAGGAAGTGTTCTACAGCTGTGAGCACGGCTATGACCTCAGAGGGGCTGCGTCTCTGCACTGCATGCCCCAGGGAGACTGGAGCCCTGAAGTCCCCAGATGTGCAGATGCCTTGACTCTCTGGCTTCCAGATTGCTCTGTTTCCCCCTCACATGGAGGTCTTACTCCTGTTGTTTTATTTTTCTTCTAGTGAAATCCTGTGATGACTTCCTGGGCCAACTCCCTCATGGCCGTGTGCTGTTTCCACTCAATCTCCAGCTTGGAGCAAAGGTGTCCTTTGTTTGCGATGAAGGGTGAGTGTGACCCAGAGTTAAGACCAAGGACTCAGTGTGGAGAATCACTCCCCTGAGATCAGGGGTTAATCCAAAACAGGAGCCGACCTAGTATATAAGAAGTACCCAGAGAGATGAATTTATGGAAGGGTAGTTTTGAAATAAGGGTAGGGGCTAAGTGGCACCACTTTCAGAAGACAATGAGAAAATGGCACATACAGCTCAATGTCAGGTACAAGCATAAATACAGTCACTGATCTTGTGCACACAGTTGGAACTTGAAATGAATGGGTATGTATTTATTTGGAGGCAAAAGAACATAATTTTATAAAATGTATGCTAGAGAAAAAAAGATGAGTAAGACGAAAATTGTTTGCCTCATAATAAGGCAAAGGTTGTTTTAGGAAACTTAAAACCAATCAAAAGTGAAATTTGTAATAGTGTATGGATAAGTATGTTTTAACCCAATTACATATCTTCATGTCAAGAATGGCCAGTGTAATTGTTTTGATGCAAGATTTTTCTCAGCCACTTTGCCAGCTGGTGACCTCTGGCCAGAAACAGCCCTGCCCAGGCCTTGCTCGGCCCAGGATCAAGACAGGAGACACCCCATCTACTCGACCCTCCCAGGCCGTGCCTGGCTTGGGCTCTGATGCAGATCCTGTGGCTGCCACGACTACATGCTCAGCCTCTGGCAGGAGGGGGTGTGTAGTGAGCAAGTGTGGGTTCTGGCTGGCTGCGCCAAGCACTGGCACAGGAGCTGGCTCCGTGTGGGGATTGCGGCTGAACCAGGCATGTCGCACTGAAGGGAACGTGGTGGTGCCCAAACAGGGGTCCCCACAACCCCAAAGCCAAGAGGGGGTGTTACAGCATGCTAATAGCTCTTAGCATTTGATAATGCCTGAAGCCCAACAGATGGCGGTGTGTTAACAACTCTGTCAGTCCCATCGCCCCGCTCAGGCCTGTGTCTCCAGGGCTGACTTGATCTGCTGCTGCTTCCTGTTGCATGGAATAGCTGCCCTCCCCTAGGAGAGGGCAAAGGGTCACTGTATTACAGCCTTCTTCATACCTGTGTTTGGTGGGATCCTGAGTTCTCTTCCTGCAGCCAAGAAAAAGAAGGTTATGCTAACAATAGAAGGGTGAGGAGGGTGGAGAAGAGTTTTATTGAGTGACGAAACAGCTCCTCAGCAGAGACGAGACACGAGGGTGGACCCCAGATGAAGTCAGGGGGTCATTCTCTCAGTGTGGCTGGTTCTGGGGCTTTTATGGACTCAGAATTGGAAGTGTGTATTAATTTGTGAGTATGCAAAAAAGGCTAAAGCAAAGCCACCACTCAAAGGTGGGCACAACAGTGCAAAAAACCAATTACGGAAGAGCAGGTGTATGTGAAATAGATGAAGAGTGGGGATCAATCAGAGGAAAGCACACCCAATGGGAAGAGAGGTTCTCAAGCCAGTCCATGGATTTACCTGGAACTTGTAGTGAGGCTTTAAACTGTCTTCGGCTTGAAGGTCAGATTTCACTGGGATCCGCCCCATCTGCCTAGGATTTGTCTGCCTCCTGCTTCTACCACTGTTAAGTGAGGTATTATTAGTTGTTTATGTGTGTCCATTATTCTTGGTACACTATGAGTCTAGGGGGATAACTAGATTGAGCAATTAAGGAGTTATTTTTAATAATTTCCGAGGATTTTTTGGCATTTACAAAGTCCACCATCTAATAATGATTTCCAATTTCAGAACGATTTTAGATTTCAGAAGGGAAGCAGGATTCAATAGTAAGTTAGGCTTTTCAGGGTGGCAAAGACTTCTCCCCCGACCCTTCTTTGTTTGTTAGATCACGTGGTTCAGCATGCTTCTGTGAGCCTCCTCTGGCCCATTATATTTGGAGTGGCAAGAAAAACAATGGCTGTTCTCTTTCCAGATGTTCCTGGCTTTGCTTACCAAATCGAGAGTTGTTCTGCCTCATGACCCACTAATGAGAATAAGTGGGATGTCAGAGAGCCATCAGTGAAAGATGACACCTGAAGGTTGTGGCTCTTGTGCCCATGTAGAAGTCTGGTTCTGTGTTAATGCCTTCTGTAGGTGATGCTGGGCTATGAAGTTTATATGGCACATCAGCTCTAATTGCTTTGCCAGTCACAGGGTACCATGGTTCTTTAAAATAAATTGGCCTTTGAGTTTCTGCCAGCTACTGAAGAATTCAGATCCCTAATGAATTTAGACTTTTAGCTGGGCCTGAACCTAAGAACCAAATGATAGTCAAAGAGGAAATGGTAGTGAGGAAGCTGAGCATCTATTAGTGAAGAAATCAAGGGAGAGATGAGAATTGCTCACACATTTGCTACCACTTTTTTTCTTTAGGTTCCGATTAAAAGGCAGGTCTGCTAGTCATTGTGTCTTGGCTGGAATGAAAGCCCTTTGGAATAGCAGTGTTCCAGTGTGTGAACGTGAGTTGAAAGAACTATGTAGTTTGGATAACTCTCTTATTTTTGTTTTCCAGTGTGTTTACTGCATGGAATCACCTGTTGTCTGGATCCTTACTTAACTAAATTTCGGATAAAAATACTTCTTTGTTGGAAGAATTTCAAGAAGCATCTTGTAGGACTTCTCTGACATTTGTTACTAATCTGTAAATCACTTAGTTTAATGACAGTGTTTAACTTTGTGGGGAACGTGTGGCAAGAAACTAGATGACATAAAGGTGTAGCACGTTTTAGTTAGTCATTTATTTTTAGTTTTCTTATAAGGAGTAATCTTTCTTAATTTTTTTTTCGTTTTTGAGACAGTTACCTAGGACAGACTGCAGTGGTGCAATCACAGCTCACTGCAGTTTCAATGGCCTGGGCTCTAGTGACCCTCCCACTTCAGCCTCCCAGTAGTTGGGACTATAGGTGCATGCCACCACACCTGGCTAATTTCTTATTTTTTGTAGAGATGGAGTCTTGCCATATTGCCCAGTGTGGTCTCAAACTCCCGGGCTCAAGCTATCCTCCCACCTTGGCCTCCAAAAGTGTTAGGATTACAAGTGTGAGCCACCATGCCCAGCCAAATTTTTATGTTCTTTTATCCCCTCGCATATCATAAACAGTTTAGTCAGCTTGTTTTTTAGCCGGCAGTATTTAATGACGTAGGGCTTCCCATGTGCTAGGACTTTCCATGTGTAGAAAAAGTAATGAAGAGTAAAAGAATAGTGAAGACGCCTCCCTACTTTCCTGGAGTGTATTTTCTTGTTGGGAAGCAGACTAAGAACAATAAAATAAGTAATCAAAATTCTAAAAATTGTAATATATAAAATGATAGTTAAATAGGGATGTTATGCAGAAAATAAAACAGAGTTATATGATAAATTAGTACGTGGAAGGAGCTGGGATGATGAATCAGTGTCTGAAATGATGAGGTGTCCTAAGTTTCCAAACCATCTGCTTAAATAAAGTATGTCCAAATTCAGAAAGAATTCAGAAACTCTTAGATAAAAGTATATGTTTGACATACTAAGACATTACTGATTTACCCTATTCTGTCTATTAAAGCAAGGCAATAATTTTTTAAACCTTTTTTTTTCTTATTGGAAAATGTTTAATTTGCATTGTGTTAAAATAACTTACAGAAATCGATTTGGATATTTTATGGTGAGTATTATGGTGAAGAACAATGAATACCTGAGGAAACTCAAGTGTCCAACAAACTCGACCTTACAGAGACACATAAAGCTGAAAATAAATATATAAATAAACTTAGGAAAACACAAACAGGTAAAATTCAAGCATGAGAAGTCAATCATTGTTTGATGTACTAAGTCTTTTTTATACACATAATTCTGATAAACTTGGACATCACTTCCTAAATTCATATCAAATTAGAAGCATCAAGTGCTTTTAGGGAAGGAACTGTTCTAAGCAGACTAAAAGGAGGAAGAAATGATGGCTAATAATTTGGAAGAAAGAAGAAAAGGCTCTTTGGCACCATTTAATCTGGGTAAAAAGAGCCTTACCAATGTAGTCTGATGACACCATTGGAAATTTGGTGTTGGTCCTGATGATAATGGTCTTGAATCACCAAGAAACATTTACATTGCTAAAGATGATAGCTCATGATTATTAAAGTTCATAGATTTCCTTGGAACTTATGGTCTCCAATGGCCAAAACTTTGTCTGTCTTGAACCTCATTGTCAACCCAGTAATCTTACTATGCCTGATTTAAAGTAGACAACCAAATGGGCATTTTCAAAAAAACTTTAAAAAAAATTACTTTCCAAATTCATCATGAACATAGCTACCTGGATGGTCCAAAAACACTGTCTTTGGCCTTTTGCAATAAACTGTAATTTAGGTCTCATATCAGTTAGTTGCCTCTCAACAAAAGCCTTACAGATTTAAATTCTACCCACCTTAGTTATATTCTTTCTAAAAGAAAAAAAATTATATTCATAGCACAGTCACAGGTCACTAATATTTCAGTCATCTTAAGTGAAACTCTAATGGAACTTAAAGCTCTTGTTTTCTTTCTAGAAATCTTTTGCCCAAATCCTCCAGCTATCCTTAATGGGAGACACACAGGAGCTCCCCTTGGAGATATTCCCTATGGAAAAGAAATATCTTACACATGTGACCCCCACCCAGACAGAGGGATGACCTTCAACCTCATTGGGGAGAGCACCATCCACTGCACAAGTGACTCTCAAGGGAATGGGGTTTGGAGCAGCCCTGCCCCTCGCTGTGAACTTTCTGTTCCTGCTGGTTAGTACCTGCTTCCACATATCCTAAATGGGTTCAGAATATCTAGGTGAGAACCTCCATATTTCTATAGTGACAGTCATTTTTGCTTGTGAAAATGGCTTTGCTATGAATGTCAGAGACAGAACTACCTCCCAAGTAAATGACAAATGGGTTCTAGTAGGCACACTGTGTCTCAGTTGTTGGTATTCTGATGGTCCTTGGGGTGAGGAGTGTGGGATGGTAAAGAGAGAAGGGGGTGGACAGTGAAGAGAATTGGTGAGGTCCAGATTTTGTAGAGAATATTTTCAAAGTACTGAAAACAAATGCTAAAGAAAATACTCTTTTATTCCACCTCTACTACGAGTTGTCTTTATCCTGGATAGATGGATGTGCTGCACAAAAAGTACACAATGATGACGTAATTTACTTCAGAACTGATAATACTATAAAAGTAATTTAAGAAACTCAGATGTAGGGATTTATACTTTTTATGTTGTTTCCAAGGGTTTGTTCAAGTCACTGACTATATTTAGTTGGTCCTTCACCTCACCATTAACAAAGGGAACTCAGGAGGCCCTGGAGAAGCAGAGTTTAAGACTGTACTCTTAGCCTCCATAGCTCTTTCCTTTGATATATTAGTCTGGCTTTAAATGACAGTACCTGACAACTGTAGATGCATTTGTGGCTGTGACTGCCTGCACAAGCTCCATCCTCCAGTAAGGACAGAAGAGCATTGAATCATAGAAGTTGTAGACTTTTTAATGTGTTTTTTTGAGATGGAGTCTTGCACTGTCGCTCAGGCTGGAGTGCAGTGGCACAAACTCGGCTCAATGCAACCTCTGCCTCCTGGGTTCAAGCAATTCTCCTGCCTCAGCCTCCGAAGTAGCTAGGATTACACGCGCTTGCCATCACAGTTGACTAATTTTTGTATTTTTTAGTAGAGACGGGGATTCACAATGTTGGTGAGGCTGGTCTCTAACTCCTGACCTCAGGTAATCCACCTGCCTCGACCTCCCAAAGTGGAGGGATTACAGGCATGAGCCTGGTGCTGACTTTTTTGACCTGTTGGCTAATTTGACTTAGAATTTCTGTGGTTGAAAAATAACACAGTAGATAGATGAGAAATATATGGGAAACACAGTGAAGGGTTAATAGTGTTATCTTACAGGTAGCAGTAGTGGTGGTTGTGGTACTAGTTGTAAAAATTAATATATAATGAATACTTAGTACCACTATTAAAAGATAGATAGGCTGGACATGGTGGCTTATGTCTGTAATACCAGCACTTTGGGAGGCCAAAGTGAGAGGATCACTTGAGCCCAGGAGTTCAAGAGCAACCTGGGCAGTATAGCAAAACTCTGTCTCTACAAAAAATAAAAAAATTAGCTGGGCATGGTAGCACATGCCTGTAGTTGCAGCTTCTTGAGAGGCTTAGGTGGGAGAATTCCGAGCCTGGGAGGTCGAGGCTGCAGTGAGCTGAGATCACAACACTGCACTCCAGCCTGGGAAATAGAGCAAGACTCTGTCTCAAAACATACACACACACACACAAACACACACAAGATAGCTTCTAATTTAATTACACAACAACCTATGAGGAGGGTAGTATTCTTATTATCTCATTTTATAGATGTAGAAACTGAGACACAGAGGGTTTAGGTAACTTGCACAAGACCACAGAATGGGGTAGCCTAGCCAAGCAATCTACTTATCTGTAACAATAAATAACAATATTTAACTTAACAGTAAATAAATGGTCAAAGGACATAAATATATCATTCAACAAGAGACTATTTAAGTATTGTCATAATGAAATGGAAAGTTATCAGGCCAAGGTCCCAAACACCAGATAATGGGCAATTCTTCAGTTGGATGAAGGAGATACATACGAAGAATCAGAATGGGCCAAGTAACTAGTACCAGCAGGTTCTTGGAACTCAGAGCTTAGTGTAGACTCCTCGTGAATTGGGCTGAACCACTTAGGAACTCCTTTTGTCTCTCTGAACTAAGACTCAGACTAAAAGCAGTCCCCTTTGCCTTCTTGTTCCTAGTCTCTTTACCCTATCTAGTCTTCGCCTTTGACATCTTACTGCTTTGTAGTGAGAAAAGGCAAAGAAAGTTTCATGAGCTTAGAGACCTTCAAAACAGAAAAAATAAAACCCAGTATTTTCCCCTAAGGCTTGGGATAGATTACTTAAGATACCAGTCCTAGGCCTTCCTAAAATGGAAGATGAAGAACTAACCTGGGGAGGTGGTCCAGGCTTGGAGTGACATGCCATAGAGGGTTTTGAGAAAGAGTAGCAATCCAAAGAGAACTCACTCTTACGCTGAGTACTAGCATAAGAGAAGGAAGAATTTCTTGGGATACTCAGATCCCCTATCTTCCCATTTCAATGGCCCAGTTACGTCAGAGGCCTGATTCATTTCAACATCTTCCTCAGAGCAAGGGGTAATCGCCAGGTCCCCTTTAAAGCCAGAATTAATACATATAACCCATATTTACGCTGTCTCAAGAACAATTAGCATGGTGTTGCATGCTAGACAAGTAAGTTCAACTCCAGGAAACATGTTAAAACTAAGAGAAGTTTCTACTTGAATATCTTAAGAGCAGCTTAAAGAAAAATTAAACTATGTGACACTCATTAAAATGTCCCCAAATCCTCTTTACCCATTTCCATTACCCAGTGTCCCATTCATTAAACAACTGCTTTCCTAGAGCCTAGTTTCTCTCAGTTCCACCGAGACTGTTTCTCAATATTCTCCCCACTTTCTGGACCTTCTTAGTTCACAAGAAGTCTCCATGCCATTTCTAAGGTAAATGGAGTTTCTTCGGTTCTGCATAGTTCAATGCAACACACCCCTGAAAGTTTCTGCAGGGAAATACAGAAACGATCTTAGGATGCAAGATTTAGAGGAAGGGTGTAAATATCTTTCTGCTTTGACACACAAATATACAGAAACTCTTTAACCTCACTAGAACTAAAGAAATGCAAAATAACAAGGTACCATTTTTAAAAATTGTCCATTAAAAAGTTTTTTATGTGAACACCCAATAAAAGGTAAGGATGTAATGTAACGAATATTGTTGTATGTTGAAGATACTATTGTAAATTGGCAAAATCTATTATGAAAAACAATTATGCAATGTATGTGGACAATAATACAACTATTCCTGCCAGTTAGCCCTCCTAGAACTCCAATCTAAGGAAATAATGTAAAATATAAATTATTTTATGCATTTTATTAAGGGTTTCATGAGAAAGAAAACTAGAAATAAATGCACAATAGAAGTCATTGAATACACTATGATGCATCTACTATATTATATTAGTCTGTTGTAATTTACATTTCTAGTATATAAATATGTGAAAACACACATATGAGAAAATATACCAGAGGAGAATGTATCAAAACATGTTTTGGGTACTAGGATTTGGGGTGATTTTTTTCTTTAGTTCTGTATTGTAAGTTTTCTTCTGTAATTGTATTAGTTTTATGAGAAAAATATTAATTTTTAGAAAGTCTTCTTGGCAGTGGCTCACACCTGTAATCCCAGTACTTTGGGAGGCTGAGGCGGGTGGATCACAAGGTCAGGAGATTGAGACCATCCTGGCCAACAAGGTGAAACCCCATCTCTACTAAAAACACAAAAATTAGCTGGGTGTGATGGCATGTGCCTGTATTCCCAGCTACCCAGGAGGCTGAGGCACAAGAATCCCTTGAACTAGGAGGCAGAGGTCACAGTGAGGTTGCACCACTGCACCCCAGCTTGGCGACAGATTGAGAATTTGTCTAAAAAAAAAAAATCTTCTCTGAGTACAGAAGGTAAAATGAGAGTATGTGAGTGAAATCAATGACTTTAAAAAAATATATTAGTCTAAGTCCTGAATAAAATTCAGGATAAATTGTCACTGGCTGAGAAGTCCTGTTCAATTATGTTGCATGCCAGAGTGATGTTTTTGTGACTTTTGTCTTTGTTTTAGGTGCAAATGACGCTCTTATAGTTGGTAAGTTTTATGAAGGGTTTGCTGAGGAATTCTGGCATCTTTAACAGTAAGTACCTACTTATAATGAATGAAATGTAAAAAGAGAGATCAAAATATCTTGAGTTGTAAATTCAACTAGAAAGAAAATCATGATGAATTTAGGCCAGGATATGGTGGAACTGGCATCGTCATATGCCAGGTTACTGAGTAACCTTCCTCAAAGGTTCTTTACTATCTTTGAACCACTACAAATGCATAATCATTCAACAGTGTCAAAAATAACTTATTTGAATGTGGTGGGAGAATGAAGCTTCTTCTTTGGGTTGTAACCTGGAGTATGCTTCCAGAGGGTGATTGTGCCCATTTGCACAAATAGAAAGCCACAAGATCAGTCTTCTGAGCCCATATCTGTGATCTGCCTATGTTAGAAGAATAGTTTTGTAATAGAGTTTGCTTCCAAGGGAATTTCTGTGGCATAGTATTCCTACATCCCTTTTTACACATCTGGACACTGAGACATGGAGGGTTTAGGTAACTTGCCCAAGACCACAGAATGGGGTAGCCTGGGTCTACCTACCCGTGGAGACTGTGCACTTTAACAATCAATAAATGGACGAAGGACCTACACATATAATTCAACAAGAGAGAAAATTCCAGTATTGTCACAGTGAAATGCCTGTGTGTTAAGCCTTAGGCAAGACACACAGGCAGGGCCATGGAGAGCTGGTGGCCAGCTGCCCCATCGCAGGTTCTCACTTACTTTTGGAAAAGTTGATGTTGGACTAAAGGTTACAAAATAGCTCAGATCACATCTTAACTATAATAACCCCGTGGGAGTAAGACTAATACTATAGAAACCCAGAGTAAAGCAGAATGTATAGTTACATCTAAAAAAAAAAAGAAAGCATTGGCAATCTGTAGTGGGACTGGATACTAAGACAGAATTTAAAACCTATGAGTTATATTTTCCATGCATGTAATTACCTTGTTTTACTGCCTAGGCACTTTATCTGGTATGATCTTCGTTATTTTATTCATCATTTTCCTCTCTTGGATAATTCTAAAGTACAGAAAAGGGTAAGGGTAAGTATAGCCATATTATCCCAAGAAATGTAAACTGCTGATATCCTAGTTTTGCTAAGACATTGCAGACACTGACCTCTAAGCCCAGATCCTATCATAGCACTAGAAGTTTGATTGGGTCACTTATGGCACACATAGCCTGCCAGTGGGGAAGAATTAAGACTTTCTATTGGGTATTTTAATATATGAACAAATACTTTGTAAACACAATTAACTTTTTTTTTTTTCTGAGACAGAGTCTTTCTCTGTCACCCAGCCTAGAGTGCAGTGGTGTGACCTCGGCTCACTGAAACCTCCACCTCCCAGGTTCAAGGGATTCTCATGCCTCAGCCTCCTGAGTAGCTGGGACTACAGGCATGTGCCACTACACCAGGCTAATTTTTGTATTTTTAGTACAGACAGAGTTTTGCCATGTTGGCCAGGTTGGTCTCAAACTCCCGACCTCAAGTGATCCACCCGCCTCAGCCTCCCGAAGTGCTGGGATTACAGGCATGAACCACTGTGCGAGGTCACTATTAACTTTTTACAGTTGAAAAAAAACTTGCAAAAATTAAGATCTGAATAAAGAAATGTCTTTGACAGGGAAGAGAACATACACAGCTTTTGTACCGGTTGATTGAAGTATAACACCAGTGAGGCCAGAATCAATAATATCAATGTTATAAGGTTGATGAGCAAATTCTATACCCATAAAAAACTGAGGGCCAGGTTTGGTGCCTCACGGTTGTAATCCCAGCACTTTCAGAAGCTGAGGTAGGCAGATCATGAGGTCAGAAGTTTGAGACTAGCCTGGCCAACACAGTGAAAACCCATCTCTACTAAAAATACAAAAACTTAGCCAGGTATGGTGGCATGTGCCTGTAGTCCCAGCTACTCGGGAGGCTGGGGCAGAAGAATCGCTTAAACCTGGGAGGCAGAGGTTGTGGTGAGCCGAGATCACACCACTGCAGTCCAGCCTGGGCAACAGAGCAGACTCCGTCTAAAAAAAATAAAAATAAAAAAACCTGAATTTGTAACTTTTAAGTGAACAGTTTTCTATAGGAAATATTCTAAACAATGCAGTTTCCTACAACAAACTATACAGCAATTGAAGTTTTTGTATTTCACAGAGATGCCAATACACTTTTAAAAAGTAGTTTGTCATAGTAGATCTTGCTGTGAACAACCTAGTCAGGAACTCAATTTCATGGGAAAATAGTGAATTGGTTGACATTTAAATTTAAATCATTATCCTTCCTAACTAATGTTCTCCATATTTTATGGCTTGACATATAAATATTCTTTGCTCTTTTCCATTACAAAAAGAAAAGGTAAGTAGCTTGGCACTTTCCCTTAACAAAGTACTTGTGTCAATACATTTTTCTCTTAAAGTTTCTTATTAAGTACCGCTATAATTTGTGAGTTAATGTTAAAAAAAAATTTACTAAGTCTGAATTAAAGAAGTTAGGGCTTCTAATTTTCTGTATCTATACCAGTCTCTAGTTGAAACCACACAGGGGAAATGATTATCTCTTCCTCTTGAAAATATTAAAGATACTTTAATATCTTGAACATATTTGAATATCTCCACCCTTCTAACTATATCATTCTTCATTCCTCATGGCCCATTCCTTGTTAATCAACTACAGTTGATTAACATGACTCAATAACCATTTATAAAATTATTTCTTTAGAAATGATTATCTTGTATAATCTAAGCAACCTCAGAGCATATACCATTTCTTCATGTTTTCCATCTCGTAAAACCTGCCTCCTATTTTTTTCATACTCTTTTAAAGTGTAATGTCCATGGCACAACCATTCTCTCTCTGACCAATGGCTACCAGAAATGTGGCAGAAAGAAAGATCATGATCCTTGCTAGACTTAAAGGTCAGGGAGGTAAACCTCCCAAACATCTATGTAACCCACACTAAAACCTATTATATATGTGTAATCCAGGAAAACTTTTAAACATTATCTAAACTTTTACTTTTGACCTGTTTCACTTCTTGGGACTGTAACTGCCTGGAAGATTCTTCCTGCCTGTCATACAGACAAAACCAATTCCCTGAGATCATGGTATATTGCAGTAAAGAAAGAGTTGAATTAACACAAGGCCAGTCATGTGGAAGAACTGGAGTTATCACTCAACTCAGTCTCTCCCAAGAACACAGGGGCAATGGTTTTTATAGATCATTTAGTAGGAAGGGAGCTAGGGAATGGGTACTGCTGATTGGTTGAGGATGGGGGTGTGGGAAACGGTCCTCATGTGCTGTATCCACCTCTGGTTGGGGGCCACAGGACCAGTTGAGTCATGAGTCACAGGTTCAGGTAGAGTCAGTCAGTTGTCATATGCAAAAACCTGAAAAACATCTCAGAAGACCAGTCTTACATTCTACAATAGTGATGTTAGCTATAGGAGCAATTAGGGAAGTCACAAATCTCTGAGTAGTAATGGATTATAAAAACTATGCCTATATTTTAGCAGAGTTCAGGTCCCTCTCATAATCCTAATCTCTTGGCCTTTCATTAGCTTTCAGGCCCTGAGCAAGGAGACAGCTAGTTTTAGAAGAGACTGTTATTATCCTTGCTCCAAAGTTAAATTATAAACTAAATTCCTTTCATGGTTAGCTTGGCCTACACCCAGGAATGAGCAAAGCCAGCCCACCCGTAAGGCTGGAAGCAAGATGAAGTCAGCCGTGTTAGATTTCTTTCACTCTCATAATCTTTGCAAAGGTGGTTTCAGGATAGTGAGTGCATTTCTCTAACAAAACAGCATTGATTTTCTTGTTAGAAATAACACATAGCTAAAATTGGGAAAAAGAAGTAATAAACTTAAATAATCAGAAGGCAGAGGTCCCTTCTCTTGGAAGGAGTTGGGCTGATTAATCATGCAGTCATACCTCCTTGAGTGGGTGTGGCCAATAGCTAAGTCATTGTGGCTACATGACGAGCGCTGATTATTCCTTATCTGGAGCTCAAGCTTTCCTCACAGAAACACAAGGGCATAAATGGCCTCATGGCAAAGAAGAAGGAAGCCATGTGGGAACCACAGAATATGAGTGAAGAGTATCGTAGTGGTCCTCAAGTCAGAAGAGCTGTTTATCCTGGAGCTAAAAAAGACTGACGGAGATAGAATAGTGTAGAATAAGATGGCCTGCTTTATGGGAGAGCCACTATCACACCAGGCCTGGAGAGGTTCAGGCTGACGTCTACCTCAAACACTGGAGACAATTCAGAAAATGCATAAGCAGTCCGAAGACTTACTGAGAAACTAAAATGAGGCTGGGCGCGGTGGCTCAGGCCTGTAATCGCTGCACTTGGGGAGGCCGAGGCAGGTGGATCACCTGAGGTCAGGAATTCGAGACCAGCCTGGCCAACGTGATAAAACCCCGTCTCTACTACAGATACAAAAAATTAGCCAGGTGTGGTTGTGGGCACCCATAATCCCAGCTCCTCAGGAGGCTGAGGCAGGAGAATCGCATGAACCTGGGAGGCAGGGTTGCAGTGAGCCAAGATCGTGCCACCACACTGCAGCCTGGGCAACAAGAGCCAAACTCCCTCTCAAAAAAAAAAAAAAAAAAAAAAAGAAAGGAAACTAAGACAGAAGTGGAAGGAATTCACATACAGAAATCATCTCACCATAGCCAGGTGTGGTGGCTCACGCCTGTAATCCCAGCACTTTGGGAGGCTGAGGCAGGCGGATCACAAGGTCAGGAGATGGAGACCATCCTGGCTAACACGGTGAAACCCTGTTTCTACTAAAAATACAAAAAAATTAGCTGGGTGTGGTGGTGGGCGCCTGTAGTCCCAGCTACTCGGGAGGCTGAGGCAGGAGAATGGCATGAACCCAGGAGGCGGAGCTTGCAGTGAGCCGAGATCGTGCCACTGCACTCCAGCCTGGGCGACAGAGTGAGACTCCGTCGTTAAAAAAAAAAAAAAAAAAAAAAAAAAAAAAGAAAAAGAAATGATCTCACCTTTAAAATACTCCTCAAGGAGGTCTACTTTAACTATCCTAGTAAAGATGGTATGACCCCCACCCCCACATTCCTAATCTCTCTTATCCTGCCTTTTTTTTTTTTGTATACTTATCCTTTTATTACCCTTAATTAAATAATTATGTTCCATGTTTATTTTCTCTCTCCCTCCATGAAGTCAGGGATTTTTGTCCTATCTTCACCAATGGATTCAAAACAAATCTACACTGTCCCTGGAACAAAGAGAGTCTCAATAAATACTTACCAAATGAATGAGGGAGATAAACACCACTAAGAGTGTTACCACAAGGGAAAATTTCTGCTATAATTCTTTACCAAGTTAAACAGTGTATCTTTAGCTTGTCCTAAACTTACTCCTGGTTTCAAGGCTCCAAGGAGTTCCATTAGAACTCCTTGTTCTAATATACAAACTGTCACAGTCTGTTGGCATATACAGTTGGGCAGCTATAACAAAAACTCCATAGACTGGGTGGTTTCAATACGCATTTAAGCTGGGTGCAGTGGTTCCCACCTATAGTCCCAGCTACTCAGGAGGCTGAGGCAGGAGTACTGCTTGAGCCCATGAGTTTAAGGGCAGCCTGGGCAATATGGCAAGACCTTGTCCCTAAAAACGTTATTTCATTTCTAAAAACCAAGCATTTATTTCTCATAGTTCTGGTGGATAGAGAGTCCAAGATCAAGGCAACTGCAAATTCAGTGTCTGGTGGGGCTCACTTTCTAGTTAATAGACTTCAATCTTTTCTCTGTGTCCTCACATCAGAGAAAAGGAGTGTGGGAGCTCTTGGGGGTTTCTTTTCTAAGGGCACTAGTCCCATTCACAAGGGCTATTTGAGAAGTAATTAGATCCTATAAATTTTCAACGTATAAATTTGGAAGGATACAAACATTCAGTCCATTGTACAAACACTGAATTTGATAAGCACATCTGCTTAAATGATATCACGCTTATTGATTTCATGTGCCTTTTTCACCTTTGTTTCTATCTAAATTCCATTAACCCAGCTCTGAATTCACTCAACCAAGATGCTATCCCAAACAACTCTAGCCCAAAGTAATGTTTCTCTTTGAAACTCACATTTCCTAACTATACTATTTTAAAAATAAACTAATGTATTTTAAGAGTAATATCTCATCATTATTAAAAACAAGAAATAGGGGAAAATATAAATGAATGTAAAAATTACCTGCAATAATCTCTACCTAGTAGTATTCTTAAGCTTCTTTGCATATTATTTTCCAGTTGCATTTACACTTTGAGATTATATTGATTGCACAATATTGAATCCTGCTTTTTTTTCACCAAATGACAAACATTTCTTCCATCATGATAACAGTACATAACCACTTGACATTTCATGTGTTGTTTTTTGCCTGTTAACTATATTGCATTCATTTACTTGCTTACTCTTAAAGTATTCTTAGCCACTTACAATGTACCATACATTGTGCTTATGTGTGTTTTCTTTCACATGCTAAACTAGCTTCTGATGAAGAGACATTTTTAAAAAATATATGCTATATCAGTTTTTACTTTCTCTAGGGAGAAAAATTGATTTTTTAAAAAATATCTCCCCAAATCTCTGAATATCATCAAATGAGAAATGTTCAGTAATCAACTGAGCAAGTTAAATAATTGAGAAATGAATTTATGAAAATTTCAGTTATCCTCATCTTTTTGGAAATACTACTGTTTTACATCAAATTACACCTCAAATTGTGTACACTAACTACTGATCACCTTTTAGTAGGTAAAAAGTCCTTAAAAATTTTGTTTCAACTTTCCCTTTTAAGGTTGGAATTTTGACCACAGTGTTCCACAGGAACAACATGAATCATCTGTGGCAAAATATGCTAGTCAAGAAGTGAATTAGAATCTGTGCGGAGCTAAGACCTTGTGCACCCAGGTTCTGGGGCGGAGTAAAGAGGCTGGCTCCAAAGATATAGCTGTGTGTTGGACATGAGAGTGTTTGGAGGAATACAGGTAACAGGTGATGCTGGGAAGTCTTGTGAGATGGAAGAAGAATGAAGATGAGGAATCTGGTGGCAGTAATAACTGGGGAGCAGATGAACTGGAGGGCCTCATCAGGAGGTTGGTCAATTGGTGGAAGGACACCATTCCCGGCCTTAAAAGGAGAGGCTCCAGTATGGCTGGGAAAGCACGTGGATACCTTGTACTAAATCCACTACTGCAGCTCATTCTTGACTGTAATTAGAAGAGGAGGACATGCTTTCTGAAGCTTTCCCCTCCCTGATGACCAGTTACTATTTCTGCCCCCTGCTACCACCGTGGTTTAGAACAAGAGACTCAAAAAAATTTCTTCTGTTATGGGTGACCTGTACGTTTTCTAGAATGGAATGAGGCTCTTTATTTCTTTATTTAGTAGCTCAACTCTGAGAACACTTTTTCTTTGGACACGATTAAAAAAGGAAAAGGTCAAGTTAATCATTAATCTCTCTCTTATCTACTAATGTCTCCATTTAGCTATACGTTCTGTGTCCTACATAGCAGCCATCACAGAGGACAATAAACACTTCTAATGACCTTGTAATTTATATGGAATTCTAGCATCACGATTATCAGCCTGTAAATTCTGGGTAGTTCAATTGTCGACCATGCTGTTAACTAAATGAAAACATCCTGTTATTTCAGTGTCCTTCCTTGACAAAGTACTATACAGCTGAAGAACATCTCAAATACAATTTTGGTTGGAAAGGAGCCAATTGATTTCAACAGAATCAAATCTGGGCTTCATAAAGTCTTTGAAGTGACTTCACAGAGATGCAGACATGTGCACTTGAAGATGCTACCGCTTCCCCAGTACCTAGCAAAGTTCCTCCCTCTTTGTGCGCATCACTGTGAAACCCCCACCCTTCTGCCTCCTGCTAAATGCACACAGTATCTAGTCAGGGGAAAAGACTGCATTTAGGAGATAGATAATGGTTTGGATTACTTAAAGAAATAAGGTGTTGCCTGGAATTGCTGGTTTATAAGTTGGTCATTTTTCTTTTTTAAAATATTTGTAATATGGAATGGGCTCATTAAGGAGAGCTTCGAAAATGCAGAAAGTTATGAAAAATAAGTCACATATAATTATGCTACCTAGTGATAACCACTCCTAATATTTTGATTCATTTTCTGCCTATCTTCTTTGACATATGTGTTTTTTTTACAAATGTGCTTTTTCCCCCTTAGTTTCCTTTTATTTTATAGAGCAGAACCCTAGTCTTTTACACAGTTTGGAGTGAAATATATGCTATATCAGTTTTTTCTCTAGGAAGAAAATTTAATGTATTAAAAAGGCATTAAATGACTACTGTGGTTAAGACTACTCGAGAGAAATATTTGGAATATAAGCTTTGGATATTTTCTTTTCTTTTTTTTTTTTTTTTTTGAGACAGATTCTGCTATGTTGCCCAGGCTGGATGGAGTACAGTGGCATGATCTCAGCAACCTCTGCCTCCTGGGTTCAGGTGATTCTGCTGTCTCAGCCTCCCGAGTAGCTGGGACTACAGGTGCCCGCCACCACACCCGGCTACTTTTTTGTATTTTTAGTAGAGACAGGGTTTCACCATGTTAGCCAGGATGGTCTCAATCTCCTGACCTCATGATCCACCCGCCTCAGCCTCCCAAAGTGCTGGGATTACAGGCGTGAGCCACCGTGCCCAGCGAGCTTTGGATATTTTCTAAGCTTTATTTCAAAAGTACTATGCTCTATATAAAAAAGAACAATAAAAATTGAAATGAAAGAATAATTGTTATTATAAAAGTAAGTAGCTTTTGTATGAATTCAGAATATACTAAATTAACTTTTAAAAGTACAACTTTTAAAATATTTATCAAAATAATAAACATGTTCTGGCATTTAAAAAATAAGTGACCTTGTGTTCTTTAACCAGTCTACATCTTTAGAGATCAAAAATTTGTTATGTTATTATGGGCTATGCTAACGACCTCTAGAAAACATCAGGATATTTCTGGATATTTAATAATAGCTTTATATATGACTACTGCTCATTTCTGTATAATTCTGTTTAATAGTTGCTTTAAAGGTGAATTCGGCCACATTTATTTTGACAACAGTATAAAGAAAGAGAGACATGAACCTGAATTTCAATTTAAAATCATGCAAGATAGGACAAAAAACAGCCTAAGAAAAATCTGTCAGGCCTCTGAGCCCAATCCAAGCCATCGCATCCCCTGTGACTTGCACATATATGCCCAGATGGCCTGAAGTAACTGAAGAATTACAAAAGAAGTGAAAATGCCCTGCCCCGCCTTAACTGATGACATTCCACCACAAAAGAAGTGAAAATCACCAGTCCTTGACTTAGGTGATGACATTACCTAGTGAAAGGCCTTTTCTGGGCTCATCCTGACTCAAAAAGCTCCCCCACTGAGCACCTTGTGACTCCCACCCCTGCCTGCCAGAGAACAACCCCCCTGTGACTGTAATTTTCCTTTACCTACCCAAATCCTATAAAATGGCCCCACCCTTATCTCCCTTTGCTGACTCTCTTTTGGGACTCAGCCCGCCTGCACCCAGGTGATTAAAAAGCTTTATTGCTCACACAAAGCCTGTTTTGTGGTCTCTTCACACAGATGCGCATGACAAAATCAACTGATAAACTGCAAGAAAAAAATGTAACTTATACCACAAAGGGTAATTGTTTTATTATTTAGACAGTACTTAAAAATTCAAAGACCAAACTTCTCTCCACCCCACAAAAATGGGCATACAGCTAGGTCACCAAGAAAGAAGAGCAAGTAGGCAGTGAAATACATGTAAAGATACTCGATAGGACTTTTGCTTATCTGGATCGTTAGCAAATCTCTTATTTCTTGGGATTTTGAGGAAGTAACTTTTAAAAGAGGACTTAAGACTAAATGTTTGGGAATTGGCCTTTTTTAGAATTAAAATGTCCCAACACAAGAAAAAAAAAATCCTGTGTTCTTTATTTTCCAGAATGGGGTAGGTCACTGAGCAATATGATTAATAAATATGCAATGCCTGTGTCTTCTGTTTTGTTTTGGAGACAGGGTCTTGCCCTGGGGCTGGAGTGCAGTGGTGCAATCTAGGCTCACTGCAACATCCCCTGTGAGTTTTTAATTGCAAGAAAGCCAAAAGATTTTTTTTATTACATCAGTTATAATGGGAAATACTGTATATACTATGAGTAAAATACTTTATTGCCAACTTGTATTATTAAACAATTCTGCTGACCTTTGACCTTACATTTACATCTGAAAAGCAGTGTGATAGGAGTTATTAAGAAATTATTTTAGGCAGATAGAGGGGTACTTGGAACGTTTCTGTTTCTTTTAAAGTAGCTCCAGAAATGTTTCTTGTCTAGCAGGAAGGCCCTGGCTCTTAGAGCTGGGCCAGCAACCTTTAATATGCAAATGCAAGCCATTAGAAACTGGGTCCACCCAACATGGTAATTCCCACCAGTTTTCCTCTTGCCCTAGTTGGGACGTGTGCCTGGCCACGTGGCCGCCCCCACATATCTCCCCATGTGTAGAACATCTTGGTGCCCTGCATTTGCATATTAAAAGGCTAGGGTGGGAAGGCCAGTTTTTCACAGTCTATGTGAATGACATCCCTGGCCAAATCAATCCCCTGAGCCCTGTGCAAATCAGACACTGCCTCCTCCAGCCTCTGCATATATTTGGCTGTTTTCCACCCCACATGGGGGTCTCCTGTCTTGGGTTTGGAGCCCCCCACCCTCTCTCTCTGTAAAGGGGAGCTTCTGCCTTCTTTCTTGCCTATTAAACTCTCTGCTCCTTAAAACCACTCCATGTGTGTCCGTGTCATTTTTCCCAATTCAATATGAGATGAAGAACCTGGTTGGTGTTCCTCCACTCCTCAGAGCCGTATCATTTTGGTGCATGGGCCAGGAAAGGAAATTCATTCATCAGACTGGTGAGTATGGAGTGGATCTCAACTTTAAATCTGTCCTTTAATCTCAAGGCTCTCTTCCAGCTACCCTGTCACCAAACTTTCTCTTTTCAGCGGTCTCTTACCCTCTCTCTGTGTGTCTAATGTGCAGGAATCTTTACAGTTCATGGCAAAAACAGTTCATGGTCTGTTAGAAAAGATCACGAATCATGACAGGCAGTAACTCAATAAACGTCTCTTACTCTCTACGGTTTCTCTGGCGAGCACATGGTATTTCTAAGCCACCTAGAGGAAATAAAAATCCTTTTCATGAGACACATTGCTGGTTCTCTGCAGTACATTGCAGCTTTGCTACTTTTCCATTTTGCACTTTTCTACTGCTATTTCTGTGGACGGGAAAGCTCTGCTTTTAACAGTTAGGAATAAGATGTCTTCTGCAGTCACATTTTAGTCTCCATATTGTCCCACTGGCAGAAAAACGAACATTCAGTTCCTATGTTCCTTTAAGGCGTGTATTCTGTCTCCTATTAAGACAGTACTTAATTAGTGAGGGAATTTTAAGTCCAGAAGTTAACCGGAACCATTTTTCTATGGGTAAATGCTTTAGCACGGGCTATAATAGCAGGATATAGAGTTCAATTCAGCATGCCCCCAGCCTTACAGGGACCTTGCCCAATTACGTGGTTTTTCTTGAAATCCATTTAGGAAGGAACACAGGCCACACAAGTCTAGGAGGTCAAAGGGAAATAAAAGGCAGAGGACTAAGACTGCTTGGGGACGGCGTGACTAAGGCCCAAAAGTTTAGTTCCTCTGGTGCCATAGCTTGGAGGGTAACGCCTGCAGTCATGGGTGGCACTTTTAAACAAGTGCTGGGAATCCAGGAACCCTGGAGGGAATATAGTTGGGGGGACGCCCTCTACTGTTTTTGTCTCCATCCTGGATCACATACCGAAAGGAAGGAGACTAAAAGGACGCTTTTATTCTCACTTCTCTTTCTAGATGGATAACAAATCATTTTTTTTTTTTTTTTTTTTGAGACGGAGTCTCGCTCCGTCGCCCGGGCTGGAGTGCAGTGGCCGGATCTCAGCTCACTGCAAGCTCCGCCTCCCGGGTTTACGCCATTCTCTCGCCTCAGCCTCCCAAGTAGCTGGGACTACAGGCGCCCGCCATCTCGCCCGGCTAATTTTTTTGTATTTTTTTAGTAGAGACGGGGTTTCACCGTGTTAGCCAGGATGGTCTCGATCTCCTGACCTCGTGATCCGACCGTCTCGGCCTCCCAAAGTGCTGGGATTACAGGCTTGAGCCACCGCACCCGGCCAACAACAAATCATTTTTTAACATGCACTCCCCTGGAGTGTATTTTAAAGCACTGGGACTCCTTCGACCCTGAAACTTTGAAGAAAAAGTGGCCTATTTTCTTTTGCACAAGGGCATGGCCTTTTTACTTCCCCAAAATTAAAGAAGTAAATTCCAGGGGAACCATCGGAGGATCCCCCTTATTTGGGGGCCCTTCAAGTTCCCTTCTCATTGCAGGGCCTCAGACAAGCAAAAGGAGTCTTAGGTCGATTTTTGGACAACCCTGATAGGTATATAGAAGCTTTCCAAAATTTAACTCAGGTATTTGACTTCTCATGGAGGAATGTTATGCTGTTTCTAAGCCAAACCCTAACCACAGCTAAAACAGGCAGCTCTGCAAGCAGAAGAGAATTTTGGAGATGAGCAATATGTCTCCTACAGTAGGCCGAAAGGGAAAAGAGAAAATAGGGAAGGCAAAGAAATAGGGGAAACACCATTTCCAATAGGAAGAGCCAATACCTCCTGACAACCCTAACTGGAACTCCTTTCTAAGGTGTTTTTCCTGTTTTTGCAGTTTAAAATGGATTCTATCTCTTTTATAATGTTCTTCCAACCTGGGAAATGTTAATTTTCCAAACCTTAAAATGCTTGGCTTAGAGTTGAGCCAAGGGGGAAGGGAACCCAGAAGGCTGATATGCTGGCAAAAGGGTAAAAATTTCTTACTAGTCAGGCTTTTGACTTCTCTCTCCCTGTGCAAACCAGTAAACGGGATAATAAGGATCATAGTTTATATTATCTGTAAAATTATAATTAATGAAAAAGGATTTGTGAAGTTGGTCTTAAGCTGCAGACAATCTGATGTGCTCTGCATGTCTTTCTATATGGTTCTGTCAAAGAAAGGGTATCTTAGGTTAGGATGCAGGCCCAGAACCCCGTAAGCCTGCTGTTCAAGGCAGCCCAACAAAATGGTCAGTAACAAACGTGGCTACAGGACTCCATCTTGTTTCGTGTCCTTGGGAACATAACCTGTAACCGCACGGCAATACTTTGTTTTAGTTTCTGCCATTTTACAATGGTGACTGTCTTCTTCTGCTAAGTCAGTTCCTGGGTGACGGCCACAAAGTCAGATAAGCCAGTTTGTCAATGCAGGTGGTGCCAGCTAATCCATCATGAGCAGGGTTTACTAAATATCTTAAGCACTCATCTTGAGAGGGTCAAAATCTTGTAGCCTCCAGCTGCATGACCCCTAAGTCATGGTTTCTAATCTTAAGTTTCTTGGTCTGGTCCCCTGGCAAGAGGGGAGTATATCTAAAGAAGGGGCTGTTATCATCTTTGTTTTAAACTATACACTGTAAACTAGGCTCCTCACAAAGTTGGTTCAGTCTATGCCCAGGGATGGGCAAGGACAGCTTGGGGGCTGGAAAAAAAATGGAGTTGTTTGGGTTGGATCTCTTTCACTGTCTCAGTCACAATTTGGCAATGACAGTTTCGAGAGCTACCTATCTCCCCTTAAAAAATACCTTGTACACTTATGGTTAAATCATAACCTACTTAAGGCTTGTTGGTTTCACCTGTGAGGTTACTTTTTGTAAGGTTTAAAAGTAAAACATCTTAACTGCTTGGTGTGGCTAAAGTCAAGTAACAAGGAGTTTAAAAGAATTTTCTTAAAGAGTGCTCAGCTTAATTAAAAGTGGATATTCAAGTTATAGGTAAATTTAAAAGTTTTTCTGGAAGAAGACTCTTCTGTCAGCTGAATCATTTTTCTCAATTTTTTTTTCTTACCACTCTTAATGCATGCATGAGAGGCCCTAAGATAACTTCTGGTAGCATGGGATTCCTTGCGAAAAACCGAAGGCGCCACTTTGGGGAAAAAAAACAAAAAACAAAACTGTTTTCCTCATGAAACCCCAGGAATTAAAAGGAGATAGATCCCTCTCAAAATCACAGGCTGTGTTCTGTTTTGCATTGTGTTATCTGACGGTTTTGAGTTTTGGGGTATCAAAAATTACTTCGCATTTTGAGAGAGCTTTGGTGTGTAGTAACCAGGTAGGAAATATACTTTAAGGGATGGCTAACAGCAGTTATAAATCAGAGAAGCATGCTCCTGGCCTCCTGAAAGATATGGAAACATCCCCACTCCATCCCACCCCCAACTAAGAGATGAGACTCCCATGGGGGATGGGCTAATTACAAAATAAGCTGATTGGTTTTGGGTTGCCTTGCAATGAAATACGTGATAGAAGCACTACACTGTCTTCTCCCATAGTATCTATATGGTCTTTTCATAAATTGAGCATTGAAATAAAAGTATAGCAAGGAGGTCTTAAAACACTAAACTGCCCTTTAGTAAAAGGGTTATAAAAAGTTTGTTAAGTTTTCACCTCATGGTCAAATTGGATTAGATGGAATAATCTGTAAGGTTTCATTTAAACAAATTGGGGTTTACATTAACAAACTAATGCAAGGCTAAAATTTGTCTTTGAACAGGATTTTCATGTCATAGTAAAGGCTAATGAAACGTTTTTGCCTTTTGAGTCATCATTTTGGCAAAATAATTTATGGCAATCTGGAATTCTATTTTTATAACACCAAGTGTTCTAAATCTCTAACATTTTAACAGTCATCTCAAAATCAAACTTCAAGTTTCAAAATTTTCCTTCCTGAGGGCTGGCTTTTTGGATGGTTCAGAGGACCCCTGAAACATTCAGAAAAGAGGTAAACAGGATTATTTGACATGTTTAGTCACATGAGATTGCCAAAATGATGTCCAATCTTCTTTTAAGTCATATTTTGATGAATAATATATGTTCCAAAATTAGATGGGATTTCCAAAATTCTAATGTCTAAGTATATGCTATCAGTCATAATTAAGGGTAAAATTATTGGAAGCCACAGAGATAAATAAACTTCTTTTTCAGTCATGTTTTTAACTGTAACTGTCCGGGAAATGTTGCCATTCACAGATAATTGTTGTCTTGCTTTGTTCCTTCTGAAAAAACGGTTTATAACCCAGCTATATTAAGGACTTTAACAGGTGTTCTCAAATGCAGGTTTTTAACAGCATTGAACACTGTAACACTGGAATAGAGAAAGGACGTACAGGACTCATAAAGAACTGACATGTTCACAGATATCAAACAAAACAAGAGTTAACTAAAGGGACTGCACTCAGAAAGTTAAAGCAAACTTTTTAACTTTTGCTTGGAATATTGCTGGTCCTTGTTTTGTTCTTCAGAGTCAAGGAAACTTATTTTAAGCTATTTATGGCCTTTAATAATTGAGTAAGGTTTACTACTGTGAACAAAATTTGGAGCATGTTTATTTTTCTCTGCTTGCTTCCTCTAGAATTTGGAGACTATCTGTGAGTATTCTTAACTTATAGCAATATAGTTGTTTGCATCAGTGCAATAAGAATCCTTTTTTTTTTTTTTGTCAACAGGACACAATTGGAAAAACTGGTTATTTTACCAAGGCTTTGACTGAGAGGATGTGTTTCCCTTTAAGGAATCAAGCTTGACACGCAGAGCCAATAAAAAGCCCTTGGGGAGAACTGGCCTCATGCCTTGTCTACACAGTCCCTGCACATGGTTCCTAACCTGTGATCAGTAAAGAATATCACTTTCTAACAGGTCTGGGAGTTCCGAGTTTATCTTGGGATCTCAAGAGGCGAGGATCACCCAACTCACAGGCATTTGCGGATATAAACCCATGGTGAGCTTGGCTCTGAAGGTCTTATCTGGAATTCCTTATGGAACAGAGTTTCATCAAAACCAATCCAAAAGGCCTATGTAGAAATAACCATTCTTGCTGCATTTTATGCAAGTAATCAGGCCAAGTATAAGATTAAAGTTTATTCTACAAACAACACACACGGTCCTATCATAATTTGTTTTTACCAAAAATGAGGACTGGAGAGAGAAATTATGCTCCAAAGCTTATCACACATTTGTCATTAAATCCTAGTTTCATTAATTGTTTTTAAGCTTTTTGCCTACATTTTAAACTAACCCTGCTTATTCCTGAAAATCAAGTGATCTCCTGCAGCTTGGAAGAAACAAAAAAGGATAGGTAATGTAAAAATCTGGATCAATATGCTAGTTCCAGGCAATTATCCTGCAAATTCTGCCAGGTAATGAAAGTGAGTAGGGTGCCCATAAACTGGAGGTTTCTTTGTTTGGGAAAATAAAACCAAGGAACTTCACAAACCCCAAAGGGAAATTGTATATCTCAGAAAGTAAAATTTTAGATGGAAATTATCTACTACACCACACTTGTGGGAATTGCTATACTCACTCTACTGTATGTGATGGAGTTATACATGGTAGCATCTTCTAACTGAAATATTGGACAGAAAGTTTCCATTACTGTATATTTTGCTTAATTATTATCCTTACAGGAGGGATAATAGTTACAAAAAGGAAGCATCAAAGTTTTACTGAGTCTGCTAGGACTTTTTATTGGAATTAGTGATGCACTTTCAAATAAAACATGCTGCTTCTGGATTAACACCTCTACTAAAGTACAGGAAAATCTACAGGTACTTAAAGATCAAATCTAGTCGGGGGCGGTGGCTCACGCCTGTAAACCCAGCACTCTGGGAGGCCGAGGCGGGCGGATCACGAGGTTAGGAGATCCAGACCATCCTGGCTAACACAGTGAAACCCCGTCTCTACTAAAAAATACACAAAAATTAGCCGGGCGTGGTGGCGGGCGCCTGTAGTCCCAGCTAATCGGGAGGCTGAGGCAGGAGAATGGAGTGAACCTGGGAGGCGGAGCTTGCAGTGAGCCAAGATCGCGCCACTGCACTCCAGCCTGGGCGACAGAGCGAGACTCTGTCTCAAAAAAAAAAAAAAAAAAAAAAAAAAAAAAGATAAAATCTAAACCATCAACACGCTCAGGAAAAATGCAGGCTTTAGTCCCGGGTGGTTACAATCCCTCTTTAATGAATTCCAGTCTTCTTTATGGAATTGGTTAAACCCTTTATTAAGCCCTCTCTTGCTTATATGTCTTGTATTAATACTTAAACCCCGTATACTCAATACTGTAACTCAAATTGTTTCTTCTCTAGAAGCAACCAAACTCCAAATAGGTGCTACAAACTGGATCACGCATGGACACACCCTATTTCCAAGAACCCTTAGATAGATCCCAGGAAGAGCCCTAGCTGGTGTTCCCCATTTGACGTCCATTTTCAGCAGGAAGTAGCCAGAAAAAGTCATCACCCAATAACCCCCTAACAGCAATTAGGTTGTCTCCTCGGGGGGTTGGGGGAGAATGTGATAGGAGTTATTAAGAAATAATTTTAGACATACAGAGAGGAAAAGGGGTCCTTGGAAAGTTTCATTTGTTTTAAAGCAGCTCCAGAAATGTTTCTTGTCAAAAAGAAAAGCCGAGGTCCTTAGAGCCAGGAAGGCAACCTTAGATATGCAAGCACCGGCCATTAGAAACTGGGTCCACCCAACATGATGATTCCCACGGTTGTCCTCTTGCCCTTGCCCCAACATGTGCCTGGCAACATGGTCCCACATATCCCCATGCGTGTAGAACATCATGGTGCCCTGCATTTGCAAATTAAAAGACTAGGCTGGGAAGGCCAGCTTTTTCGCGGGCTATGTGAATGACATGCCTAGTGAAACCAATACGTTGAGCCCTGTGCAAGGCAGGCACCACCTCCTCCAGCCTCTACATATATCTGGCTTGCTTCTGCCCACTTGAGGTCTCCACTCTCAGCTTTGGAGCCCCGCTCTGTCTCCGTACAGAGGAGCTTCTTCCTTCTTTCTTCTCCTTTCTTTTTTGCCTATTAAACTCTCCACTCCTTAAAACCACTCCACATGTGTCCATCTTGTTTTTTCCAATTCAATGCAAGACAAAGAACCTGGTGTTCCTCCACACATCGGAGCCCTATCAGCAGGGGCTGGACACCAATTGCTCTCTGAAGCTATTCCTAGCCCTAACATTCTTTGTTTTGTTTGCTTTTTTGGTACACCAAGTGTGTAAAGTTTATGAGGCTTAAATGAAATTTTCTCTCTACCATTACAATGAGAAAGGAGTAAAATACTTTATTTTTATTTTGCAAATCGACTTACAGAATATAATTTCTAATATACTTATGTTTTTAAAGCCTTCAAAAGCCAAGAGGAAACAAAATACTATCCATTCCTTCTGAGAAATGCACCTCTTTCTATACCAGATTGTTTTCATAATCCCTGTGTTCATATGTAATGCCACAAAAATGCTCTTGATAGTAACAGGAAAGAGGATCAGACACAGCTAACCATAAAGGTCAGTTGGCTGGCAGGTGCTTAGTAGATGCAAATAGAGGCCCATTCATACTACTACACCTGCTCCTGAAAAGCATAATGTAAATACAGTATACTAATTTATGAGGCAAAGAAACATCTAACATCAAATTTTAAAAGAGTTGGCCACAGTTTAATGACATCCCTGCACACCAGCCACCACCCACACTGCCCTTCATAAGCCCCTTAAAGGAGATCCCATAGTTCCAAACCTGGTCCACAAACACACATATCCTCGATTCTCTCCTTTTCTTCTCCTTGGCAGTTTGACAAAATCTATAGGAGGAGTTGGAGGAAACATTAGTGTTTAATCTCGTAAATCCACTTCATTCAAAGCTTTGGCTTCAAGCTCTACCCCTATTAAGGCCTCAGGAAATTCATTGTCGACAGCCTCCCTTTGAACTCAGTCACTAAAATGATCTCAAGGCTAAGGGATAGACCACAGATCCACTTTACAAGTAAGCTTGCAACACCTGATTTAGGAAAGTTTGCTGTGCAGAAATTTGTAGCTCATCCCTTTTACAGACAGATCTCCATTTGTTTTCTAGGGTCTAAAATTATTTAAATCAAAATCTCTCAGAACTTTCTGGGCATTTGGTAAACTCATGCTGGGGGAGAACTGGCAGAGACATGTTAAATGCCCTTGACCACAAGAACCACTCATTTCATCCAACATTTACCAGTTATTCATTGTATACCTATTATAGATTTTGGCACTGTAGATATAACGAGAAAACACTATCCCTGACTCATGAAACTTACCCAAAAAGTAGAGAACAAGGCTCAGAGCCATTCAAATGAAGCCTCAGTTGAATCAAATAAAAATAAGTTTTAAATATTTAATGTGAAAGTCTTCGAGTATGTTAAGAATGGCTTGATTAACCCCAGGGATAGAAATTTTACTGATTGAAAGAAAGTTTCAATAAAATATCAATCTTTGAATCTTATCTGACACTTGAAACTAGGAAATCAAACACTAGCCATATTTTTTCTTCTATAGTTTATAATAAAATTCCTCATGAGAAAAAAGACATTTTTCTTCCAAGCCTGAAAATAGATGGAGAATTTTTAATATTTATTGTTGCAGAGGACAATAAATAGACTATCCACTTTCACAAATGAGTGCTGGCATTGAGCCACAGAACATGTCTGTCATATCACTCTTTCACACCATACATTAACAGAAATAATAATTTCCCCTCATTGAGTTTCCTATTTACTATCTCTTTAATTGTACCTGCTTTAATTGCTGTCATGGAGAGTCTGAATTTTATAATCCAAGATACTAAGATGTTTATTTGATATACCACCTCCACACTTAATGTCTTATAATCTCTGCCAAGAATTTAAAAATTTTTGTTGGTCTGACAGGAAGAGGAATTCCATGGTTTGGGGAACCCAGAAAGTCTTCAGTACATCTCAGTTATAAAACTGTTAAATATACTTAAGCTCTATAATTCTATAAGACCCATTTGAGGTTTACACATTGAGCATCCAGTTCCTCATCGTCCTCTTCATAGGTTAACCCTGTGTAATACAAGTTCTACTCCCATAATTCTATGAACAAAACAGCCCTTGATACATAGGTTTGATTTTTTAAATATATTTTCTTTACTTTATTCTAAATGTAATATAAGGTCAACATAGAAAACAGAAAACTGAAAAGCATAAGGAAAGTGAAATATCTATAATCTTATCAACCATTATTTTTGTATTCCCAGTTTTTTATATATATTAATATGGTACTTTTGTTTTAATAAAAGTAATGCCAAAAGGCACATGCCAATTTGAACTCTGCTTTTTCCACTTACAATTATATCAGTTTCTCATATTTGGTATTCTTTTGCAATATTTGCTGCATAGAATTCCATCACACAAAGCTAACTATCAGAAATTCCTTATTACTTTTGCTAGACACTTAGGGTTTACATTTTTAAAAATTTATAAATCTTTGATCACAGCTCTGATGATTTCTCTGGGAACTGATAGCCTAACAGAACTCATGTCCACTTTAAGACTTTTAACATTCTGAAAAATTGTATTACAAACAGATTGCTGGTCTCCCTGCAACACGTTCACTCACACTGGCTGACGTTTTAATTCTTTGCCAGTCTGAGAAGAAGAAATGTCAACTCTTTGTTTGCTCTTGTAATGCCAGTCATGTCCTTTTTTTTCCTTTTACCAGTCATATCGGTTTACTCAGAACCCTACAAATCAATCCTGCTCACTCTTAATTTTCCGATATTCTTCCTGAGATTGTTTCACTAGGAAACTTCTCCCCCTTATCCACTCTTCACCTAACAATTTCTACCCATCCCAATCCTCCTGCATTCATTGCTTCCAATTGGCACGTAGGCCACGCTTGGTCTTACATTGTTCATGCATGTGTATTTCGTCTTCAATAAAACATTCAGTTGCTCAAGGGCAAGGGCCCCATAGAGTCTCAATATGCTAACGGCCTGGTGTTGCTTAATAATTTAGATTCTGAGGGGTCCTCTCCAGGGAGGGGAAGCAAAGAGCAAATTATCTTAGGGGCTGGGAGTGCAGAAGTCAAACCTTTGAGACTGTGAAAACAAGATGGCCCCGAGAAGATTCAGTAGTAGGCATTCAAGCAGGAAAAACTCACATACTGTTCCTAATAATGCCTGACTAATGCAAAATACCAAATAAGGGCCCAGGCAGTCCAGACAGCCTGCAGGGCCCCAGGATAAAACTAACCCTGAGGGGTGCTGGCCCACGGTGACCCCCTGCCTGGACTCTGGATCTCTATTTTTAGGTCGAAGTGCTTTATTCTTGATTCTCGAGTTCCCGGAAACGATGACCAAAGCAGCTTAGTTTTCCACCCTTACTTGGTCACAAATAGGATGGTGAGACAGCCCTTTCCCGCACGACGCCTCAGGTTTCCGGGGGTGGGCCAAGCGTTTAGCAAGAAAAAAGGTGGCTCCAGGAAGCCTGGGCAGGTAGGCCCCGCCAGCGCCACGCCCTGTCTCCTCGAAGGCCAACGGCTGCCTCTGAGCGCCGAGGCCCCGCCCCGCAGCCCGCCGATTGGTCCCAGCCGCCCTGGTGAGTCGACTCACTTCTGCCCCCGGCTGTTCAGGCCACGCCCACCTGTCCTGCGGCCCTAGATACTTTGTGAGTTGGTGATTGTTGCGTACCATAGCCGGACTCAGAGGGGACCTCCCCGGTCGGCTGGCTCTCCCTCCGGAAAAATAGCGGCGTCTTCCGCGTCGCGCCATGGCGCCTCGCGGCCGCCGCGAGCGTCCCTTTTCTTCCGGGCGGTTTCCTGGGTTGCTTTTGGCTACCCTCGTGTTGCAGCTGTCCTCCTTCTCCGGTAGGACCCCGGGGCGAGTTTGCGCGTCCGCGGCGAGGCTAGAGCTCTGCGCGGTCAGTCGGGCAAGAGGCCTGGGGCGGGGCTCACTGCACGTCGTGCCTGCCTGGGATAGAGAGCGAGGCCAGGGTTCTCCGAGGGGTGCAGTGCTCAGATCCTGGGTGTATGTGGCGGGGAATGCGGGGACCACGCAGAGCCCGAGGTGAAGCTTGTTTGGTGGTGTGATGTGCGCGGCCGGCATTTACGCAGAATCTGGCTGTGTCCCCTTCAAAAGCGTGAACAGTGTTTTCGGAATTGAGCCCTGTCGACAAAGGGAACGCGGACTGAGCGCCCCAGGTGGGGGCTTGCTCTGGAGTGCACAGGTGCGTGGGAGTGTTGCTAGGGCCCGTGCTGTGCCCGTGGTGAGAGTTTGCCCTGTGTTCCCTTGGTGCCTTGGTGAGTGGGGTGTTCATTAGGGCTTGGACAGTACCCGCGGTAAGGGTTGCAGTGCGTCTTCTGTGCCCCATGTGCTGGACTGGGCTGGGCGAGAGGGGCCTGGCCAGGTGTTGCTGGGAGCGTGCTGTGCGCAAGTGGCCTGTGTGCGGAGTTCACTGTGGGCAAGACAGCTAGCTCACTGTTTGCTTTGAATGGAGTGAGCGCGGACTCTGGGGCTGGGGAGGGCATATTAGGTGAGAGCAGGCTCTCAGTGCCTGGGGTTAGAGAGGTGGTAAGGGCGTGCCATGCTTTTTGTGCCTTCTGTGAACAGACTCCGTGTTGCCTGAGCTCCTATTAGTTTTTAAATGGCTGCTTTTTTGGGGGTGGGTGGACCATCGAGTCATCTTCTTGTTCGCAACCAATAGAGACAGCATCTGATTCCATTACCTAATGAATTTTTGACATTGTTTTCCTTCTTTTCATTAGAGTCATATTTGAGAGATGTGAAGCAACCTAAAAAGCACTGGTAACCAAGCCTAGTGAGAAATTAGTATCCTAACAAAGGAAGGCAAATAATGTTAATCTGGTTTTCTCCTACAGCTCGTAAATTAAAGCTTAAGGCCTATCCCACTAAATTTGTATTGTATTTCATTGAATGGAATCAGTAATTTTAAAAATGCATGCTAGGCCAGGCGCAGTGACTCACGCCTGTGATCCCAGCCGTTTGGGAAGCCCGGGCGGGGTGATTGCTTGTGCCCAGGAGTTCGAGATCAACCTGGGTAACATGGCAAAACCCCATCTGTACAAAAAATACAAAAATTAGCGGGGCATGGTGATGTGTGCCCGTGGTCCCAGCTACTTTGGGGGCTGAGGTAGGAGATTCGCTTGAGCCCAGAAGGTGAAGGCTGCAGTGAGCTGTGATCATGCCACTGCACTCTAACCTGGATGACAGAGTGAGACCGTCAAAACAACAACAACAACAAAAAACCGCTAAGAAATACATGCTTATTGTACGACACGAACAGAATCAAAAGACAACTATTTTTAATGTTTTGGTATATTTCTTTCAGACTTTATGTGCGCTTCATGTGTATCTATGTCCAAATTATATTTAGGATCCAATAACATGTATAGTTTCTGTGTTGCATTTTTTTCCTTAGGAGCATTTGCTCAACGAATATGGGTTTTGTATGTCTATTGCTATTAACTGGTAGGCAATAACAAACCATTCCTATTTTCTTGATCCTTTTTTCACTATTTGTTTACACACACGTTCATGCAGGAAGAGAAGCAGAGACTTTGTTTTGCTCAATGCTAAGTGCTCAGTGCCGGGAACACAGTAGGTAACCAATAAATTATTTGCTAAAATGTATTGGGAGTGGCAGACATTAACCAAAACATAATAGTAACAAATACATTATGAACCAAGGGAAGTTCTCTGGAGGAAAGGAGTATAATTTTCAGATATAAATCTGACAGCATTTAACAAATGTCTCGAGGGAGGGAAGGCTTTTCTGCCCATCAGACAGACTTTGGGGCATCTGTGCTTGCTGTTCCCTCAGCCTGGGAACATTCTCCTCCTGACCTGCTGCAGAAACAGGCCTGCTCTTCTGCAAAATCAGCTGGAAGGTTATGCCCTAGGAGACCTTCTCTGAACGCGCCCCTCCCACCCCCCCACATCCTCCCCCATCTCAGGTTGAACGTACAACCCAGTTCAAGTCCCTCTTCACTTGTAATCACCCTTTTAAAATGACCTTTTCTGTTCTTTGCCTCTCCCTGTCAGAATGCAGGGATCCTGCCTGTGTTGTCACACTTGTGGTTCCAAAAGCCCCATTTGTTTGCCTCCATATCTGTTAAATACCAGAAAATTAAATATACTATTCGGCTGGGGCTGAGAGCCTAGGAAAAAGCTCCTCCTGCCTCCAAGAGGAAGGTTGTTTAAAGAGCTGTGCTCAGGATGGTCTTTCTGCAGTACCTTATAAAAGCTAGGGCAGGGGCAGCTGAGGGCCAGAAAGGATCTGTCTCCGCTGTTTGTGTTAACTTTGCAGGGCTTCCAGTACTTCAGTCTTGCATCTCACTGATCATTAAAATGTTCATTTTGAAGGAGGGTGATGGGAGTAGGGAGCAGTGGTGATAAGAAAACGAAAGGACTTTTTCTTTTTGTCTTTTACAATTAATGCTTAGAATAGGCTTAGTGCTAGAAGTGCAGCCTGAGCAACAATACAAAAAATGTAAAAAAAAAAAAAAAAAATTCACCACGTGTGATGTTGCATGCCTGTGGTCCCAGCTGCTTGCGACGCTGAGGGGGGAGGATCACTGGAGCGCCCGCGGTCAAGGCTGTAGTGAGCCCTGATTGTACTCCAGCTTTGGTGACAGAATGAGAGACCGTGTCTCAAACCAAACAAAACAAAACACAAAACACACACACACACACACACAAAACAGGAAGTTGAAGATGATGAATGCGATTTGAAATAGAGAAACATACAAAAATAAAATGAATAGGGTGCAACATGGAAGATAAAACTAAGAATGAAGAGAAGGAAAAACAAGGTTAAGTTTGAGGTTCATAAGCGTAAATCAAGACAGGTATGAAACCTAGAGAAAGTGAAAATGAGAACTCACGTTGTTAGGCAGAGAGAATACATGAATTAAAATAAACATTCAATTTTTGGAGCAACTCAGTCTCACAAGGAGAAGGTTTTGTAAGCAGACAGTGCTGTGCATGGGAGACCTGCCCTCTCAAAGGTGGTTGCCAAATGGTTCCAGATAGCTGAAGGAAACAAAGTATCAAATTTCAGGCCAGTCTCATTCATTCCTCCAGTAGAGGAGCTGCTTTTTTGGACAAAATCCCCAATCTCCTGTTGTATGTGGTCTCTTCTACCATTTTAGGTGTTTTCCTTATTTCCAATGAAAGAAGCCAAGATCAGTAAGTGCTTACACAGTAGCTTCTCAGTTACTTATTCGGCATACTACCATGCAAAGAGAGCAGTCCATATCCGGTCACCGGCCAGGATACCAGAAGACTGGGAGATAGGCAGCACGAGAAATGGCCTAATCTTCTTTCTCCACTGTGCTGTAGAATGATTATTTTCAATATGAAATTGGTTACAATATATTATTCACATTGTTTTGTGTTTGACAGCAGTGGACTTTGAGTACCAATTTTTTTGTGAATAGCTACTATGAGTGACATATTGTGCTAGGTGTTGTGGCTGCATGGATGAATGGAGTTGGCCATGTTAACTATTAAACACAAAAGCATGTGATAATTACCTGAGATCCATGCAGGGGAGATTCCAGGGGAAGTTGACTGATCACTGCTTCCCAGGGGGAGGCAGAAAATGCTTCCTGGAGGAGATGATGGGTGGATTAAGGAAGACTAGTTGAGCAGGAGTTGTAGCTACTGGCCCGGGAGGAAGGGTATTCAGAGCAGAGGGAGCAAGGTGAGCAACAGCACCAGGATGTGACACTACTGGACTGCCAAGCTACTCAGTGTGACAGAGTAGGGCAAAAGAGGCAAGAAATAAGGAGGAGGATTAAATCACAGGGCAAGTAATTCTGAAAAGCAACAGGCTTATCAGGAATAAACACTCATCATCATGAACTCAGACTTTCACGTTATTATCTGTCCTTTTAGGGCAGCTTGAGCCTTTTGTTTGACTTAGCACAACATGAATCCAAACTAGGGTTGTTTGATCTCCCCAGGCACAGTAGCAGACAATTTGTTGAATACTTATTGGCAGATAAGAGTTTGCCAGTGGCAGCATTTCTTGAGCACCCACAAGGTGGGTGGAGTATAGTAGAAAAAGAAGAACATGTTCCTTGAACCCCAGGAACTTGCCTTTTAAGAGAAGACAGCCTGAAGCGACAAGCTATTATAAGTTAGTGTTTTAAACTATGGAAGAACAATCTGAGCAGAGTGCTCTATACTGTAGAAGACTTCTTAGAGGAGAAGTTACTTTTGAAATGCATTTAGAAAAATGTGGGGAAAGATGCATCCATATATATTTTAAGACCAAAGACATTAATGCTGTCTCTTCAGTTTATTGGTGAATGCTTATTCCCAAAGAAACCAAAAGCTAATAGGATTGTTACTTAAAACATGCAAGTCTCATTTCCTCCACTACTACCAGCACTCAGGTAAAAGCATGGAACAATCATTTAAAATCTTGCCAAGGGCCTTTCTGTTTTTTCTGTACTACCTGCTGCCAGACCACAGTCCATGGCTGATTAAAGTGCTATCAGTACTTCATCTTCATGTTCCTATTCTCTTACCCTAGATGCCTGTGAGGCGCCACCAACATTTGAAGCTATGGAGCTCATTGGTAAACCAAAACCCTACTATAAGATTGGGGAACGAGTAGATTATAAGTGTAAAAAAGGATACTTCTATATACCTCCTCTTGCCACCCATAGTATTTGTGATCGGAATCATACATGGCTACCTGTCTCAGATGAGGGCTGTTATAGTAAGTAAACAAGCCTCTTTTTTTTTTTTTTTCTGCTTGCTCTAGAGATTCCTTCCTTCCTTCCTTCCTTCCTTCCTTCCTTCCTTCCTTCCTTCCTTCCTTCCTTCCTCCCTCCCTCCCTCCCTCCCTCCCTCCCTCCCTCCCTCCTTCCTTCCTTCCTTCCTTCCTTCCTTCCTTCCTTCCTTTTTTTCTGCTTGCTCTAGAGATTTGCACACATTTTGGGGTACATATTCCACTATGGTGATAATGATTTTCTTCTTGTGAAATGAGGTTTAAGATAGCAATGCATTATTGCGGGCTTTGAGAAATCAAAATCTCCAAGAAATCTTTTTCCTGGCAGTAGATTGCCTAGGTGAACATGAAACTGAAATTTGCCCTTATAATAGGTAAATAAAGAAAATAATATTCCCATGCATTCAAAAGAGCACTGCAGAATTTTGATTCTGATTCAGATCTGTTTTATAACTGGATTGAAAACTGTCAAAATTATTTTCTTTTAGGAGAAATGTGTCCACATATACAGGATCCTTTAAATGGTGAAGCAGTCCTTGCAAATGAGTCTTACGCATTTGGTTCTGAGATACACTTTATTTGTAACGAGGGGTAAGTTGCTCCTTAGAGGAAATAAGGGAAATGTTAGTAATTTTATTTTTGTTTTGCTTCTCTTCTTAAGCTTTCCTGTAAACTTAATTTTGCTTTCTATGTGGCAAGTTATACTTCTAGCCAAACAACTCCTGGATGTTTTATGGAGATAGGCAAGATATTAAAGTAAATAGAAAGTAATTGATACTGAAGGAAAGCAAAACTGCTTGTTATTTCTGACAATAAGTCTGTTGTAAGCATTAAGAATGTAGTAATCATGAGAATTTATGCTTCACAACTGAGTGTCCCCTATTTAAATCCGCCAACTCTTAGAATTTAAGTAGGGCTCACAAAAAAGAGAAATAGAATTGCCAACTACAGATACGCTTGTATCCAGATGACTCTGTTAAGTGTTACCAAACCAAAACTGACCTGGTTAGCCTTTACCATCATGTTGATCAAAATCTCTCGGTTGAAAAACCTTATTTTTGAGACTGCTACAATGTGAAGCATCTCAAAAACCAGTACTGAGCGCTCAGTAATAGCCTTTGTTCTGTAGAGATTTTGAAGTCGTATATATTGGAGATACTAGACATTTGAGATAAATGTGCATTTAGAGAGTAAATGTAATTTTCTGTCCATTTTATCTTGCTAAAACAGAACACTTGAGGCTAGGCATTTATAAAGAAAATAAATTTATTTGGCTCATATTTCCAGAGGCTGGGAAGTTCAAGGGGATGGCAGTAGTGTCTGGCAAGGGCTTTCATGCTGCATCATAATATGCTGGAAAGTGAAAGGGAAATGTAGCACCTGCAAAAAAGACAAAGCACAAGGGAGGGGCTCTCGCTTTATAACAATGTGCTCTTGTGGTGACGAATCCAAGCCTACAAGAATGAGAGCACATTCCCTCAAGAATTAATGAACACCCTCTAGAAAGGCATTATCCTGCTTAATGACCTAATCATTTCTTAAAGGCCCCACCACCTGTCAGTGCTGTTACACTGGCAATTAAATTTCAATATGAGTTGGTAGAGACAAACCAGATTCAAACGATAGCAGAAATACACCATAATATAGAAAAAGTGAGTGAGTCTTGGAGGAAAAATCAGCTGTGACTACGTACGGCAACTGACAGTTTTTAAAATTTGGTCAAGTAGAAATATTGGAATATTCAGTTGACACATACTGCTTGCTCGGCACACCGAGTGATACCAAAACTTTAAGGCACCGACCTTCCTAAAAGAAGTTCTAACCTTATTGAGAGACAATATATACTGAGAGCTATAAAAGCAAAGTCCTAAATGAGGAATACCAGATAAGTAGAATTATTCATGATGATTAAGAGTCCAGAAGGAGGAGAGATTTCTATGAATTTAAATCAGGGAAGATTTCATTGAGTACAGGGGTATACTTAATGAAAGTATTCCTATACTCAATGAACTATTCCTAGAAATACACTCTGTTCTAAATAATATCAATAGGAGCTAAAACTTATGTAGCACTAACTATGTGCCAAATGCTAACTTATCTAATCCCCTAAACAACCCCATGTACTGTTATCCCCTTTTAATCAATTAGGAAACTGAGTGAAGGAACTTTAAGTGATTTACCCAAGCTCAAGAAACTAGGTAAGTTGAGAAGCAGGGACTTGAATCTAGGCATTCCAGCTCTAGGGCCTGTTCTCTCTACACAGTCCTTGTCCTTACTGTGCAAAGTGGTGTGAGAAAAGGCACAGAAATGAATGTGTAATGTGATTGCAGGAGGCAGCAAAGAGACTGGGAAGAAAGGCACAGCAGATTTATTTAGACATCTTTGCTCTTGGCCAATATGTATTCAAATGGAGAAACTCTATTTGATTAAATTGCAGATTTATTTAGCACTTTCATTATATAGTATGTTGTTTAAGAAACTACCTCCTCAAACTACTGCAGTATAGAAAAGAAACCATATAAAAAGTTCCTTCATTATTACGTGTGTCTTATTAATTGCTATGTAAAACAGTAACCCTTTCTTTTCTCATTTAGTTATTACTTAATTGGTAAAGATATTCTATATTGTGAACTTAAAGACACGGTAGCAGTTTGGAGCGGTAAGCCCCCAATATGTGAAAGTAAGTAAATTCTTTTTTTTTTAAATTTAGACCAGTAGTCCTCAAAGATTTTTGCCTCAGGAAACCCTTTACACTTTAAGATTAACAAAGATCCCATGGGTTATATCTATTGGTATTTATCATATTGGAATTCAAATGGAGAGGTTTTTAAATAATTATTGATTCGTTTTGGTTTTGTTTTTGTTTCTCCTAAGACAGACTCTCGGGCTATTTCCCAGGCTGGGGTGCAGTGGCACAATCTCAGCTCACTGCAGCCTCAGCCTCTCCAGTAGCTGGGACTTCAGACGTGTGCCACTATGCCTGGCTTTTTGTAATTTTTGAAGAGACGGGGTTTTGCCATGTTGCCCAGGCTGGTCTTGAACTCCTGTGCTCAAGCAGTCTGCCTCCGTGGGCCTCCCAAAGTGCTGGGATTACAAATGTGAGCCACCCCACCTGGCCTGATTAATTTGTAAGGATAGATGCAATGCAAATTAACATATGTAATATTTTTTATGAAAAATAAAAATTTTCCAAATAAAAATAAAATCAGTGAGAATAGTGGCATTGTTCACATTTTTTGCACATCTCTTCAACATCATGCAAAGCCATGCTAAGCATCTGGAAAAAAATCAGTGTATTCTTATTAGGATCAGAGTGAAAAAAGACGATAATATTTTGGTGGCATTGTGAACCACCAATTTAGATAATGAATATATTTATAAATTGCAAAGGATTTCTCCACCAGCACTGAGTTAAGCATATTTTCTCATTAATTGTCAGCATTTCTTGTGATGACTAGAACAGAAATTAGCATGGCCTTGCAAATAAATATAGGCATATTAGGCCGTTTTTGTATTGCTGTAAAGAAATACCTGAGACTTTGTAATGTATAAAGAACAGAAGTTTAATTCGCTCATGTTTCTACAAGCTCTACAGGAAGCATGATGCTGGCATCTGCTGGGGGTTTGGGTAGACGTTGGGAAACTTAATGATCATTGGGAAAGATAAAGGGGGAGCAAGGTGTCTCACGTGGCAGGAGCAGGAGCAAGGTGGGGAGGACGGGAGGCATTGCACACTTTTAAATAACCAGATCTCCCGAGAACTCAGTATCATGAGAACAGCACCAAGGGGATGGTGCTAAACAACTCATGAGAAATCTACCCCCAAGATTCAAACACTCCCACCAGGCCCCATCTCCAACACTGTGGACTCCAATTCCACATGAGATTTGGTGGGGTCACCGATCCAAACCATGTCAATAGGCATTTATACTTTAAGAAAATGAGATTTGTTCTGAAAGTTAGTTACTACATTAATGGTTTGAATTTGGGATAATTTATTTGCTCATAGAAACCTTCTTTTAAATCTATATTGAATTCACAACCAGCTGGTAGAAACCCTATATTGATGAATTTATTGAAGACATAGAAATTTTACTAATGCTATCTTCATCTTTTACATTTCCTTTCCTCATTTTCTTCATTTTTAAGAGGTTTTGTGTACACCACCTCCAAAAATAAAAAATGGAAAACACACCTTTAGTGAAGTAGAAGTGTTTGAGTACCTTGATGCAGTAACTTACAGTTGTGATCCTGCACCTGGACCAGATCCATTTTCACTTATTGGAGAGAGCACGATTTATTGTGGTAACAATTCAACATGGAGTCATGCTGCTCCAGAGTGTAAAGGTAACCTTTCAATTTATTTCCTTCTTCATTTGTAAGTACTCTGGAAACATTTTGTAAATAGTTTTATCTACAAATAAACAAAGCAAGTGTTATGTGCTTCCTCCTCCTGTATAATTGGTTTCTAATTTATTTTAATACAGGTCAATTCAAGTCAAAAAAAGAGTTCTAGCTAGAGTTCCCTATTTCTCACCCCTACATGTTCTTGGCATTTCATTTTATGCAGTGTGAACTACTGTGTATCTGCATGAGTTAGAAGTTTTTATTTGAAATAACCAAAAAAATAAATCACACACAGTAGCTTAAAGTTTCATCTTGTATTATAAGAAATCTAAGAGTTTTGGCTATGGTAGTGGTAAACTGTAACAGACTAATCATCTCACAAATAAAAATGATAAACTCTGGTTAAAAAACAAAAATTTAAAAGACCAAATGTTTAAGGCACTCTGGAGTGACCAAAAGTATGAAGACCCTGTAGGGGACTTGCCCATTTAAAGAAAGAAATCGCTGAGTAATAACAGTGGTTTAAAAGTATATACTCCCAAAGTACACCTGAAACATTCTCCAAAGTAGACCTATATTCTAGACAATAAGACAAATTTTTAACAAACTTCAAAAAAGTGAAATCATTCAAAATATATTATCTGATCACAATAGAATGAAAGTACAAATCAATAACAAAGCCAATCCCCAAAGAACTGGAAAGTATACAGGACACTTCTGAAGAACCCATGCATAAAAGAAGTAGCAGGGAAATTACAAAGTGTTTTGAATTTAATAAAAACACAACATCTCAAAATATCCAAATATGTAGGATGCAGCTAAAGCATTGCTTACAGGGAAATCATACTTGTGTTAGAAAAAAAGAAAAGTCTCAAATCAATGATCTAATTTTCCACCTTAAGAAACTAAAAAAGAGCAAGTTAAATCCCAAACTAGCAGATGTAAGGAAATGATAAACATAGAGCCAAAATCAATGAAATTGAGAAGAGAAAAAAAAAAGAGGAACTCAATGAAACCAACAGTTGCTACTTGGAGATCAATAAAGTGTGTAAACCTATATAGCCAGACTGACAAAAAAGACGCAAATTAACCAATACCGAGAATGAAAGAAGTGGCAGCCAGGCATGGCACCCCAGCCAGCTTGAAGACCCTGCCCTCCTGCAGCTGGCAGGGGCAGTCACTCCCAGACTTGTCCTTTTAGAATCTCCAGCTTTACCACTTGCTGGTGGAGCCCAACCACTGCCACAGGGTCCTCAATGCCAACACACCTGGCAGATCCAAGAGGAAATGGCCCAGGATGGGATGTGGTGAACAGAGGCATCCGAGAGTGTGGGGTGGGTGCTGCTCCACTGCCTGGTTTCTGCAGAGATCCTGCCGGTGGCCTGTGCCCACCACACGGGAGCCAGAGGGGGCGTGCCATGCCCCCTGCTTTGGACACTGCTGTATGAAGGGGGCCAGTTTTCAGACCTTTGCTCTGTCACCTCAGCACTGGCACCAGGAGTCCTGACAAGCAGCATCTGGGAGACGGACAGCCCTGGGGAAATAGAGGAGACTTTCAGAAGTATCTAGATACTTGAAATACTGAAGACCAAAAACCCCAGTTTGCATGGAAGAGCTGGCCTCAGACGTGGTCAATTCCTATGATGACCTGGACACACGGTGCTGATCCACACCATGGGAGGTGGCCCTGCAAAGCATTCAAAGGCTTGGCCCTGCAGCCGCCCACCTCCCACCTCCAGCTGCAATTGCGTTCTGACCTGGGCAAGTAGGAACACGTGGTGGAGATCCTGATGGAGATCAGAGCCAGGCACCCCAGAGTGCTGGTCAGACGTGGAGTATGGGATCCAGCTAAGGGAGTCTGGCCAGCCTGTATCCCCCCAGCCTTGCTGGCTCCTCTGCTAATTCCAGCAGGGTCTGTAGCCCCGGACCCGTCCCCTGTCTTCCCCTCTGCAGAGGGTAGGCTGGATGCTGGTCTCAGTGGGAGCTAGGGCTCTCCTCAAAGGCTTTTTGACCTTGGGGCAGTCTTGACATCCCCACAGCCCTGCGCCCCTCGTCCCTTTTCATGTTTCCTGGAGGATGGCAAGCTGCAACTGCAGCAATCTTGTTTAAATTTAGGTAGGTGAATTTCTTAGAATTAAGTTTTATATGTTTTGAGCAATAAATTCTCAAGATACATATTTTCTAATCTTTTTACGTTTTATCTCTGAATATTTTTTATTTTTTTCAATGTATTTTTTTTCTGGAAACATTCTGTGCTGCTACATTAGAGCCTACACAGTTGTAGTTGGTACGTTTCATTCCTTTTGGTTTAAATAAGGGATTTTATTTTGCAGTGAGTTTCCTTGCATTGTTAATGAGTCAACAGCGTTAACGTATGATTTTTTTTTAATACTTTAAATTTGTGTGCAACCCTTTTCCTTTATGTTCTGTGTTACGGTGAGAGCTTGGTCAAAATAGGGAACACGCACACAGCTGCTACATTTTTTTTTTTGTCATTGGAAGATCTGTGCCATGTCTTCCTAGACTGAAGTGTAAATTATGGAGGGTTTTATTTGTCAATTTATATGTAAATGTCATTGAAGGCTAAGGTTAAGTCTTTGGAAATCACAGGCACCAGTTCTCAGATCCCTTCAGGTGGCGCCTTGTGACAGGTGGTGTTCTGGGAGGCTTCTTTTCAGGTTCAGCAGCACAGGCACCTGCTCTGGGCATGGACTGCGCTCCTGGGGTGTGCATGGAGCTGCGGTGCGCCAGTCACACGCGCTTGGAAACAGCATGTGCTGCTAGATTGGAAATGCCTCTGTTGCTCTGTTAAATTGGTGCTGGAGCAAAAACCTAAGGTTAAATTTAAGTCTAGAATGAAAGAAATCTGAATCCATGTAATTAATTGCCGCTTGATCTTGAAAGTCTTGAGAGTCCTGCCTCAGGAAGTGAGGGGGGGTTCCTACACCTTTCACTTTCCTTCCTCACGTCCACTCCACATGTGTTTCTCATGCTTTTTCTAACTTCCCCAGCCCTTAGCCAAAAAGCTTTATATTCTTTTGTGCATATGACCATTCTTTAATATCGGTGATGTAAACTTCACTTGAATAACAAAATTATCCAACAGACAAAAGAATGAAAAAGAGAGTATCACTAAATATCCTGCAGACATTTAAAGGATGATAAGGGAATACTATAAACAACTTTATGCCTACAAATTTGACAACTGAAATGAACAGATTCCTTGAAAGATACAAAATATCAAAACTCACTTGAAGATATAGATAACCTGAATACTCCTATAAAGAAATAAATTTGTAGTTAATAACCTAGTGCAGGCCCAGATGGCTTCGCTGGGGAATTCTGCCAACCATCTAAGGAATGAATTAATAGCAATTCTACACAAGCAGATCAAGAAAGTGCAAGAGAAGGGAACACTTTTCAGCCCATTTTATGATGATAGCATTGTCGTGATACCAAAGCCAGAAAACAAAAACATTATAAGAAAATTACAAATAATATCCTTGATGAACACAGGACCAAAAGTCTTCAACAGAATATTAGCAAACCAAGTCCTGTGATACATAAAAAGAAAAGTAAATCATGACCAAGCAGGATTTACCCTATGAATGCAAGATTAGTTCAAATGCAAAAATTAATCAATGTAATTTACCACATAAGGAGACTATTAAGGACAAAGAAAATCATGTGATTATCTGATTAGATGCAAAAAAACGAAGTGTTTGACAGAATTCATCATCTTATTTTTTCATGATAAAACTTCTCAGCAAACTGGGAACAGAAGGATACTGTCTATCTTACCCTGATAACAGACATCTACAAAAATCTCACAGCTAACACTACACTTAATGGTTGAAAAAAATTATACTTAGTGGTAAAAATAACATTGTACTTAGTGGTTAAAAAAACCTTAATTACATTTCTGTCTAATTAATAAAGACCTAATTCTGGAAGGAAAGCAGTGAGGATGTCCACTCTTACCACTCCATTCAGCATTGTACTGGAGATCCCACCCAGTACAATAAGGGAAGAGAAAGCAGTTAGGCACACATATTGGAAAAGAAGGAATAAAAACTGTCTCTACTCACAATGACATGCCACTAAATACCTATTGGAATGGCTGAAATTTAAACACACACACCCCAAACTGACAATACCAGGTACTGACAAGGATATGGAGCAGATGGAACTCTAATATGCTGATGGTGAGAATCAAAGTGAAATGACCACTTTAGGACCTTTTTGGCAATTTCTTATAAAGTTAAACATACTCTTACCATACAACACCGCAACCCAAATAAACTGAAAACATTTTCACACAGAAACTTATATAAGGATGTTCACAGCAGCCTTATTCATAATCACCCCAAACTGCAAATTGCCACACGTTCTTGAGTTGGTGAATGAATGAACCACCTGTGCTACCTCTAAAAGATGGACTCATACTCAGCAATTAAAAGGAATAAACTGATTCATGCAACCACAACACAAATGAATCTTGAAAGCATCATGCTAAGTGAAGCCATACTAAGAAGGCTGTGATTCCATTTATGTGACATTCTGAAAAAGTCCCACTATAGGGATAAAAGTAGATCAATGGTTGGCTGGTTGTGGAAGTGGGAGTGAGGGGGAAGAGGGGTAACTCACAAAAGAGCATGAGGAAATTCTGGAGAGTAATGGAACTTTCCTGTGTCTTTACTATGGTGGTAGTTACATGATTATTTGCATTTGTCAAAACTCATACAGCTGTACACTTGAAAGGATGAATTTTACTGTATGTAAATTATATCCAATAAACTAACCTTTAAAAATATCATTAGGTACAGTTGGACACAACAAAAGATCAGTGAACCTGAAGACAGGTCAATAGAAATTGAACCTTATTTAAGAAGAAATGTTGAAAAAAGAAAGAGGCTTACAGACCTGTGGGAGAGTATCAGGCAGTGAAACATACATGTAATTGGAGTTTCAGAAAGACTGGAGAGAGAATGGTGTAAAATATTATTTGAAAAAATATTGGCCAAAAATTATCCAAATTAGATCCAAAACAACCTCAGATCCAGGAGATTCAGTGAACCTTCAGCAGGATGAATAAATTACTAAAATTTGCCACCACCACCGCCCCTCCTGCAGTAGTTTGGTAAAAACTACCAAACAAAAGTGTAAAAAGCAACCAGTGAGTGGGGAAAACAACAAAAAACCATACTACATTCAGGAGGGCAGGGACAAGAAAGAATGACAGCCAGCCAGGTTTTCTTAAGAAAACATGGTTACAATATGGTTATATCTGTTAGTGCTGAAAGAAAAATAAAACACCCTAGAATTCTATATCAAGGAGAATATATCAGTTAATATTTAAAGTCTTTTAAAAAATGTTTTTAACATCTTGCATTCCATTCCTTGTCTCTGTTCCCACTGGAAATTACTACTTTGTACTACTTTTTCTGTTAAAGCAGATATCCATTAATTCTGAGGTTTCTCTAATTTTCCAGTGGTCAAATGTCGATTTCCAGTAGTTGAAAATGGAAAACAGATATCAGGATTTGGAAAAAAATTTTACTACAAAGCGACAGTTATGTTTGAATGCGATAAGGATTATTACCTCAATGGCAGCGACAAAATTGTCTGTGAGAGTAACAGTACTTGGGATCCCCCAGTTCCAAAGTGTCTTAAAGGTACAAAGGTGATCTTTTTTCCGTCTTGGTTTGTTGTTTTGCTGTTCATTTTAGACTTTATTTCTTTGATATTAACTGTCAGTCATACAGAATAACTGAAAAGAAACAATTTTAGTATTTAACTTTGTCTCGTATTCATTTCTATGCCATATATATGACATGAAAATCACATCAAATCCTGCTGTTGTGATTTTGTGTGCTTTTCCAGGGTTCTTAGCATGTTATGTACATTGCATGGGTATATGCTTTTAATATTTTTATGTATAAAAAGTGAATTACAACAACTTTTTGGAGTGAATTGAAACATGGGCATTTTTATCTAAGTAAGTCAACAGTGGCATAATTCATATAAATGAAATGAGAGCAATAACTCTTAAATGGTTGATCTTCTAACATTGTTTTATTTTCTAGTGCTGCCTCCTTCTAGTACAAAACCTCCAACTATGAGTCATTCAGGTTTAGTAGCTTCTTCCTTATGTCTCAAAAATCTTGTAAATTCCTGGAGAAAATGCCAGCAATAACTCCCAAGTGTTTGGTCCAATCTACATTATTATTTTGTTTTCCAGTGTCGACTTCTCCCACTACAAAATCTCCAACGTCCAGTGCCTCAGGTTTAGTAATATCCTGCTTATATTTTTTCAAAAATCCTTTAAATTCCTGGTGATTTTTTAAAAAAATCCTTCAAATTTCTGGTGGTGTCCACTTATTTTTAGTAATGAAAGGAGGGAGGACATTTCTGTAGCCATTTTAGTTGTTATGCATAGTGATTCTAAAAGTATTTGCCATAATCTGTGTGTGTGTGTGTGTGTGTGTACACACACACACATATATATATATATAAATTGATTTAGTACCTTCCTTACTGGGTATTAGTAAGGTATACGTGGGATGCATTTAAAGCACTTAGCACAGTGCCTGGTGTATAGAAAGCTCTTAGAGCTAACTAATATGACTTATCCTCCACTTAATAATGTTAGGAAAGGGGAAGGTTCATGTATGTTTGTTAGTGTGTATGTTTTATGTCATCAACTTTGCTATTTTATTCTTTTCAGAAGTGATCTGTTGACACCTGTACTGAGTTTGTTCCTTTTGCAGGACTCTTTCATTTTCTGGAATGTAGCAAGTTTGAGTCTTCTGATGTAACACATTTAAACAGGGAAATTTCTGCTGTCCTGAGAACAAGATCTGTATTTCTGCCTCTTCCCTACCTGCCCCTCTTCCACACCTCATAATGTTGCTTTTTTTTTCTCTCTCTCTCTCTCTAGTGGGCAGTTTTGTCTGGCAATAGCACTAAATTTTATAGCAACTGAAAGGCAGGAAAAGTCCTTATTTATTGAAATGAAATAGAAGACTTTTGCAGGGACTCCTGGTCAACCACTGTGCTTATGACTGGAGAGATTATTTTGATATGACGGAAGGAATTATCCTAATTTAATATCTGGTTTCGCTTTGCTTGCAGCAGAAGCAAGAGACAATAGTAATTGTGGGTAGAGCTTTAGCCTGGGCAGACTGTGCTTAGTTAACATCATTTCTGTGGTCTTCAGTTTCCCTTTAGTATAATATGAGTGTTGAACTGAAATCTTAATCACTGGCTTCTAATTTGATTATATATTTCCTATCTTTCTAATATTTTAAAGGATCGAAAGGAATTATGCATGTTAACATAGTAATTAAAATACCTTCTTATAGGCTGGGCAGGGTAGCTCATGCCTGTAATACCAGCACTTTGGGAGGCCGAGGTGGGTGGATCACGAGGTTAGAAGTTCAAGACCAGCCTGGCTAAGTTGGTGAAACCCCACCTCTACTAAAAGTACAAAAATTAGCTGGGCATGGTGGCAGGCACTTGTAATCCCAGCTACTTGGGAGGCTGAGGCAGGAGAATCGCTTGAACCCGAGGGTCAGAGGTTGCAGTGAGCCAAGATCATGCCACTGCACTCCAGCCTGGGTGACAGAGTAGGACTCCATCTCAAAAAAAAAAACAAAACAAAACACACACACACACAAACAAACAAACAAAAACCTTATAATTCCTATAAGAGTTTGGTAACTGGTAGCCTTCTGAGTTGAGTGCTGTAGGGTTTGAGGGTCAGGAAGAGATGAGTTTTTTAGTGGACTGATATGTAAGCAAAACAAGATTGCATGTGAAATTTATACTCAGTGAGGCATCCATGCTTACTAATGTGCTCCTAATGGGCATATGCACTAAGTTTGTTGATACAGTCTTTTGAAAGAGTTGACAATAAGCATTTCATAAAGTATTTATAAAACACTGATCTAGCTTAGTGTTGGAGAGCAGAAGAGAGAACTGCTGGTGATAAAATGTTTATTAAAAAGAGAAACTGCAAGGATATTTTTTGAAAAATCACAAATCAAAATTCCTTATGGGATTGTCAGTCATTTTTTATCATCAGTTAGAGGAAGACTAAATAACAACATAATGATGTTAAGGTAGATCTAAATGTGTTAACATGAAGAAATGTCAAGGAAGTCCTAAGTGGAAAAGAGAAAGATGTAAATTATGTAGTATCATACTACTTACAGTTTTTTGAAAAGACACATATGTTTACCCCAAGCACATTCCTTTTTTTTTTTTTGAGACAGAGTCTCGCTCTGTCACCCAGGATGGTGTGCAGTGGCATGGTCTCAGCTCACTGCAACCTCCGCCTCCTGGGTTCAAGCGGTTCTCCTGCCGCCTCAGACTCCCAAGCAGCTGGGATTATAGGCGCCCACCACTACACCGGCTAATTTTTTGTATTTTTAGTAGAGACGGGGTTTCTCCGTGATGGCCTGGCTAGTCTCGAACTCCTGACCTCAAGTGTTTCACCTGCCTTGGCCTCCCACAGTGCTGGGATTACAGGCGTGAGCCACCATGCCCAGTCTCACATTACTTTAATGATTTATTATTGGTTATCTTCTAGTATTTCCATTATAAAATACAAAATGTAGTGAGCATTCTTGTACATAGATCCTTACATACTTGTGCAAATATATATGTAGGTTAAATTCTAAGATGTGGAATTGCAAAGGTTGTAAAGTATGTGTAGTTTTCATTTTGATAAACTTAAAAAATCAATATCAAAATTAAAGTCATAATTTTATATTGATAAGGCCCTGGTGAATTTATAAAATCAAACTTATTTTTCTAGGTCCCAGGCCTACTTACAAGCCTCCAGTCTCAAATTATCCAGGTTGGTTAACCCTTTATCCTACTGATATTAAGAATTTATTTATTTATTTATTTTTATTATACTTTAAGTTCTAGGGTACATGTGTACAACATGCAGGTTTGATACATAGGTATACATGTGCCATGTTGGTTTGCTGTGCCCATCAACACATCATTTATATTAGGTATTTCTCCTAATGCTATCCCTCCCCCAGCCCCCCACCACCAACAGGCCCCAGTGTGTGATGTTCCCCACCCTGTGTCCATGTGTTCTTGTTGTTCAATTCCCACCTATGAATGAGAACATGAAGTGTTTGGTTTTCTGTCCTTGCGATAGTTTGATTAGAATGATGGTTTCCATCTTCATCCATGTCCCTGCAAAGGACATGAACGCATCCTTTTTCATGGCTGCATAGTATTCCATGGTGTATATGTGCCACATTTTCTTTATCTAGTCTATCATTGATGGGCATTTGGGTTAGTTCCAAGTCTTTGCTATTGTGAATAGTGCTGCAGTAAACATACATGTGCATGTGTCTTTATAGTAGCATGATTTATAATCCTTTGGGTATATACCCAGTAATAGGATTGCTGGGTCAAATGGTATTTCTAGTTGTAGATCCTTGAGGAATCACCATACTGTCTTTCACAATGGTTGAACTAATGTACACTCCCACCAAGAGTGTAAAAGTGTTCCTATTTCTCCACATCCTCTCCAGCATCTGTTGTTTCCTGACTTTTTTTTTTTTTTTTTTTTGAGACGGAGTCTCGCTCTGTCGCCCAGGCTGGAGTGCAGTGGCCTGATCTCAGCTCACTGCAAGCTCCGCCTCCCGGGTTTACGCCATTCTCCTGCCTCAGCCTCCCGAGTAGCTGGGACTACAGGCACCAGCCACCTCGCCCGGCTAGCTTTTTGTATTTTTTTTTTTTTAGTAGAGACGGGGTTTCACCGTGTTAGCCAGGATGGTCTCGAACTCCTGACCTCGTGATCCGCCCATCTCGGCCTCCCAAAGCGCTGGGATTACAGGCTTGAGCCACCGCGCCCGGCCATGTTTCCTGACTTTTTAATAATCTGCATTCTAATGGGCATGAGTGGTATCTCATTGTGGTTTTGATTTGCATTTCTCTGATGACCAGTGATGATGAGCATTTCTTCATGTGTCTGTTGGCTGTATAAATGTCTTCTTTTGAGAAGTGTCTGTTCATATCCTTTGCCTACTTTTTGATGGGGTTGTTTTTTTCTTGTAAATGTAAGTTCTTTGTAGATTCTGGATGTTAGCCCTTTGTCAGATGGGCAGATCGCAAAGATTTTTTCCCATTCTGTAGGTTGCCTGTTCATTCTGATGATAGTTTCTTTTGCTGTGCAGAAGCTCTTTAGTTTAATTAGATCGCATTTGCCAATTTGGCTTTTGTTGCCATTGCTTTTGGTGTTTTAGTCATGAAGTCTTTGCCCATTCCTGTGTCCTGAATGGTATTGCCTAGGTTTTCTTCTAGGGTTTTTATGGTGTTAGGTCTTACATTTAAGTCTTTAATCCATCTTAAGTTAATTTTTGTATAAGGTATAAGGAAGGGATCCAGTTTCAGCTTTCTACATATGGCTAGCCAGTTTTCCCAGCACAATTTATTAAATAGGGAATCCTTTCCCCATTGCTTGTTTTTGTCAGGTTTGTCAAAGATCAGATGGTTGTAGACGTGTGGTACTATTTCTGAGGGCTCTGTTCTGTTCCATTGGTCTACATCTCTGTTTTGGTACCAGTAGCATGCTGTTTTGGTTACTGTAGCCTTGTAGTATAGTTTGAAGTCAGGTAGCGTGATGCCTCCAGCTTTGTTCTTTTTGCTTAGGATTGTCTTGGCCATATGGACTCTTTTTTGGTTCCTTACGAAATTTAAAGTAGTTTTTTTCCAATTCTGTGAAGAAAGTCAGTGGTAGCTTGATGTGGATGGCATAGAATCTACAAATTACCTTGGGCAGTATGGCCATTTTTCCAATATTGATTCTTCCTATCAATGAGCATGGAATATTCTTCCATTTGTGTCCTCTTCTATTTCGTTGAGCAGTGTTTTGTAGTTCTCTTTGAAGAGGTCCTTCACATCCCTTGTAAGTTGGATTCCTAGGTATTTTATTCTCTTTGTAGTAACTGTGAATGGGAGTTCACTCATTATTTGGCTCTCTCTTTGTCTATTATTGGTGTATAGGAATGCTTGTGATGTTTGCACATTGATTTTGTATCCTGAGACTTTGCTGAAGTTGCTTATCAGCTTGTGGAGATTTTGGGCTGAGATGATGGGGTTTTCTAAATATACAATCATGTCATCTGCAAACATAGACAATTTGACTTCCTCTTTTCCTATTTTATAATCATGTCATCTGCAAACATAGATAATTTGACTTCCTCTTTTCCTAATTGAATACCCTTTATTTCTTTCTCTTGCCTGATCGCCCTAGCCAGAACTTCCAACACTATATTGAATAGGAGTGGTGAGAGAGGGAATCCTTGTCTTGCGCCAGTTTTCAAAGGGAATGCTTCCGGTTTTTGCCCATTTGTTATGATATTGGCTGTGGATTTGTCATAAATAGCTCTTACTATTTTAAGCTATGTTCCATCAATACCTAGTTTATTGAGAGTTTTTAAGCATGAAGGGCTGTTGAATTTTGTCGAAGGCCTTTTCTGCATCTTTTGAGATAGTCGTGTCGTTTTTGTTGTTGGTTCTGTTGGTTCTGTTTATGTGATGGATTACGTTTATTGATTAGAGTATGTTGAACCAGCCTTGCATCCCAGGGATGAAGCCAACTTGATCGTGGTGGATAAACTTTTTGATGTGCTGCTGGATTCGGTTTGCCAGTATTTTGTTGAAGATTTTCGCATTGATGTTCATCAGGGATATTGGCCTAAAATTCTCTTTTTTTTGTTGTGTCTCTACCAGGCTTTGGTATCAGGATGATGCTAGCCTCCTAAAATGAGTTAGGGAGGATTCCCTCTTTTTCTATTGATTCGAATAGTTTCAGAAGGAATGGTACCAGCTTCTCTTTTTACGTCTGATGGAATTCGGCTGTGAATCCGTTTGGTCCTGGACTTTTTTTGGTTGGTAGGCTATTATTTCCTCAATTTCAGAACCTGTTATTGGTCTATTCAGAGATTCAACTTCTTCCTAGTTTAGTCTTAGGAGGGTGTATGTGTCCAGGAATTTACCCGTTTCTTCTAGATTTTCTAGTTTATTTGCATAGAGGTGTTTATAGTATTCTCTGATGGTAGTTTGTATTTATGTGGGATCGGTGGTGATATCCCCTTTATCATTTTTTATTGCATCTATTTGATTGTTCTTTCTTTTCTTCTTTATTAGTCTTGCTAGCGGTCATTTTTGTTGATCTTTTCAAAAAACCAGCTCCTGGATTCATTGAGTTTTTGAAGGGTTTTTTATGTCTCTACTTCCAGTTCTGCTCTGATCTTAGTTATTTCTTGCCTTCTGTTAGCTTTTGAATTTGCTCTTGCTTCTCTAGTTCTTTTAATTGTGATGTTAGGTAGTTGATTTTAGATCTTTCCTGCTTTCTCTTACGGGCATTTAGTGCTATAAATTTCCCTCTACACACTGCTTTAAATGTGTCCCAGAAATTCTGGTACATTGTGTCTTTGTTCTTGTTGGTTTCAAAGAACAACTTTATTTCAGACTTCATTTCTTTATTTACCCCGTAGTCATTCAGGAGCAGGTTGTTCAGTTTCCATGTAGTGAGTTTATTAATCCTGAGTTCTAATTTGATTGCACTGTGGTCAGAGACAATTTATTGTGATTTCTGTTCTTTTACGTTTGCTGAGGAGTGTTTTACTACCAATTATGTGGTCAATTTTAGAATAAGTGTGATGTGGTGCTGAGAAGAATGTATGTTCTGTTGATTTGGGGTGTAGAGTTCTGTAGATGGCTATTAGGTCTGCTTGGTCCATAGCTGAGTTCAAGTCCTGGATATCCTTGTTAACCTTCGGTCTCATTGATCTAATATTGACAGTGGGGTGTTAAAGTCTGCCCATTATTATTGTGTGGGAGTCTAAGTCTCTTTGTAGGTTTCTAAGGACTTGCTTTATGAATCTGGGTGCTCCTGTATTGGGTAGCATATATATTTAGGAGAGTTAGCTCTTCTTGGTGAATTGATCCTTTACCATTAGGTAATGGCCTTCTTTGTCTCTTTTGATCTTGGTTGGTTTAAAGTCTGTTTTATCAGAGACTAGGATTGCAACCCCTGCTTTTGTACTTTCCATTTGCTTGGTAGATCTTCCTCCATCCCTTTATTTTGAGCCTATGTGCATCTTTGCACGTGAGATCGGTCTCCTGAATACAGCACACCGATGAGTCTTGACTCTATCGAATTTGCCAGTCTGTGTCTTTTAATTGGGGTATTTAGCCCATTTGCATTTAAGGTTAATAGTGTTATATTTGAATTTGATCCTGTCATTATGATGATAGCTGGTTATTTTGCCCGTTAACTGATGCAGTTTCTTTGTAGCATCGATGGTCTTTACCATTTGGCATGTTTTTGCAGTGGCTGGTACTGGCTGTTCCTTTCCATGTTTAGTGCTTCCTTCAGGAGCTCTTGTAGGGCCATAGGCCTGGTGGTGACAAAATCTCTCAGCATTTGCGTGTCTGTAAACTATTTTATTTCTCCTTCACTTATGAAGCTTAGTTTGGCTGGATATGAGATTCTGGATTGAAAATTCTTTTCTTTAAGAATGTTGAATATTGACCCCCATTCTCTTAAGGCTTGTAGGATTTCTGCCGAGAGATCTGCTGTTAGTCTGATGGGCTTCCCTCTGTGGGTAACCCGACCTTTCTGGCTGTCCTTAGCATTTTTTCCTTCATTTCAGCCTTGGTGAATCTGATGATTATGTGTATTGGGGTTGCACTTCTCGGGGAGTGTCTTTGTGGTGTTCTCTGTATTTCCTGAATTTGAATGTTGGCCTGCCTTGCTAGTTTAGGGAAGTTCTCCTGGATAATATCCTGAAGAGTATTTTCTAACTTGATTCCATTCTCCCCGTCACTTTCAGGTACACCAATCAAACATAGATTTGGTCTTTTCACATAGTCCTATGTTTCTTGGAGGCTTTGTTTCTTTCTTTTCACTCTTTTTTCTCTAATCTTGTCTTGCTTTTTTTTCATTAATTTGATCTTCAATTACTGATACCCTTTCTTCCACTTGATCGAATCAGCTATTGAAGCTTGTGCATGTGTCACAAAGTTCTTGTGCCGCGGTTTTCCATAAGGTCATTTAAGGTCTTCTCTACACTGTTTATTCTAGTTTAGCCATTTGTCTAACCTTTTTCAAGGTTTTTAGCTTCCTTGCAATGGGTTAGAACACGCTCCTTTAGCTTGGAGAAGTTTGTTGTTACCAACCTTCTGAAACCTACTTCTGTCAGCTCGTCAAACTCATTCTCTAATCCAGTGTTGTTCCCTTGCTGGTGAGGAGCTGTGATCCTTTGGAGGAGAAGAGGTGCTCTGTTTTTTTGGAGTTTTCAGCTTTTCTGCTCTGGTTTCTGTCATCTTTATGGTTTTATCTACCTTTGGTCTTAGATGTTGGTGACCTGCAGATGGGGTTTTGGTGTGGATGTCCTTTTTGTTGATGTTGATGCTATTCCTTTCTGCTTGTTCGTTTTCCTTCCAACTGTCAGACCCCTCAGCTGCAAGTGTGTTGGAGTTTGCTGGAGGTCCACTCCAGACCCTGTTTGTGTGGGTATCACCAGTGGAGGCTGCAGAACCACAAATGTTGCTGCCTGGTCCTTCCTCTGGAAGCTTCATCCCAGAGGGGCACCCACCTGTTTGAGGTGTCTGTCAGCCCCTACTGGGAGGTCTTTCCCAGTCAGGCTACACAGGGTTCAGGGACCCACTTGAGGAGGCAGTCTGTCCATTCTCAAAGCTTGAACACTGTGTTCAGAGAACCACTGCTCTCTTCAGAGCTGTCAGACACGGACGTTTAAGTCTGCAGATGCTGTCTGCTGCTGTTTGTTCTACCATGCCCTGCCCCCAGAGGTGGAATCTATAGAGGCAGTAAGCCTTACTGAGCTGCAGTGCGCTCTGCCCAGTTCGTGCTTCCAGGCCTCTTTGTTTACACTGTGAGCTACTCAAGCCTCAGCAATGGCGACATCCCTCCCCCATCAAGCTGCAGCATTGCAGGTCGATCTCAGACTGCTGCGCTAGCAGTGAGCAAGGCTCCGTGAGGGTGGGACCCACTGAGCCATGCACGGGAAGGTATCTCCTGGTCTGCTGGTTGCTAAGACTGTGGGAAAAGTGCAGTATTTGGTCTGGAGTGTACCATTTCTCCAGGTGCAGTCTGTCATGGCTTCCCTTGGCTAGGAAAGGGAAATCCCCTGACCCCTTGCACTTGCTGGGTGAGGGGATGCCCCGCCCTGCTTCAGCTTGCCCTCCTTGGGCTGCACTCACTGTCCCACCAGTCCCAATGCGACGAACCAGGTACCTCAATTGGAAATGCAGAAATCACCCGTCTTCTGCATCAATCTCGCTGGAGCTGCACACTGGAGCTGTTCCTATTCAGCCATCTTGGACAAGAATTTTTTTTCTTAAAACTTTTTTTAATTAAAAACTTAAGACGTGTCTAAAAAAATGTTAAGAATTTTTAAATGAGGGGTGAAAAATAACATCTTGTTTTAATTTGCATTTCTTGGTTGTTGGTTTTTAGTTGTTTTTGTTTTTTTGAGACAGGGTCCTCACTTTGTTGCCCAGGCTGGAGCGCAGTGGTGCAACCACAGCTCACTGCAGCCTCAACCTCCTGGGCTCAGGTGATTCTTCCACCTCAGTCTCCCAGGTAGCTGGAACTACAGGCACGTGCCACCACATCCAGCTAATTTTTTTGTATTTTTTGTAGAGACAGGGTTTTGCTGTGTTGCCAAGTCTCTTCTCCACCTCCTAGGCTTAAGCGATCCTCCTGCCTCAGCCTCCCAAAGTGCTAGGATTACAGGTGTGACCCACCATGCCTGACCAATTTGCATTTCTTTAATTGTCAGTGAAGCTGAACTTTTTTTGATCTACATTTATTTATTCATGTGCTTTGTCTGTTTTTCTGTTAGGTTTCTAAAATATTTTTCTTAGTGATTTTTGAGAGCTCATTATGAATTAAAGCCCTAAAAGGGCTTTTGTTCATATGAAGTGAACAATTTTTTCGACGTTCTTTTGTTTTGTCAGTTTTAAGCTTGTTATACTATTGGATATAGATTACTTTTTATAACTTTTAATTACATGAGTAGTGTATGAATATACTTTTGTAGAATTTCAAACATTACAAAAGTATATAGAGTAAAAGATTAGTTTTATTTTTAACTCATTACCCAGGTTAATCACTGTTAATAGTTTAGGGTTTCTTTTTAAATCTATCTTTGTACATCAACATCTTTTTTTAAAAAGTTTTATTTTAGATTTGGGGGTACATGTGAAGGTTTGTTACATAGGTAAATGTGTCACAGGGATTTGTTGTACATATTATTTCATCACCCAGGTATTAAGCCTAGTACCCAATAGGTATCTTTTCTGCTCTTCTTCCTACTCCCACCCTCCCTGCTCAAGTATACCCCAGTGTCTGTTGTTTCCTTCTTTGTGTTCATATGTTCTTACCATTTAGCTCCCACTTAAAAGTGAGAACATGCAGTATTTGGTTTTCTGTTTCTGCATTTGTTTGATAAGGATGATAGCCTCCATCTCCACCCACGTTCCTGCTGAAGATGTGTGCATTCTTTTTTATGGCTGTGTAGTATGCCATGGTATATATGTACCACATTTTCTTTGTCCAATCTGTCACTGATGGGCATTTAGGTTGATTCCTTGTCTTGTTATTGTGAGCAGTGCTGCAGTGAACATTCACATGCATGTATCTTTATGGCAGAATGATTTATATTTCTCTGGGTATATACCCAGTAATGAGATTGCTGGGTTGAATGGTAGTTCTGATTTTAGCTCTTTGAGGAATCACCATACTGCTTCCCACAATGGTTGAACTGAATTACACTCCCACCAACAGCATATAAGTGTTCCCTTTTCTCTACAACCTCACCAGCATCTGTTATTTTTTGACTTTTTAATAATAGCCATTCTGACTGGTGTAAAATGGTATCTCACTGTGGTTTTGATTTGCATTTCTCTAATGATCTTGATATTGAGCTGTTTTTCTATATGTTTTTTGGCCACATATATGTCTTCTTTTGAGAAGTGTCTGTTCATGTGCTTTGCCCACTTTTTAATGGAGTTGTCTCTTGTAAATTTAAGTTCCTATGAATGCTAAATATTAGACCTTTGTCAGATGCATAGTTTGCAAAAATTTTCTCCCATTCTGTAGGTTGTCTGTTTACTCTGTTGATAGCTTCTTTTGCTGTGCAGAAGCTCTTCAATTTACTTCAATCCTACTTGTCAATTTTTGCTTGTGTTGCGATTGTTTTTGGCGTCTTTGTCATGAAATCTTTGTCAGTTCTTATGTCCAGAGTGATATTGCCTAGGTTGTCTTCCAGGGTTTTTATAGTTTTAGGTTTTACATGTAAATCTTTAATCGATCTTGAGTTGATTTTTGTGTATGGTGTAAGGAAGGGGTCCAGTTTCAATCTTCTGCATATGGCTAGCCAGTTATCCCAGCACCATTTATTGAATAGGATTTTTACTAAGCATAATGTTTTGTTTTTTTTTTTTTTTTTTTTTTTGAGACGGAGTCTTGCTCTGTCACCCAGGCTGGAGTGCAGTGGCCGGATCTCAGCTCACTGCAAGCTCCGCCTCCCGGGTTTACGCCATTCTCCTGCCTCAGCCTCCCGAGTAGCTGGGACTACAGGCACCCACCACCTCGCCCGGCTAGTTTTTTGTATTTTTTTAGTAGAGACGGGGTTTCACCGGGTTAGCCAGGATGGTCTCGATCTCCTGACCTTGTGATCCGCCCGTCTCGGCCTCCCAAAGTGCTGGGATTACAGGCTTGAGCCACCGCGCCTGGCTGCATAATGTTTTTAAGGTTCACCTAGATCTATCTTGTGACATGAATCAGAACTTCATTCCTTTTTATGGCTGAATAATAGTCCATTATATGTATATACTGTATTTCATTTATTCATTCATCTGTTGCTAGACACTTGGGTTGGTTTGTTTTTACCTTTCGGCTATTTTGAGTAATGCTATTATAAGCATAGGTGTACACATATCTGTTTGAGTTCCTGTATTCACTTCTTTTAGGTATATACCTGGGAGTAGAATTGCTAGATCATAAGGGAATTCTATTTTTAATATTTTGAGGAACTGGCATACTGTCTTCCACAGTGGCTGCACCATTTTACATTCTCACCAACAGTGGGAACCTTTAACAAAGGTTCCAGTTTTTCCATATCTCCACCAACACTTATTAAATTTTTTTTTAGTAATAGCCAATTGTCTTAGTCTGTTTTGTACTGTGATAACAGAATACCACAGACTGAGTAACTTATAATGAACAGAAATTTATTTCTTACAGTTCTGGAGGCTGAGAAGTCTAATATCAAGGCATGGGCATCTGTGAGGGCCCTCTTGCTTTGTCATAATATGATGGAAGGCATCACATGGTGGAAGGGAAAAGAGATGGTGAAGGAGAGGGTAAGAGGGACAAAGCCATGCCCTAAAATAACAAACACACCCCTGCAATAATGACATTAGTCCATTCATGAGGACAGAGCCATAATAACCTAAACACCTCTTAAAGGTGCCACCCCAATAACATTACATTGACAATTAAATTTCATCATGAGTTTTGAAGGGGACATTCAAACCATAGACCCTCCTAATAGATATGAAGTAGATATGCATACTAGATATGCATTTCCTTAATAATTAGAAATATGTTGAGAATCTTTTCATGTGCTTATTGGTCATTTGTATATCTTCTTTAGAGAAATATCTTTTTAAGTCTTTTGCCCATTTTCAAGTTGCGTTGATATTTGTTACGGAGTTTTAGGAGTTATTTATATGTTTTGGATATTACTCCCTTACCAAATATATGATTTGCAGATATTTCCTCCCATTCTGTGGGTTGCCTTTTCACTCTGTTGATAGTGTCATTTGATGCACAAAATTTGCTTTTAATTGATGAAAAACAATGTTTTTTTTTTTGTCTTGCCTGGGCTTTTGGAGTTACATCCAAGAAATCATAGCCAGATCCAATGTCAAGAAGCATTTCCTCTGTTTTCTTCTAAGAGTTTTATAGTTTTACCTCTTATGTTTAGGTCTCTGATCTATTTTGAGTTTATGTTTGTATATGATAAGGGTCCAGCTTCACTTTTTTTGCATGTGGATATCCAGTTTTACCAGCACCATTTGTAGAAGAGACTGCCCTTTCCCCATTTGACTGTTCTTTGTCAGTCTTGTTGAAAACCATTTGACCATATATGCAGGGGTTTATTTCCGAGGTCTCTGTTCTATTCCATTGGTCTGTATGTTTGCCTTTTTGGCATTACCATTGTTTTGATTATTATAGTTTTGGAATCAGAAAGCGTGAGCCTTCTCAACCTTGCTCTTTGTTTCCAGGATTGTTTTGGCTATTTGTGGTCCCTTGAGATTTCATATGTATTTTAGAATGGATTTTTCTATTCAGAAACAAACAAACAAAAAATGCCATCATCAGGATTTTCATAGGGGTTGCACTGAATCTGAAGATTGCTTTGTATAGTATTAACAGTTTAAAAATACTAAATTTTTCTAATCCATAAACACAAGTGTCTTTCCATTTATTTATATCTTTAATTTTTTTAGCAGTTTTGTAGTTTTCAGTGTACAAGTCTTTCACCTCCTTAGTTTGTTCCTAAGTATTTTATTCTTTTTGATACTATTACAAATGATATTTTTTTAATTCCTTTTCAGATTATTCATTGTTAGTGTATAGAAGTACAACTGAGTTTTGTATGTTGATTTTGTAACCTGCAACTTGACTGAATTCATTTATTAGTTCTAAGAGATTTTTGCATGTGTATGTATATGTAGGATCCTTAGGGTTTTCTAAATAAAAGATTATGTCATCTGCAAACAGAGCGAATTTTATTTCTTCCTTTCTAATTTGAATTCCTTTTTCTTACCTAATTGCTCTGGTTAGAACTTTCAGTCCTATGTCAGATAGAAGTGGCAAACATGGACACCCTGTCTTGTTCCTGATCTTAGGGAAAAAGCCTTCATTCATTTAACATTGAGTATGATGTTAACTGTGGGTTTTTAATATATGGCCTTTATTATGTTGAGGAAGTTTCCTTCCATTTCCGGTCAACTCTAAAGCATTTATTTTTATTAATCCCTCTTTTTTTGTTTTTCTTTTTTTTTGAGACAGAATCTCGCTCTGTTGCCAGGCTGGAGTGCAGTGGCACTATCTCGGCTCACTGCAACCTCCGCCTCCTGGGTTCAAGAGATTCTCCTGCCTCAGCCTCCTGAGTAGCTGGGATTACAGGTGCGCACTACCACACCCAGCTAATTTTTGTATTTTTTTTTTTAATAGAGACGGGGTGTCACCATGTTGGCCAGGATGGTCTCGAACTCCTGACCTCGTGATCTGCCCACCTCAGCCTCCCAAAGCGCTGGCATTACAGGCGTGAGCCACCACGCCTGGCTAATCCCTATATCTTTTAATTTTAATTAGAATCACACTGGATTTATAGACTAATTTTGAGAATATAGTAAAGATAAATTTGCATGTTGAACCACAGAATATTGTCAGAGGAAATGTGAGTGGGCAGGAAGAAGGAAGATTATGACATTAAATATAAGTTTATAAATTTTTGATACTACTTTGAGAAACATTAATATAGTTTATAAGGAAAATTATGTTTAAGGGATTTTCTACAAAGGTGAAAAAAGATCACCCTATGAATTTAAAGGATTTTAAGATTTATTTAATTATTTCTTTCTTTTTTTAAATTTAATCTATATTTCTTCTTTTTCCTAGGATATCCCAAACCTGATGAAGGAATACTTGACAGTTTGGGTTGGTATAGCTATCATGACAAATATAAGTGGTAGTATGTGTAGAAATGTGTAAGTAATTACAGTTTTTATGAGGTGCCCAAACAGGATCCTTGGTAGGGTAAGATAACTTTCTTAAATGCTGTGTTTGTATGTAGGTTAAAATATATAAAACACAATTTTCTTTCCACATTATATTGTTATTTTGTGATGGTAATCTGTAGATAAATTTTCTTTCTATTCATATCTTATATTACATGAACCTTAAAGTAATCTAAGTTGGGTTTATTTTTTCTGTAACAAGCTAATTTAACACACTTGATGTAGGCTCATGCAGTTTACACAATGCATGTTAAAAAAAATGCTGAAGTACAGCTGTGATATATATAGGACGATGAAACATAAAGATTTCTTAATTAGTAAAAACAAAAATCTATTACCTTTCATTTCTTAGCCTAGTTTAATAATAATGGTTAATCATTTTATGTAATGGACCTTAGGCTTGTTTTTTAGTATTTGCCTTACCTTCAAAATCTGTCGTCCAGGTGTCATTGTGCCAGTAAATCTATTGCCATCTTAAACCATTAAATGCTTGATAACTGTTTATGAGATGAGAAGAGCAGAGTTGAACACAGCACTTGATGCTTTGACTTATAGCAATTTAATAAAAGTAAGGGCAGTTTAGAAGCAAAGGTACTATAGACAGAAACATTTCTAAAAATTAAGATTTTATAGGATTTTGTGTTCTCTGGTCAAAAATGTATGCTCAGGTTTCTCTGTATATTTTTTATCCATGTGCCCTGGTGTTTCATTTATTATGGGAATCCTATTGGTATTTAGGACTATGTCTTAATTTTGGGGCAGGGCAGAGTACAGAAGTAGAGAGGGTGGGAAGGGGATTGATAAGATAAAGTATTATTTGTGAAGACTCTGTAAATACCATCTGGGTGATAGAGTAATAGAAATTTATTTATGCCTCACTCTACAAATACACTTTTGGAGGAAAAAATACAAATTAAATGTCTACCAGAATAATAAGAAATGACAGAATGACTATTGAACTAAACCAACTCTCATGGGATAATACTTTTCAAAACTCATTTTCCTCTAATGTAGTGAATTCTAATAACTTTACCACTAAATAACCTGATGTGGTAGCTATAGAGAAAAACAATGATAAATGAGGTTCCCATTAAGAGTTTCACAAGTGGAACCCTTAACCTGGAAACTGGTTAGAAGGGTTCTATGGTCAAAATGACCTGGATGCCCTAGCAGTCATGCTAAAACTATATAAAAATTTTTTTTTTCCCTCTGTAGTCTTGTATTAGTTCATTCTCAATGCTGTTATAAGGAACTGTCTAAGATTGGGTAATTTATAAAGGAAAGAGATTTAACCGACTCACAGTTCTGCAGGGCTGAGGAGGCCCCAGGAAGCTTATAATCATGGAGGAAGGGGAAGCAAACACATTCTTCTTCACATGATGGCAGGAAGGAGAAGTATGAGAACCAAGTGAAGGAGGAAGCCGCTTATAAAACCATCAGATCTAGTGAGAACTTACTATCACGAGAATAGCATGGGGGAAACTGCCTCCTTGATTCAATTACCTCTCATGGGGACTCTCCCACAACACATGGGGATTACGGGAATTGCGATTCAAGATGAGATTTGGGTGGGGACACAGCCAAACCATATCAAGTGTTTAGATGATCTGATTGAAATAAATGCTATCTGGAGATCCATGTGTTCAACATCTTTGAACTGTTTTCTTTCTCAGATGATTGGGTCATTGCTCTGATTGTTATTGTCATAGGTAAGTATCACAAATTTTGACACCACTTAAGTCAAAAAATTATTGTGAAGACATGCATTTTAAAAATAGTTTTCCAGTTTCTATAGTTTTTTCAGCTTGTAAATTGGTTAAACCAATTTAGGAAAACCTGACCTTTTATTTGATATATTTACTACCTCCCTTGTATTAGTGATTTTATATTCTGTTATATTCTGTATATCCACTTAGTAACAAAGCCTAAGTAATACATATTTTCTCAAGATGATCAGTAACACTAGTTGGCTTCCCAAATGTGCTTTTGATAGTTTTCTAAATTAAGCAAGGACTTTTCTCTGACTTACTATGGACTGTGTAAGTGATTATGGGGAGTTGGATTTAGATAGCAAAGAGTCTGGATGGAATATAAATGTGTAGGTGCTTAAATAAAATAACATTTGACCACTGAAATGTAACCAACATTTATTTCTTCTGCTAGATTTTGAATCTTGATGATTAGTTTTCAGAATTATATGTCATTTGTTTCCTGATTTCTTCTAGTTGTTGCAGTTGCAGTAATTTGTGTTGCCCTGTACAGATTTCTTCAAGGGAGGAAGAAGAAAGGGTAAATTAAAGCATGTTTCTTCTAACTTCTTGGTCCTTTTTATACTTAACATACTTTTGTGCAGCTTAAGTTTGTAATCTATATTGCATGCTATCTTTTTTTTTTTAATTCCTGCATTAGTGTGTCCTACCAATTGCATTTCTTTGCTAAAAATATTTTCAGCTACTTCTAACATCACTACAACATAAAAACCTCTGTGCAGAGTTCCTACAGCTATTAGGACTTTAAGAAAAATTTCTCTCAGATTTGAGGTTTAAGTTATTTAGCAAATCATGGACCACTCACTATGAGGCCTTCTCTACCCTATTCCCTATTTCCAAAATTGCACTAGTGGCCAAAATTAAATTTAAAGTATTTCACTGTGGAGACTTTGACAGTTGTATTCACTGGAATTTTTATAATGAAAGTTTCCACTTGTCTATATAGCTTAGCTAGTTGCAAGAAGCTATGTAGGCATCTCATTTAAATACCCAATTTGGTGTCTTTTCATTTGAAAGTTGTTATTTATACATGTTAAACTGGGAGATTCAAAACAACACTGTCCGATTTCCCTCTTATGTTCGTTGAAGTTACCAGATTGCAGCAAAACTGATGGGGTTAAAGTTAAAGTTGCTGAGAGGGGTTAAATTTATAAGGTACCTCAATTAACTGTGTGTCTTTTAATATATAAAAATGTAAAAAGTGAGTGGGCTTAGAATAGAAGAAAAATGTACACGTACATATCTTCTAAAGAAAATAGGGTTTTTAAACATCAAACTCAAATTTTAGTTAAAGAGCTTACAATTTAACAAAAGACTTAGAATGAATCCTGGAACATAGACTAAGATTAGGTGCTTTGACATTTCTGAAAGATAATATTCATTTTTATTGATTTTAAAAAAATGTTTTCCCCCATAGTTTTAGAAATAGCTTTGAAATCAAACCTAATAATTTTAAGATTTTTGGTACTCATGGTTTTACATTATATATTCCTTTTATACTGATCATCAGGTTTGGGCTAAGTCATAAAAGTACATTCTTTACTCATAAGGAACTCAAACTTTTTTCATATTACTTGGTTATCTTTTTAAATACCCATAATCCCTTCACTTGAATCTTAAATCTTGTATTTATGGAACACAATATGCATATTTGATTTATCTATCAGTTGTATATTTTAAAAGTTACATATCTACAACAATGTGAGTACAAAATATTATCAATGCAATATTTTTACAAATCCATAAGGTTTGTGTAGAAACAAGTTCTAAAGAAAACAAAACAAAGTCACAGTCTACTCATTTTCCTTCTTTGTTTAAAAATGCATCAGAATTTTTAAAGGTTCCTTAACAAGTATTAATCAAACTCTCTCTAGCTCGCAGTTAATGGGTTTGTTTTGTTTAGTTTAGTTTTGCTTTTTTGACGGAGTCTCACTCTGTCACCCAGGCTGGAGTGCAATGGCGTAATCTCAGCTCACTGCAACCTTGGCCTCCTGGATTCAAGAGATTCTGTGCCTCAGCCTCCCGAGTAGCTGGGATTACTGTTGTGTCTCACCACCACCGGCTAATTTGTTGTACCTGAACTAGAGGCTGGGGTTTAACCATGTTGGTCAGGCTGGTCTTGAACTCCTGACCTCAGGTAATCTGCCCACCTCAGCCTCCCAAGGTGCTGGGATTACAGGCATGAGCCACCGCACCCGGCCTTAATGGGTCTTTTAAAGCTGAATAATTATCTATTATACTCCCAAATTAAAGGTCAGTAGCAATAGTGAACTGATATTCCAAAATTAATTTGTCCAGTGATTTTTTAAAAGCCCATTATTTTACAGCATAGGGTCCAACCAACAATTGCCATCATTAAAATTTTAAAATATTTTGGGAAGGTATGGTATCTTTAGCCAATGCAACATAATTAATCCTGTAAATAGTAGCACAACTTGATGAAAAATAGTCCAAAACATGGTGTGAGAGAGGAAACTCATAATTGCCTTTGAACTTTAAAATATAAACTGCATGGGAATCTTTTAGAATAGATGTTGCCCTTTTTATGACAGGAACATATTCGACTGGAAATTCAGCATAATATGTAATGGCCGAATCCAAAGCTAGGCTCTCTTTATGGATCTATTATTTTGTAGTTCCATGTTATTTTGATAGCTGAATTGGATGTGAGGGTGGTTTATCTTTCTTCAGAGTCTAGAGCAATGCTTATCTGACTTTAATGTGCAATGCTTCTCTGAGCAATGAGCATTGCTTCTCTGACTTTAATCACCTGGAAATCTGTTAAAGTACAGATTCTGATGAATTGGGTTTGGAGTGGAGCCTGAGACCCTGCCTGTCTAGTGAGCTCCCAGCACTGATGCTGCTGCTGTGCCTGGACTACACTGACCAGGGTGTTGGCCACTACTGATGTGCCCATATTGTTGAAGTCTGAAGAAACACTATGAAGCTTATTGGCAAATTTTTCTAATATTTAAGATGATTGAAGTTTTTAAGATTCCTCATCCATATGTATCCTTAAAAAAAGGCTATGGGGTAATATATAGTTCTTGGCTTTTCTTACCTTTTTTAACTCTTAAAAAACATAAAGATTTCCATTATTTTCTTTGCACCATTTTATGTCCATAATCTTGTCCCCCCAGATTGGCTGTTGTGGCCTTAGAAACTTCTTATAAAGACTATAAAATGTCTGGAGTTACTTCTCCACTTCCGGGGGTAACTGGAGGCAGGCTAGCAGACACAAATAATCTCAAATTGCTGTTAAGGCCTGGCCCAAAATGTATTTGTTGTAAACTGGTATTTATGATGATTTGGGAACATAATTACTCTTCTGCAGCCTTCACCTCAAAATACAAAAACAGTGTCAATAGTCGTTTTACGATGTTGGATGATCCAACATCATTTACATTACTTGATGAAAAATGGCCAAAAGATTATTCTGCCACTTTTCTGTTTCGTAGCTCTCAGCTAAGAACAGTATAGGACACCGATGGGTCTGAAACAGTCTCATCCACATGCTCCTTCCCTTTCCATTCACATTTCCTTTCTTTACTAATTCTTCTACCATACTTTTTAGTCTTGGAAGCCACAGCTCTGTCTTTGCTACTGCTTGAGTCCTGTATTACATGGCATGACTGTGCTTCTGAACAAGAGATGCCTTTTGTTTACATAAATATTTTCATTACTTGTAATGATTTTTTTTAATGCATTTTTTTTTTTTTTAACTCTAAGCATCCCTGGATAAGTGACAGTTTGGCTAAGTTAGTGAAAGTTATTTGCATAATTTTTATATGTATTACCTGTGACAAATAGTTTTTCCTTTTTACCATTAATGGTATTATTTTGTATAATCTAAACTGACTTTTAATGTTACATTAATATTGACTGACGCAATTACTTTATTAAAAATAGCAGTCACTTCAGGTAATTGGGGCATATAGTGACATGGGGCAAAAAAAAAGGATCAAATTAACTTAAATGTTTTTCTAGTTGGCCCTCAAATTCTTGAGCATTTAACCCTTCAAAAATTTTTGAGCAACTACAAAAATGTTTTGTAATTAGTTTAGAAAGCATCCATACAAAATTAGATCCATCTCAGAAATATGAGACGCCATGTAATACGAAGTTTTGCAAGGATATCCCCTCATCTGTTGAAAACAGATGTGCCACAAGAAGAAACTGCTTAATGCAAAAGTCCAGACATCTGCAAATACATGACATCATAAAGTTGATTTCTAAGATAGTATTACATGGATTTGATACATACTCAATGTATTCCCTCAAAATTGAGGGTATTAGGCCAGGTTTGGTGGCTCGCACCTGTAATCCCAGCAACTTTGTGAGGCTGAGGCAGGCCGATGGCTTGAGCTCAGGAGTTTGAGACCAGCCTGGGCAACATAGTGAGATGCTGTCTCTTGAAAAAAAAAAAAAAATTCAAGGGTGCTAGAGACCAGTACCATTTCTCCCCAACAATCTGTTATTCCTTGAAAACATTTTGACATGATTCACTTCATGCAAAATAGCTTCAAAGATAAACATATTAAACAGGAATTTCCAGTCTGTTTATCTGCTGGATGATCTATATGACTTCAAAGTTCAAGTAGCTTCTAGCACAAAATTCATGTTTCCAGTCCTTCAGTGAGAATGAGAATGTCTTAAGTTATGAACCTAATTCTCAGCTTTCCTGTTATTCTCTTACACTGGATTTTATTCCACTTGTTATGCTACTTTTGTTTCTTTTTGAAGTCACTATTTTATTCAGCCCTTTTCCCTTCCTCTGTTCAGCACATACCTAACTGATGAGACCCACAGAGAAGTAAAATTTACTTCTCTCTGAGAAGAAGAGATGAGAGAAAGGTTTGCTTTTATCATTAAAAGGTATCTGTTTTCTGTTGTTTATTTTCAGATGTCCTTGCTTTTGAAAAATATTCAGTGGATATATAGATATCAATAACCCGAGCAAAGAGATATTGGCAGTAAATATCAAAGAGGAAATTTACATTCCTGTTCCCTTTGCTACATTATTGATGTTTTCTTATACCATTCCCTTTGAAAACATAATGTGTACTGACAGGCTTTTGCTTTGCCGCAGTTTAAATAGAGTTATGTTCCCCTAGTCCTTTTATCAGACTATTTCACTTCTTCTACCTTGTAAAACAGCTGTGAATCCAAAAGTAAGAATGTGTGAGCCCACTGGGAAATAACCACAGAGTCAACTCATTTTAAGTACAAGGAAGAAAAATGCCCTTTTATAGAAACCAAAATATATTTTACTTAGTTTTGTAAATTTATTCAGTTCCAACGTATAAATAACTCTGTAAAGATATTTTATCAGTTTCCCTGGGCTGGATATTTTTAGCATATAAAAGGAAACAAAAAAGTCCTCAAATGGATTGTATTGCCTTAAACCCTTGGACCCTGTCCACCTTCTGTCTTCGAACTGAATTGGAACTATTCCTCTGTTTGTGCTAGAATGTGTGTCTGCAGAGCTGGGAAGAGAGGGAGATACATATCCCACTTCTTATCATGTGAGGCCCTACCCTAGGTTATAATCAAAAGTTTGGGAGCAGGATCTACAAGGCCAGTTGGAAGAACAATTTCTTAGTAAAAGCAAAGTGGTGTCTTTGATCACGGGGAAAGCGAAAGACGAAACATACTAACCAGGATTGGCAGTCTGGGCCTACGCAGTCCTATATGCAGTAGTTCCTCCTTATCCATGGGGGATATCTCTAGTGGTTGCCTGAAACCTGGGATAGTACTAAACCTTATATATACTGTTTTCTCTTACACATATATACCTATGATCATTTAATTTATAAGTTAGGCACAGTAGGAGATTAACAGCAATAACTAATATCAAACAATTATAAAAATATGCCAGCATCACTACTGTTGTGTTCTGGGGCCAGTAAGTAAAATAAGGGTTACCTAACCACAGATACTGTGATACTGTGACAGTCAATCTGATAACGAAGACAGCTATTGACTAACAGGCACATAGTGTCCATAGCGTGGGTATGGTGGACGAAGGGATGATTTATATCTGGGAGGGACGGACTGGGACAGTGTGAGATTTCATCATGATACTGAGAATGGCACACAATCTAAAATGTAGTTCTGTAATTTTCCATTTAATATTTTTTGACTGTATTTGATTATGGGTAACTGAAACCATGCAAAGTGAAACCATGGACAAGGGAAGCCTACTATCTCTTCTTAGTCTCTTAGGACGCTTTTGAGGCTAAAGCCAACTACGAAAATAGTTTTTAGACTCTCTCTGAGCTTCAGGATATCTGTAAACATTTGAAGATAATTTAATGAATGCAGTAGTTAATATTTTGCTATCTTCAAAATAGTTTCATTGTTATATCCAATAAATGTTTCTTTAAATTTATGTTAATGCCTTTTATCTTTGGCAATTGGGTTTCTATTTAAAATTGTATTTAAAGAAAGAGATTCTACTACTATGGGAAAAAAATATTTACTTAGAAAAATATAGTGGTGGCTGGGTGCGGTGGCTCACACCTATAATCCCAGCACTTTGGGAGGCCAAGGCAGGCGGATCACTTAAGGTGTGAGCCCAGCTTGGCCAATATGGTGAAACCCTGTCTCTACTGAAAATACAAAAGTTAGCTGGGCATGGTAGTGTATGCCTGTAATCCCAGCTACTCAGGAGGCTGAGGCACAAGAATTGCTTGAACCTGGGAGGAGGAGGTTGCATTGAGCCAAGATCACAGCACACTGCACTCCAGCCTGGGCGACAGAGCAAGAGTCTGTCTCAAAAATAATAAAATAAAAGAAAAGAAAAATATAGTGGTCTTGGGGAATTCAGTGACAGGCCAAACCATTAAGTCTGTCATCACAACAGTCCTTAGGGAACTGCAATATTGTAAGTATAGTAATGACACAGTGGAGAACCATAATGATGGCCTCCCCGACAAAGAGGAACAAACCCATTTATGCCTGAGGTTGCAAGTTTTTGAATTTTTGCCGTCAGACCCTGGCGATGACCTTGAGCAGTAGGAGATAAATTCCACATGCTTAGTGTTCCAATAATGGAACACCAGGCATACATGGGTTATTAAAGTATCCAAAATTAACATGCTTAGCTGTGACATTGGAAAGGCAATGTGTTGCTGTGGCACACATACCAGTAAATAATGACTGGTCCAAATTTGGTTTTCGTTTTTCTATTAAAGTCAATTTACTAAGGCAGGGAGGGACCAGAGCTGTGCTGTCCAATTCAGTATTCAATAGCCATGTGTGACTGCTAAGGACTTCCAAAGTGGCTAGCCCAATGTCGGGTATGCTGCAAACACACACTGGATTTCAAAGACTAAGCACAAAAAAAATGTAAAATACATCCCAATATTTTGGTTATACTGAGTTAAAGAAAATAAAATTATTTTTGCCTATTTGTGTTTTTAAACGTGGCTTCTGGAAAATGTTTAATTACGCGCATGACTGGCATCATCTATCTTTGGCCAGCACTAGACTAGAATAATAGGTTTCACAAAGATGTCTATTGTTATACTAAAAGTGTGACATAAACTTTTGTTATTTAGGAGACTCTTAGCGGAATACATGATTTTCTTGACAGTGAGGCGTAGATGAGGCATCACATACTTGAACAGTTAGAACCACTATCTTTTTAAAGTTCTGTGCCAGAGCTACAGCTTTAAAATGGAGGGATCAGGAAAGCATGCATTTGTCTTCAGTCTTTCCCACTGACCCTACGTCAAAACGAGGACATAGTTACTAAGTACTTTGTATGCTATTGCTCTATTTCTTGTTTTGGAGGGGATCAAAAATATAAGACTGGGACAAAGGAAGGTTTTTTTACAGTGAGACCAGTTGAACATTTGAAATTATTTTAAAAGAATAATTTATTTCCCAGGTTAGCGACTCAGTAGTATAAAGTATTTTTTTAATTGTTCATTTTCTGAATAGGCTTCTGGAATTTAATTTCTGTACTTAATTATATTTATCTTTGACACGATCTTTATACCTTGGTTTGCAGGAAAGCAGATGGTGGAGCTGAATATGCCACTTACCAGACTAAATTAACCCCTCCAGCAGAGCAGAGAGGCTGAATGGATTCCACAACCTCGTTTGCTCGTTCATCTTTTGACTCTATTAAAATCTTCAGATACCCAGTTGTTATTCTCTAGTTTCACTCTCATGAATGCAACTGCGGCTTAACTAACATTCCAGTGTGGCTTGAATGTAGGTAGCATGCTTTGATGCTTCTTGGAAACTTGTATGAATTTGGGTATGAACAGATTGCCTGTTTTCCCTTAAATAACACTTAGATTTATTGGACCAGTCAGCACAGCATGCCTGATTGTATTAAAGCAGGGATGTGCTGTATTTTATAAAATTGGCAAAGAAAGTGGCTTTGAAATCTTTTTTGTTCAAAGATTAATGCCAATTCTTAAGATTCATTCTTTCACCAACTGTAGAATGTATTTTACATATCGTTCGTTGTAAAAAGCCCTTACGAATATGTGTATACTACTTTGGCTCTTGTGGATTAAAAACAAGAACACTGAAAATTGGGAATATGCACAAGCTTGACTTCCTTAACCAAGAATATTATTGGGAACTTCTCTAAAAGTTAATAGGGTAAATTATCTATTTTTTGTAATGTGTTTGGTGATTTCAGAAAGCTAGAAAGTGTATGTGTGGCATTTGTTTTCACTTTTTAAAACATCCCTAACTGATCGCATATATCAGTAATTTCAGCATCAGATGCATCCTTTCATAAGAAGTGAGAGGACTCTGACAGCCGTAACAGGAGTGCCACTTCATGGTGTGAAGTGAACACTGTAGCCTTGTGGTTTTCCCAAAGAGAACTCCATATGTTCTCTTAGGTTGAGTAACCCACTCTGAATTCTGGTTACATGTGTTTTTCTTTCCCTCCTTAAATAAAGAGAGGTGTTAAACATGCCATCTAAAAGTAGGTGGTTTTGAAGAGAATAAATTCATCAGATAACCTCAAGTCACGTGAGAATCTTAGTCCATTTACATTGCCTTGGCTAGTAGAAGCCTCTTACCTATATATGTGTCTTACCTCATCTCCTAAAAGGCAGGGTACAAAGTAAGCCATGTATCTCAAGACGGTAACTTCACTTTGTCTGTTTGCTGTTGATTGTACCAAGGGATGAAAAAAGTAAATATAGCTCAGGTAGCACTTTATACTCAGGCAGATCTCAGCCCTCTACTGAGTCCCTTAGCCAAGCAGTTTCTTTCAAAGAAGCCAGTGAGCGAAAAGCAGGGACTGCCACTCCCAATTCAGATCACACTGTTAAAAGTTGTGTTTTGAAATTTTATGTTTAGTTGCACAAACTGGGCCAAAGAAATGTTGCCTTGAGGAAGATATGATTGGGGAATCAAGAGTGTAGAAGAATAAATACTGTTTTACTGTCCAAAGACATGTTTATAGTGCTCTGTACATGTTCCTTTCCTTTGTAATCTCTGGCGAGATGCTTTAGGAAGATAAAAGTTTGAGGAGAACAAACAGGAATTCTGAAGTAAGCACAGAGTTGAAGTTTATACCCATGTCACATGCTTTTCAAGAATGTCACAATTACTTAGAAGCAAGGAATGGTGTTTTTTTAAAACCTAATTGAAGTTATATTCAAATACTTTAATGTATAAAATAAATATTATACAATATACTTGTATAGCAGTTTCTGCTTCACATTTGATTTTTCAAATTTAATATTTATATTAGAGATTTATGTATAAATATGTATTTTGTCAAATTTGTTACTTAAATATATGGAGACCAGTTTTCTTTGGAAGTTTGTTTAAATGACAGGAAGAAGTGTATATGAATTTAAGAAATTTTTTTAAGCTGTAAAAATGTATTTGCTATAAAATGAGAAGTGTCATTTATAGAAGTTCTTTATTGCTCACTTTTTAAAAAATTGACTCTTGAAATCTGTTAAAATAAAATTGTACATTTGGAGACATTTCATGATGATGTGTTATTTGGGTTTCGTCTCAAATTGAAGTATGTTTCTAATTGGGCCCGTCTTCTAACCATTCCACTCCCACAGTCATCCTGTCCCTCCTAGCTCAGACCCTTAAGTATCCCCAGGCTTCTCCACTCCCAACCCATCACATAGATACTGCACAGAGGTATCCAGTGACATCACATTACCTACTGGATGAAGTCCACATTTCTTAGCCTGATATTTGAAGACCTTTTACAATTAAATCCCAACTTTCTTCCCCAAGCCTTTTCTATCACACTTCTTCAAATAACCTACTCTCAGTCAAGCCTGACCATTTCCCCTGTGCTTTCTGCTGTATTCCTAGTTCACTGTTGCTTGAAACACACTGTCCTGTTGAGATCCTATGCATCTTCCAAGGCCCAGCTCAGATATTACCCTTCATGAAACTGTGCTTGATTTCTGCCCAGCTCTTATAGTCTTTATTATTACCTAACCTTGGGATAGCCACATTTAAGCATCTCTCTATATATATATATGTGTCCAGTAGAAAATATATCTTCTACATCCCATGAACGCATATGTAGAGCTAAATAAAAACCCAAGTCCCAACAAAATATAAAATTTATGTAACTCGTAGGATTTGGTTGTTTCTGCAAAAATCATTGTTGCGCTCTGCAGATTTCAGTCGGATTGCTAAATTTCTCAGAGCAGGCTTCGGTGTTTCTCAACCGTGGCTGCACGTTGCAATCACTGGGGGAGATTTACGGACACCTGGGTCCCATCCCTAGATATTTCCAGTGTAATCGATCTGGGATGTGGTTTGGCTGTAGGGATTTCCAAGCATCCTAAATGATTCCAATGTGCAGCTAAGGTTGAAAACCCATGCATTAGTAAATCTCAAGCCCCACAGTCAATTTTTCTATATAAACTTGTAAAGATAGAAGTTAAAGGCTTATAGAAGAAAATTATGGCTTTCTTAATTCAGCCTATTAAATCAAAATTTCATTGAAGACTTGAATTCAGGTTTTGTCGTTTGGCTAACTGAACAAGGCTATCTGTGGTTTAGAAATACAGAAGCACTGTCTCAAATAAATATAAAAATACTGACTCTTTAATAAAACACTAGGTGAAAATTATGTATGTATGTATGTGTGTGTATGTGTGTGTGTATATATGTATTTGAGGCTGGAGTGCAATGGCACGATCTTGGCTCACTGCAACCTCTGCCTCCCAGGTTCAAGCGATTCTCCTGACTCAGCCTCCTGAGTAGCTGGGATGGCAGGCATGCGCCACCACATCTGGCTAATTTTGTATTTTTAGTAGAGATGGGATTTCTCCATGTTGATCTGACTGGTCTTGAACTCCCGACCTCAGGTGATCCGGCCACCTTGGCCTCCCAAAGTGCTGGGATTACAGGCGTGAGCCACTGCACCTGGCCTGAAAATTATATTGACTGTGAATAGATCATTTTGGAAAATCTTATGTGACCTTGAGACTGTAATGTATTTTTAAAATTGGCATAAAATACATGGGGAGAGTTAGTTACTTTGTAAGGTAACTAACAGTAAATCCGGAAGAATGCTGAAGGGACTTGAGATTAGAAGGAATATGAATTTGTGGTGTTAAAGTAGATTTTAGGGTTTGTGGGAAACAGGCAACTCTATGTTATTCTAAAACTTAGTAATGTCTTTCAGCTAACATTTTAACCAAGAATGAGCTTTTCTGCATATTTTTAAATTTTGCATACTTGTACTTGAGTAGGATTTAACATGGAGTCTAATAACTTCCAGAAATGATTCAAAATTGAGTGATTGTACATACGGATTTTTTTTTTTTTTTTTTTTTTTTTTCCTGGACTACACTGTTCTCATCAGAATATCCAGGCTCACTCAGAAAAGGTTACATTAATATGACTGATCCTTTGTAAATCGGAGCACTGCTGCCCTCCTGTGGACTGTTAGGGCATTTGACAATCCCTTCCTTACCAGCTCAAACTTAGTCACTTTTCAGAAGTTTCAGTCATTGCTGTGATTCCCCAGAAGACATTTTAAATTTCATTTGGGATACGGTATAAGACTAGCCCTCTTCTCCTTCTTCTGTGAGATCAAAATTATTTTTTGACACAGGATCTCGCTGTGTCACCCAGGCTGGAGTTCAGTGGCTCAATCACAGCTCACTGCAGCCTCAACCTCCTGGGTTCAAGGGATCCTCCCGACTTAGCTTCCCCAACGGCTTTCACACATTGTCCAAGCTAGTCTTGAACTCCTGGCCTCAAGCAATCTGCCTGCCTCAGTGTTCCAAATTACTGGGGTTACAGGCATCAGCCACCACGCCCAGCCAAAATTAACATTTTGAAAAGAGTTTTAAATGCTGTCCCTTATTGCTTAAGTATAGGACAAGTATAATATTGTGGATCTGTGGTCAACAAACAATTTTCCTTCCCTCTCACATACCAGCAGAATGTGAACCAATTGCCACAAGTATAGATAACATTTGAAAAAGCCACCCGTCCTGATTCCTGACTTGATAGTACATAACCCAGGGAAACCTGTACAGAGGTAATAAAACTGATGTTAGGAGACTCCACCTTCCTTTATAAGATTTACCTCTCTCATGTAGCTTTTTAAAAAACCACACTATTATACTATGGTGCAGTGGCAAACCCTGTGCTAAACTACTGTAAACAGGAGCCTCAGTATCCTGGTGTTTGGGGCTTGTGGCTTCATTGAGAGAGAATTCAGGAACAAATGCTTGGAGAAGCACTTCAGAACGGTGTTCAGGAAAATTATCTATCTTCTGATTAACATACTTCACCTGAAAGAGTTCCTAGGAAAAATAGTCTGTAAATTTGTATTTAAGTTGGGACTCAATGATTAGAGAATTCTTTGGTTAGGTTCCCATAGCATCATGCTTCTCAAGTCTTAGTGTGCTAGCTAGTTACATGGTGATCTTCTTACAAGAAATTAGAATCAGAAGATTCAAAAGGTATCTATCGGTTGGGGCCTGAGGTTCTGCATTTCTAATCAGTTCCTAAGAACTGCTGTTTGTGGTGGGCTATATAATGGCCTCTAAAGATATCCAGGTCCTAAGACCTGGAACCTGTGAATGTTACTTCATATGGCAAAAGGGGCTGTACAGATGAGATTAAGAAAACTGAAATAGGGAGATTATCCTGGATTATCCAGGTGGGGCCCTAAATGTAATCACAAGGGTCCTTCTAAGAGGGAGGCAGGGGGAGATTTGACTGTGCCAGAAGACAATGTGGCCACTGAAGCAAAAGGCTGCCCTGCTGGCTTGGAAGACGGAGGAAGGGAATGCAAGCCACAGAACACAGCTCTAGCAGCTGAAGAAGGCAAGAAAACCTGTTCTCTCCTGGCGCTTCTGAGAGGGCGGGCGGCCCTTGCAGTCCAGTGAGCTGATTGCAGGCTTCTGACATCTGTAACTGTACGAATAAATGTGTGTTAAGACACCAGGTTTGTGGCAATTTTTTAGGGCAGCCACAGGAAACACACCAGTGCTGGGGGCCCTCAGACCATACTAAGTAGTAAAGCATTTTAGGAACAAGACCACAGAAGAGAGGCTCTCAACTTTAAAACAACAGTGATGTCCAGGCCCATTCCCAGGCCAGCAAAACCCGAGATTGTAGGGATGGGACCCAGGGAACACTGATTTAAAGACTCTTTGGGTGAACTGAACAGGAAGATAGGGTAGGGCACCATCATACTAGAATAAACTCAAAAGTACAACTTTTGTGTTCAAGGAAAACTCTCAAGTTCCATCGATGTACGGATACACTAGTCTGCCAGGTACTCTCCTGAACCTACACACCAGCTTCTCAAAGTGAAGGTCTGGGTCAGTATCTTACACAAAGAATTATCCAGTATCTAGACTTATTTCTGTTTCACCTAAACTGGCCAAATATTTGACGTGTCTCATCCATGTTTATTAAGGAAGTAAACACTCATTAGTGTTTACTTCCACAGGTGGGATTTGCCAGTCCAACTTGCATGAGGCTTGAAGGTGCTGTCAGTCTAATAAGCCTCCCCACTCAATAATTTTTTTCATTATCTATTCATCAAGACCCGCTTATAAATTTACGGTTAAAAAATCTGGTAAAATTTAGGTAAGCAGGACTCATGTGCTACAAAGCGTTTTCTACCTAGGTTGATAGCATCGCTTCATAAACCTGATTCAAGATGTTGTCTCTGGAAGAAACATTCTACATAATTACCAATTGATTGTACAAAACCACCTCAGAATGGCAATTTTAGGTAAAGGGCTGTCCGCATCCAAATGAATAAAACAAAATAATCCTGTTTGAGAGGCACCCCAGTTACATTTTGCTTCTCATGACTTAGCAATGTGGCACTATTTAAGCATTCAATGAGTGCGCCATAAACTGCTTTTATAGAAAAGACGTCTCAAAACATTGTTTTTGTCCTTTGATGCTGAACTCGATTTCACACTTACTCATTTGAGGACTGGAATCAGGGCCTCCTGAGAGCAAAAATCTGTTTTACTTGTTTGTATTTGCAACACCTAGGCTGGAGCTTTGAGTCTGGTGGGTAGATCAAAAGCTGTTTAATTGGTAGGTAGCGCAACAGACCCCAAAGATGTCTAACCTAAAGGTGTTTAATACTATTGGAGCCTATCTCAGCGGGAAGTGAATAAAACAATGTAACTTAGGGTCTTAACATCACCACTTAGGGTCTTCCCACCACCACATCCTGGGGATTAGAACATGGGTTCTTCCACCAACAGCCTGAAATAGCACTGCAGCTGCAGTGAGGGGGTGCAACACATGTACTGGCAAGTGTTGCCAGCAAATGCTACTTCCGCCCCCCACTCTCAGCCCACTGGGCAGGGCAGCCATCTGGGGGAAGACTGTGGCAGGGGGTTGGGCTTAGAAATGGCTTCCTAGGTAGCTGATTTGCCACGATTTACTGCAAGCCACTGGCTTTAAAAGAGTTGTACTGCAGGTAGTTCATAGACATGCACCTCCTGTGCAAAATCCTGATCAGGGGCCACAGCCTGCCTTCCTGAAAATCCTACAAGCTTGATCCCCTATCAAGTCAAATCTGGCTAATCTTTGAATAGCTTTACAAAACTGGCTCACTGGGCCCAGTGTGGTGGCTCACGCCTGTAATCCCAGCACTTTGGGAGGCTGGGGCGGGTAGATCACGGGGTCAGGAGTTCGAGACCAGCCTGGCCAACATTGTGAAACTCCGTCTCTACTAAAAATACAAAAATTAGCTGGGCGTGGAGGCACACACCTGTAATCCCAGCTACTCGGAAGGCTGAGGCAGGAGAACTGCCTGAACCCGGGAGGCGGAGGTTGCAGTGAGCAGAAATCATGCCATTGCATTCCAGCCTAGGTGACAGGGTGAGACTCCCTCTAAAACAAAGAAACAAAAACAGAAACAAAAAAAACTGGCTCACCTTGTTTTCAAGTGTTGACATAAACTAACAGTCAAAAGTATCACTCAATCTTTTATAAAATAAGTAAAATCAGTGCTGTGCCCCTCCAAGGAACCATGCGACAGTATGTTCAGTTGAGCACAAGTTCCTTGCAGGAACAGTTGCTGGCAGAAGGGCTGTGTCTACAGCCCATGGGGAACCAAGGACAATCTTCCCATTCAGTAGGGAGCGTCCCTCAGCCTTGATCTTCAACATTTCTTCTCTTCCCTAATCTGTTCTCTCATTTCATTTCTTGGCTCACAGAATTTCATTCTTGCCTTAATGGGTTTCATTTTTAACGTCTGTCTGGCTGTAACCTACTTTGAATTCTTTATGAAGTAGGCAAAATCTGCATAGCAAATTAATTTTTCAGGACCCACTTCTTATCGTCACAGAATTATGAATGGGAAATAATAGATGAAAAACACAGACATGATCAACTGGACATAGTATTTATTAAGGTCAGGATGCATGAATAGACTCTTCTTAACAGAAAGATAATTCAACAGCAATCAATTTATAGAATTTAGAGCAATACTACATTTCAGCAAAATGGAACTGAGAACGTTAGATAAATTATAGTAATTTGTTTTTTAAAATCCATTAAACTATCTCTTACCTCTGCAATAACGTATCATACACGCAGTTAAAGAAGTTAGTAGGGAAAAACATGATCTTCCTTCCCCATTCTCCGCCCATCCATCTTCCAGGAAACCACAGGCTGCTGCCGCCCAGACTTGGCATGAGACTTCGAGGCTGCTGCTTTTCCCCCTACATCATAACCGATTTCAAATGGTGCTAGACAAAAACAGACTCTGAACACCAGGAGAAATCGGTCAGCCTGTGTAAGAGATGGGCCAGTGGTGCTCCCAGGGTCTGCACCTCGACAGTCCAGGTGGCAAGTCTGATTTCGGGTGCCCCGCAACTGACGCTGAATACTCCAGGGCATCCTCTAAGAGCAGACTGACGGTGCTGATGTGGACAAAATGGTCCTCCAGGTGTACTGCCCTCTCCCCTGCCCCATGACAACCAATACCCAATACACTGTTATCCAACAGAGTATGACAACTGCCACACTCAAAGGCCCTACCAACACATTCATGCTGGTAACGGCTGCGAGAAGTCAACAGAAATAGCATCACGCCCTCTGTCCCTGCTCAAGCCACTGTATTTATTTTAAACACAACCCCCTTCCCTACTGTCACTTCTCCCAAAACCCAACAAACTCAAGAGTGTATTTTGCTCTTCAAGTTCTTCCCTGGACTTCTCGAACAGACTCAAGTGGCAGGAGGAGAGGAGCCAGTCCCATGAGCAGCAGTTCCTCTGCAGTCCACCCTTGGCTGTGCTGCAATTCTTACTCCTAAAACACTGATTTCAAATGGTGCTAGATACAAAGATGGAAAAATCTAAGCCACCATGTGAAACCAGCTTCCAGAAGAAGAGGCTCTCAATGAAGAAAGAAGGGAGATTCAATCGGAAGACCCAGCCTCTGCCCTGAGGAGAAATGTCTTCTTGCAGTTCTACTTGTGATACGACACAGTGCTCCATGGGAAAGGCACAAAGGAGGTTACACAGTGCTGCGCAAAGCAACATGGAAGTCACAGCTGATGCTTCAAATAGGTGAGAGCAATACAAAACTCATTAATTCTAGGTTAATTCTATTTAACTTCACACCAGTCACCGTAAGTTATTATACATGATGAAATAAAATAGCCAAAATTATCATTAAAATACATTAATATTTACATTCATACTGCCCTGCATTTGTATAGTATTTCACAGTACACAACGTGTTTCCAGATACATCCTCTTACTTCATCAGGACACAAGCACCCTATCTGCCTGTGGAATGAAGCTCCAGCTGCTACACCGAGGTGAGTTCCAACCTGGGCCAGGGCGACTCTTCTATGTGTCTTATTTGAGAAGAGCATGCGTTCCTCCTTCCCACCTCATCTGTAAGTATCAGAACATTCAAACACGACCCCGTTAATCTGCAATCTTATTTAACCTCTGATGTGACTTAAACTGGTACCCTATAATTGTATTAAGCAGATAATCCTCTAACATAAGAATTGAGTTTTATTTTCAAAATCTGCTTGAAAATAAGATTTGCACACTGTATTCCAAATTAGATTTCCCATCTCCTTACAGCATCATCTTTTTTGGTTGTCTGAAGCTAAGAAAATACGTGTATTTCCTCTGATACCATAACCAAGAGAAAAGAGACAGAGTAGAAACTGTGTATTTTAGGTTCCCTACCAATTATTCTGGCCTCCAGATACAGGCTTATAATTTTTATGGTTCCTGGAACTAACAGTATGTGTTGCTAGAAGGAGAAGTAAGAAATAGAATTTGAACATCAAAAGTTGTGGTATTTAATTCTCACAACAGTCATATGGGGCAGGTATTTTTCCAATTTTTGCAGAAGAAATTCATCCTTAATGAGGCTAAATAACTTGTCTGCAGTCACACAACCAATAAATGCAGATCCCAGGTCTAACTCCAAAGACTGCGTTTCCTCCCTTGTACCCACTGCAGCCTGCTCCATAACTTGACTATCATCTCATTTTGTTCTTGAACTTCATTAAGAACAAAATAGGGTGGGTGGGGTAGGAAATTCCTAGGTGATACTTCTGCACTGATTGGGATCATACTGACTACATAACACGTTATACTTAGGCAGAGACAGGAGCACGATCTGGGTTCTGCGAAAGCCTGGGTGGTCTGAGGCAGCTTGCTTTGTTCTCCTGCTCCTCTAGCTCCTCTGCCGTCTTTCCCCAGCATGGCTGTGGCTGTGGGAAAGACGCTAAAGATGAACCTACAACAAGCGATTCTGACACCAGCGCTAGGCTCTACGGCCCATGGTGGGACTTGCCAGCCTCAGTCACAGGTGGGAGAGCCGGGGCAGATATGCACACAAGGGCTCTCAGTGATGACAACTGCAGCCAACACCTGGGGCTTGTTAACCAGGTTAACAGCCAGGGTTGTAAGGTCAGGAGTGAGTGTTTAAGGACAGTTATTACTGAGAGTCCAAATCCTGTAAAATGAGAGGATTTGATGAGATTCTCACTTTTCCGCTTTTCATTTTAGCCACCCTTCCTTATCAAATTCTAGTTACCAGTATCCACAAACCCCCTCCTATGAGCCCTCACACAGGTGTTCCGCGGTGATCAGAAAGCACTTCCCTCCATTGCAAGGCCCTGCTTAAGCTGTTGTCTCTTCTGGAATACTCTCCTTCACCCTCCCTTAGCTACCACCCCTCAGCTCCGCCCCCACCCATCACCACTCCAGGGAACTTCAGTCATCCTCCCCTCAGCTCAGGAAAGCCTCCCTGAGTCTAACCCGGCTTGCTAGAAGGTTAAGTGGTCCTTGCCAGCCTCAAGTTCTTTCCTTCAGTAGCCACTTATCTCACTTGGTCATCAGTGTGATTATTTAACGTCTCTCCTGCTACCCGTAAGGGACCATTCGAAGTCCAGCAGAGGGGCTGTGCATAGCAGGGGGCCACTGCCACTGAGGGAGTTAACAGAAGCCCGAGTCTGGGTCCCCGCTCCTGGATTCTAAAATTTAACTCTTAACTCTCTGGAAGAAGAGATAAGAAGTCATTAACAACGCATCACTTTAATTAAACACTGTAAAAGAAGTGGAGGAAAAATCACGTATTGAAATCCTTTGCCTTTCCAATTCCACTGGATAAAAGGGGCCCTTCACGTCTCAGCCCTCCCAACAGAACCAGTTTTCTCCTCTCAGAGTTAGCTGAGCAATGACTCTTCGCTGAAACAAGCTGGTGGCTGTTCCCTACTAGGAAGCAGCCAGTTAGTTTGACAAGGGCTGGAAGGGGCTTGCTCTCCTTGGCACCATGCCTGAAGGCCACCTAGACCTGTAAGAAGGCAGCCCATGAAAACTCCAGCCTGCTGCCATCCAAGGAGGGTGACGGGTTTTACCCACCTCAGCCTAATGACTCCAAACAAACTGGCCGAAGGTGAAAGGGTTGGCACGGCTGTCTGGGGAGGAAAACCACCCACCCAGAAGGGTGGGTATGTCAGTCTTGTGAGTGCTGCCATGCAGGGAAAAGGTGTGGGAGCTATACTCCAGCCTGGTCCATTTCTGTCCCCACATTCTACCTGGAGGCTTCTCCACCTCACACCAGGGCATTCATCTGCCTGGGCACACAGAGAATCAGAACACAATGGTTTTAATACCTGCTTGGCCCCAACTCTGAGAACAGGGACCTGCCACTTGCCCTGAATGGGCCTCAGTGTCTTCACATGTAAAGAGAGGAGGCTGAGGTAGGCTGCTCAGAGGGCTTGGGCAGGAAACCTGAGACAGAGAAGTGGTAACAGCAGGCAGCAGAAATACAGTGTCCTGGAGAGGCCATATTTTGTCTAAATGCATGCAAAATCAGATACATTAAAATAACCCTAGCCAGGTGTGATGGCACACACCTGTAGTCCCAGCTACTCAGGAGGCTGAGGCATGAGAACTGCTTGAGCCTGGCAGGCAGAGGTTGCAGCAAGCTGATATTGTGCCACTGCGCTCCAGCCTGGGCTACAGAGTGAAACCCTGTCTCAAACCAAAACCAAAACCAAAACCCGTGCAGGCCAAACACATCTGAGGGTTAAATACAATCTATAGGCTGTTGGTTAAAAACAGTTTGGAGATGCAAAGATAGCTTCTGCTTCATTCTGTAAATGATGCTTTGTCTTTAAAGCCTAGCATGGTACCTAAAAAATAACACTGGAGGAAAACAGAAGGTGAAGGAATCCTCGTTTCTGAAATCTACAAGCAAACCCACTGAACAAACAGACACTGGCCCCCAGTTGCCTAACCCTGCTTGCTTGTACTGCGCTACCACACTGTGTGCAAATCCAGAACGTGGGAAGGTTCTGCCAAGGCAGCGCTGGGTGCTGAGTCACAGCTACTTACGTGACTGATGTGTGTTCCAGCCAGATGGGGGGAGCCGGAAGCCAAGCCCAGATGGCCATCTTCTTTCCTCTGGGAATGCTGATTTCGGGGCTCCTGGCAGTAAGGAAGAGCTCATCTTGGTGAGAGAGGGGCCTGGGGAAGGCTCTTTTGTAAAAGGGGAATGCCTTGCCCTCAAGAGACAGTCCCAGGCCATTGCATGTATAAACTGAAAGGGCAGCCCAGCTTCCTGTCATTCTAGGCAGCAGCCTGGACATTCTGTCTTTAGCTGCTGGGGTGGGGGCTGTGAATCAGAGGGAAGGGTGATAAAAGGAAGGGTATACACATGAGGGGCCAAGGGTGGGCAGGAGGGAGCATGGAGTTACTGGCTGGCCCAAAGTTCCCAGAAACCTCCATTAGGCTCTTCCTTTCTGGCAGGGTGGCCTTCAAAGGAGGACTGAGAACCCAGGGACCACTGCATTTCCCAGGCCCTGAGCCCCAGTGTGGGAATCACATCCTCCAAACCCACAGTGACCCTCAAACTGCTACTCAGGTAACAACACAAGAAGTAACAGCCTTCCAAGCCTATGTGGACCCAGTATCAGTTTTTCTGGTTTCCCCTAGGTCAGAGGTATGGAGGTCTATGTTCCTAGGCAGCTGCACTCCTAAAAGTTCAGTTTTCCGTCCATCCCTTAACACTACTGACAAAAACCCTAGACTCAGTCCAGGCACGGGGCCCCTGGGTCGGGATTGCTGGCTGGATGGGAGGATGCACGAAGGTTACCCTGCCCCTGGGATGAGCTGGGGGGACAGCAAAAGACAGTGGAGGGCAAAAGGAAGGAGGAGGAGTGGAATGAAGACTGGGGCTCGGGTGTCTCCATGTCCCCCCAGTAGAAGGGCTCAGCTCTGGCAGAGAAGGATAGGCATCGCCCGGAACTGCTTTCAAGGAAGCTAGTGCTTTCCACGAGAGGAAAAATGAGCATACCAATGGTCTATTACACAAACACAATGCCCACCACAGAGTTCACGGGTCCAAACCAATGCAGATCCAAAGGCAAACCACCAACTCTGCTCCCTGGTCATTCCTAAATCATCTGCTTGACTCAGTGAAGATGGACTCAAAAGTGAAACCACAGTCTCAGGTGAAATCTACCTCTGGAGGTAGGGAAGGAGATGCCCCAAAGCCCAGCTTCCGCACCTCCCCAAGGCAGAGCTGGTGACCTCCTCCTTCAGCCACCAAGAAGTAACTAACAGACGCAGTATCCTACCAGGCACCACATTCACAAGATGGCATGGCTGCTCTCGCTGGCAGAAGCACGTTCCTGTTCCCAAGAGCTCCTCCAGAGGCATGCACCAGCCTCTACAGCACAGCCTCTGCTCCTCCCTGGAGGGAGAGCACAGCATCTCAAAGGAGAGAGCATTTCAACAAGTCAAACACCCTCCCCAGAGCAGAGCACAGCCCGAGGGGGGCACCAGGAAGCCCAGGGTGCTTCCTGAACTAACCTCTGAGTGGCAGTTCTCCCCAGTACCTGGGCACACACCTGGTCCACACACATGGACTGGGCACACCCTGTGACATGACGTGGTTCCACTTCTCTAATAAAAGGGAAGGAGGCTGGGCCAGACAGAGGGTAGGTTTGAGTCCAAAGCCAACTGCGAGCCCACTTTCTCTCCTTCTCCTTTGGCTGGCCCAGCTGGTAGCTGCACCTATGGTGCTATTCCAGCCTCATTCTGCTATCAGGACCTCTGTCTGCCAGGCTCAAGAACAGTGAGCAGCAGGAGAAGGGAGGAGGAGGAAAGAGGAGAAAGGAGGGAGGAGAGAGGAGGAAGGAGGGAGGAAAGAGGAGGAAGGAGGGTTAGAGGGAGGGAGGGGCTCGGGAGAAGAGGTGGAGGAGGAAGTTTCACAGTCTAGTGCATTCCCATCAGATCAGAGAGAGGGGAACATGTGCAACTTCCCTTTTCAAGCGTTTCTCTGCCCCTCCTTTTGTTTCGGTTCCTTCCCCTCTGGCCTGGGGATGGCGCGGCTAGTGGGCTATGCAGGGGCAGGCTCCCAGGTACCCAGCCAACTGGGCTCTCGCCCGGCTCCATCTCAGGCCTGGCATGCTCCCTCGGGCCATTACCCGGCATGCCCTTCTCCTTGTCAGGGAGGCCGCGCCCTCTTGTTTTCAAAGTTTTATAACAGTATTGTTTGTTGTCCAGCAGATTAAATTCTTTGGAGGCTGGGGAGTGGGGGGAGGGTGAGTGAAAGAGAGGAGGGAAAAGAGAGAAGGAGAGAAAATACAAATAACTTCTATTAGGCCCAAAAGATTACATGAGTTCGCTTAACACAAAGTCCACCTGTCTTGAGAGAGGCTAGTGGCCAGGAGCCTGCGTTCCCCTCTTCTCTGTCTGGGCTTGTCGTCTCTAGCCCCCTAGCAGGGTACGTACAGTCTCAAACTTCCAACACCACTCCTCAGGTCAAGGTGAAAAGCAGTACCAGCTAATAAGATTGGAAGACGCACGTGTGAGCACCACCCTCCAAGCAGGACACATGACGTGGGGTCGAGCAGGTCCCTGCAAGGACATCCTTGACTCTCATCTCAGGCATCGGGCCGAAACAGTACAGGGCTACGGGGGAAGGGCATCTGCAGGCAGCTGCCAGAGCCCTTGTCTCAGAGATGGCTGGTCCTTGCTGTAAGCCAGTGGTTTGTTTACACTTGAAATCAAAGTCACACATTCATTGATGCCAACGACACTGGAAGAACTGTATCCCAAGGAAATAACACAACTGCATAAATAAATATTCATGTAGACCTAAGGAATAAGAAAGAGTGGGAAATAGGAACGAAAAGAGACAAAAAGTCAATATAAAATAAGCATGATCTTACAGACAGGGCTCATTTCACCGTCCTCAGCCTTTCAGGACTTTTGATGCTAAATCTGTAGGTGGTGATGACACAAAAGAATATATGATTTTCCACATTTAATACAACTCTCATTTAGCCAGTAACTGATTTATTTCAGACTCTGGGTTACCGCTAAATAGTAGGCCCATTTGAACACATCCCTGTGTCTTTAGTATAGCATGCAACGTGGCTCCCAGAGTTGTGGGCCTGCCCTGGGATGTTTCTCTCCCACTTCCTACCTTCTTCCCAGCAAACTACGTCTGGCCCCTGCGTCCTCTACATGGCCCTCCTCCCTCCGCATCATAGGATTAGAGCAGCTCAGGGCTCTTTCCTGGAAAAGATGAGGGACAACATGCCTTTCTCTTTTTTTATATGCAAATAACACCAGTTCCTTAAGATCAGTGCCAGAAGTTCTCTCTGCAGAGAAACAAGGTAAAAGTTCCAGGCTGGATGCCTACACTGGCGTACCCTGCCCATGCATCCCCTCAATTCCATCCAGCTTGGGCCTGTCTTGAAGGCAGATGGGAAAGATGGAGAGAAATGCCTGCTCTAGATCCTGGCACCCAGACCTCATGCTGTTCCAGGGACCATCTCAAAGTGCCACAGACTCTGGACTGGGAGGATCCTGTGGAGGACACCCAGTCTCCTACCTCAAATAAAAAAGCTTCATCTTTCCTCAGGAATCATCAGCAGAGGTGATGTACAGTTCTCCCAGAAGTCTAGCCCAAATCACTCTCCTTGCTGCAATTTCTGCCCATTCTCTTTTCCATCCTTCAAGTGAACAGAATGAACTGGGTCCAACATGGGTCCAACATGACAAATTTTCACACATGAAGCTACAGAGGGCTTTATCCACTAAAACAATTCCGCTGTGGATTCCCCATCACAGGGTTTCTGTATGAGCCAAGGATGTATTCCGGAAATACAAAAGGACAGACATTCAGAGACACATATGCATGCTGCCCTGTCCAGCCTCAATCGCCCTAAAGGAATATCCCCAGAAAAAGTCTAAACCATCGTGGCTAAATCAGCTGTAAATAAAGATAAACCATTATTTCCCCCTTCATACATATTTCAGGTCTATTTAAACAAAGGTCACTCAGAGGGCTAACTGGCCAAGAAGTCCTGCTGTCCAATACTCCGCCTTAGCAGCCCTTATAAAGAGTGGGGGGTTATGCTCTGCCTTTAAGGAAAACTGACACCCATGAGTTCTCTTACCCACCTTTCTCTCTGTGGGTAAGCCCTACTTTTTCAAGTCAATCATGTAGCAGACACTCAGTGCTGAAGCCAGTGTTTGTAGTCCCTTACTTTACATTGTACATTAGCCAAGGCTTCCAGCAGGCGCTGTACATTAGCCAGCAAACAGGTAGCATACACACAACATGCATGCTGGGCAAGGCTCAGGGCATCTCTTACAAATGTGTTGAAAAAATCTCAAAGACCCCACACTGGGCCTCATCTCTAAGTGAGCTGCACTCAGTAGGAGCATGCCTGTGTCCATAGGCATGAAGTGCCATACAGATGTGTCACAGTGGTTTGATGCATCACATATTCCAGAAGCTTCCAAATGCAGGAAACCTCTCCAAGAACACATGGTGAGTGGCTGGCTTCCCAGCCAAGAAGTGCAAGCCAGTTCTCACAAGAGCTCCAAGAAGTCTGAAGAATCAGAGAGTTGGAGGACCTGGACATGCTGAGGTTTCATTTCCCATTCAACATATAGAAAAGGAATCTCTAGGCCCTCTAAGGCCTTCAGAAATTAAGGAAACTGCCAAAGACTCCACTCCCCTACTCCTGTCACTGACCCACTAGTCAGAACCCCAGGAAAATGACAGCTGAAGTCAGAGGACCTGGATGGGAGACCTGTGAGAAGCAGCTACAAGCAGTTAGATCTTGGCAGGATGGACTCTCTGGCTGAGTTTTACCAACGACAAGGATAAGACCACCTACCCTCTCAGGGTTGTGTGAGGACCAAATGAGCCAGCAAGTGTGAAAAGAACTATGAGCTGACACGATGGTTATTACTCCATTCCTCTCTTGCCTGAGTCCTAGCCCAGATCGCTGTTTGCTATTCCATACTGGCAGTGGGGTGGCACTCAGCTATTATTAATCCCAGGTAAACATCCCACAAAGCAGCAAGCAGATAGTGTCTTGGAGAAATGTAGCTATTTTAAAACTCTACATTCTGCTTAGCAGATTGCATGATGTGCCCCCTCAGCCCCAGGGGCTCCTACCCACACAGCCTTGCAGAAGTGGTGTATGTCTGGGAGTAACACTGCCGTGGAGAAGCTAGGCCAGAGTCCCAGCCACCCCTAGCCCCAGTCTGGCTGGGCCTGGGACCTTCAGCTTTCCTGCATGTGTTTTATTTTGCTATCTTTTTAAGAGTGACTCAAGACTAAAAAGCCAAAATGGAACCAGTGGCTCTGAGATTTTTTTAAAATTTTTTTCATTTTTTTTTTTTTAATTAAATTAAATTTTTTAGTCGAGGGCCTCAAAAAACACATGAAAAGAGAAGGCTAAATATAAAGGAAAACTTCCTGACAGCAAGAGGCACAGACCCTCCCTCAACCCACAGCTGCATTCTCTCTCCAGGGTTTAGGGCCAGACAGGATGGAGCATCTTTCCTAGAGCAGGACAGCAAGCCCCCCAGCAGCTCCCACATAACCCCATCTCCAACAAGCCTCCCGGGAGAAGCCTGTAGCCAGGTCCCCTGCCACCCAGTAGATCCTCATCAACACCTTCGCAAAACCTCCAGCCCTCTGCTTCCACTTCTGGGAGGTTCTTTAAAATCTACCTCCTCCCACCCACCCACCCTAATTCTGACCGTACCTCTTCAGCTGCTTTGAGACAGGTCATCAAGATCCCTCCCCTTCTCTTGTGGAAACCTGGGCCTAGTTTTCCTCATCTTGAATTACTGGCTAAGGAAGATCTCCATGAACATTCAGGGAGGCCCCAGGATAAAGCTGGAACCTCCAAAGAGATTCTGGTTCCATCCCCTCATTTCACAGATAATGAAACTGGAGCCGAAAGGAGGAAAGTGAGTGAGTTTTTACCAACAAGAGCTAGGACCAGAATCAAGGTCTGCTGACTCCTCAACACAGAGCAATACAAACCCCACTTTCCTGGCCCTCCTCCTCCCTGAGCACCCCCAACTACACTACTTCATCCCTGTGCAACTTCAGACCTCTGGCAGCAGATGGCAGTGTGTGCAGTCTGATGGGTCAGCTGTCCATGATCAGCCAAGGAGCGAAGAATCACATGGTCTGACTCCGCAGGTCCGCTGTCTCTTCCACCAAGTAAACAAGTCCCGAGCCCTGGAGCTACATGCGCTGAACACATGACACATGCCTGCCCTGTCCCCAGCACCACCAACCTGCCTCTGCCTCTCAAGACACAGAGCTCAACCAAGCATCTGGCACAGGTCACTTCTCTATGCCCGGTGCCCATCCCTTCCCTATCGCGAGACCATTAACTCTGGGAACGGCTTGTCCTGGCAGGACAGGCTGAGTTCAGAACCAGCCCCCTGCAGGAACATTTGACCAGTGCCTCGGCAAAGATCTAACCTGCACGTTTCCCTGTGTTGCATGGCAAGTATGGGGCACAGTGGCCAGCCTGAGAAAAGAAGTCAGCTGATGCCTGGGAGGGCATGAGGCAGAAAGCCAACGGCAACCATGGCAGACAGGAGAGAACCGGTCTGCTGGAGACCAAAGGCTTGACATCTACCCCACCTTGATCCCTGACTCATGACAAGTTCCTGTAAGCTATGGGGACCTTGGATGGATTTCCCTAGGAAAAAAGAGGGGGTTATTTTGTGCTGGTCCTAACTCCCTGAAGGAAAGCTCAATTGATGTGGCTGCAGGTGGCTGAGCTCCTAAGTCTCTAGATTCCTCTGACCATCATCTGGATTCTCCTCCTTATGTGTGTGGGGGTCCCCCTTTTCATCCCCACACAATCTCCATATATGTCTATCCTGTACATTTTTGAATTCTTTTTAAAAATCATTATTAGCGGTGTCTCTCCACACTAGAATGTATGCCCCAGGAAAGCGGAAACTTGACTTTGTTGAGTTCTGCATCTCCATCACCTGGCACGGCCCCTGGCATATAGCAGAGGCTCCATACACAGCAGCAGACGCCATGTACTGGCCTTACTCAGCTCTGCCTGTCCACGGCTACCAAAGGGCATTTGCGTCTGCCCTGCCTCCCCCAAAAGGAATGTGGCACAACTGTCCCCAGTGACTGGAAAGTTCCTCCAGGTGTCTGCCTTTTCGCTCTAGTTCACATCAGTCGTCTGAGGATCTTAGTTCACAAAAATGTCTGACTTCAGCCCAAAAGAGTAAGGAGAACGTAGAGGCTTTGGAATAAGAAGTGCATGCATTTAAATCTCAATAACCTCACTTACCAAATACATAACCTTGGGTTAAGTCACTTAATCAGTTTCTTTAACTATAAAAGGGAAGTGACCCCTATGTCATATGGTTGTTCTGAGGATGAAATCAGATAAGGAGAGGAGGGTCCTTAAAAAAGGTCAGTTTCCCTTGGACCAAAAACTCTGATGCCCATCTCATAACTTCATGCCTCATTACAGACCCTGATCGGGGCACCATCCTGCCTTCAGTATCAGACACTCAGATGCAAATCCTTCACAGGAGATGTATACATCCATCCTGGGCCACGATAGGCAGCCCTGGCTGAGCACTGGACTTGTCCTCCCACACCTTCCTGGACTTGCTCCTGTGATCTAACCACACATAACCACCTTCCCACGTGGCTCTATCTGCCCCCATATCCCCATTCTATCCCCACAGGCTTGACACTATGGTACTGGGCTCCGCACAGGCCATGGGGCCCTGGAGGTGTTCTCTGGCTTTATCAGCCCATGAGCAGCTCTTGGGGAAGGAGCCAGCAAGAAAGCAAACTCAGTCCATGCTTTCCTCACAGTCACTCCAAGTCTCAGAAAAGCAAAGCAAAATGAAGGCCTCCCACAGACAGCCAGCTGGTGGGAAACGGTGGTATCTCTTACATATCTCAGAGGGAGAAACATGCCCAAAAAAGTGACCAGCACAAGGTACAGATCCTCTCTAAAGCTGTGGCTGCAGCCTTAGGGACACTCGAGCCGGGGGACAGAGCCAAGATATGAATTAAACAATTCACAGAGCTGACCGGACCAGTATTCAATGGAATAGAGAAGGTGCTGACCAATCAGGGCCCCTGGCAGGGCCTCTCCCTCACAACTCCCAGCCAAGCCATACCACCTCGGCTCCAGAGCCACCAGCTCTGTTAACCTCTGCTGGATCCTGGATGGAAAGGCCCAATGCTGCCTCCTGGCTCCCAGACCTCAGAAATTCAAAGGTCAAGAAAAAAGTGCCAGATATGCCAGCCCCTCTCTCAGGGGATACCAATTGTTCTGCTATCCTCATTGGCAACACACAATGCCCCATGTCATGTGTGTAGAACCCAGGCTGGTGAGCAAGGAGGAAAAGAACCAGATGAGGGACAAAAATAGGAAAATCAGCAGGGAAGCACCAGTCCCAATTCTGGAAACATCAGAGGCCACAGAGATAACTGCATGACCAGGAGCAAAACCAACCTCCCCTTTACTTCCCACCCTGGTTTTCCCAATCTAACCAAGGACAGGGCTATTTGTGGGAGTGGGGGTCACGAAGAGCTATGCCCAGGGATGCACTGCACATGTGAGGGCTGAGACTCCCAAGCACAGCCAGCAGCAACGTCTGGCTCCAGCCCTACAGCCAGGGCTGGCCAGACTCTAGCCAATACTTCTTGAGGGACTTGGCTCTCTCCTTTTAGTCTCCCCAGCTACACCCAAGTCGATATCTCTCCACTCCAACAACTCCTGCCATCCCTCACTGCAGTACTGCTGGAGGGCTGAGAACTGTCAGGGTCCTTGAAGGAAGAGACACCAGATTCTTCCAAACAGCCCTGGATCCCTCAGGCTGCTCACAGCCAACCTAGAGACTCATCTCAAATGGACAGAGGAGAAGAAAAAAATAACAGGAAGCAGAATTGGCTAGTCTTCCCTGGATAGCAACGGGAGCAGCTTAGGAAGAGGAACCCCCCATCCCCACTGAAACATATAAGCAGAGAGGCACCACCACTGTGTGGCCAGAGGTAGGATCCCATAGGTACCTCTGAAAATTACCCAGCATAATTCCTTTCATCTTTAGAGCCCAGACCAATCTGCTGTTGGCTAATTTCAACTGGCTTTACTGGCCAAGAATGCTGTAGTCATCTACTCGATAGGAGAGAGACTTCCAAGTGATGTGCGGGCACCGAGAGTCTGCTTCGTGAATTGTATCAATGATGCCACTGACCTCCCCGATTCTGCAGGCCATCATCATTTTTCATTTTTAATCACCACTGCTATTATTGTGACCGGCAACAAGTGAGGCAGAAAAAAAGCATTTTTTTGTCAACTTCCTAGAGATGCTTTGCAATGGCTTACTGGACCAGGGTTTTTTTTGTTTTTTTTTTTTTTGTTTTTAAGGCAAAGGTAATGAAGGCCTGGAGGAAGAAAGTGGCTCATTCAAAGAAACTCCAAAATTAGGGAGAGTCCCAAAGCCCACTGCTCAGCCCAGTCCAAACTCTAGACCACCAACCTAGACTAAGCCCCATCAAGGCAAAATGTATCTAGAGTTAAGACAGGCTATCCACTGAGACTAAACAGGGCAGAGAATCCCCAGGCACCAGGAAGGCTCCCAGGATTACGGAGGGGTTAAACCCAGAACCTCCTGCTGGATGCTGGAGCCAAGGAGAGTTTCTATTCAGCTACTGTGGGAGGCCCAAATGCTCTGCCAGCTGCCACACCCAGCAACACTACCCAGTTATCTCCCACAAGTCCGCACAGCCCGACCACTTCAGCTGCCCATCCTGCCCCCAACCCTGTGCTGGTTACTAACCCCATTCACAGAAAAGCCAGAAGGAGGAGAATGCAAAAAAGAGAACAATTGTTTGGGAGATTCTGAATGGAGACGTCTGAGGATTCCCCAACGGAATAAGAAAATGGTGTTCATGGGAAGGAAGGAGAATGGGGAAGGCTGGAGGGAGAAGCCCACACTGGACTTACCTGGGAGGCAGAGAGTGGTTAAATCCTATATCCTTGCTGCATCCAGTTTCCAGTAAGCAGCCTGGTGATGATTCACTGACAAGACTGGAGTCATGTGACATCAGTCAGCACTTGTGGTCACAAAACCACAAAAATTGGTGGCTCAACAGCACCTATGAGAGGAAAGAGGGGAGTATCCAACCCACCCTGCCCTGACCCAGCCAGCACAACATGCTCACCCACCACCAAAACTCCTCCAGAGGACAGCTGAGCCCTCTCTGCCCAACTGGAGCCAGATCTCCAGAAACCCCAAACAGGGGTAAGGATGAAGAGTAGACACAGATCCAGGATGCCAATCACTGTGTTTGCCCTCATATATCCTAAAGAAAATCAAAGGGAGGAGGAAGTGGTAGAGGAAGGCAGGGAATGCAAGAGGTCCGAAAGAAGGAAGAGAGAGGTCAAAAGACATCCTTGGGCAAAGCATGGCAAACAGGAAACCAGGAAGAGAAAGCGGAGGCTGGTCTTTGATGCAGGGCACAACTGTACCTTCAGCCATGTCACATGTCCCTAGCTTCTCTCCCTCTAAGCTCAATATTCATTGGAGAGTTATCAGCCCCTCCTGGCCCTCATCCCACATCAGCACCTTCATCTAGCATGACCTTCCAATCTATCAGCATCTGAAACACAGGAGGAAAGTAAGCAGCTCTGAACCAGACAGACAGACACAGATACACACACACACCCCTTCCCAGAATAAAAGGCCCTTGGAGATGGCTCATGCTCTCTAGGTTCTGGTTCTCTGATAGAAGTGCTCCACTCCCACAGGGGAGGGCAGACATGTCTGATAAGAATTGCTTAGCACAATGCTATATATAGTCTAGGTTCCTACCAGCCTGGAGATGTGGAGCTAGAACTTGGCAGAGAACCATGCTAGGTGCTGGCAAGGACCATCCTCCCGCTGCCAGCCAATGGGGAGCCTCATTTCCCGGCTGGGGGCCGTGAGGGCACACAGGGTCCTTCCAGGCAGCCCATTAACACTCCGCACTGAGGGACACAGGCGGTTGGCTCTGTTTTAGGGAAAATCAACTGCTCCCAAATGTGAGGGGGATGTGTGGGGGCTGAACAGCAAATTCTAGCTTCTCTGCAGCTATCCAGTAGCATGAGAAAATCAATCTAGTCCTCTCTTCTGGAGGACTAAGGGCGGGGTGTGTGGGAGAAGAATGGAGAAGGCATAGCAGGTGGCTGGGCTCAATAAACATCTATCCATTTCTGATGTTCGAAGAAATAAAGGAATGTAAAAGAATGCAGATGAATACTTACTGCAGAGAGCGGGGCTGCCAGGCATCTCCTTTTTTTGTTCCAAATACATGCAAGTGAGCCACTCTATCCGGCAGTATGATGGCTGTCTCCGGCACACTGGCACCATCCTCAGCTGAGCCTGAGTCGCCAAGAGGTTGTCACCCACTCACAGAGCAAGCTGCGCTCTCCTGAGTCCTCTGTGAGGAAGAAGAGAAAGGAAGACAGGTGGGCTCAGCTCAGAGAGCCAACCAGGCAATGAATTGAGCAGATCCCAACCAGAGTCCCATCTGGGGTTAGTACGTGGCTCTGGGATCATGACCCTCAGCTGCTGTCCACCAGCCAATGAAAGAAGCAAGACAATGTTGGGCAAAATGACATGGGACCTATGTCCTGGAGAAAGGCCAGTGACAGAGGGTACAGGGTCAGATGAAGGAGGACCTGTTTATCACCTCTTTCAGAAAACGAACCTGAGGGACCACAGAGCTGCCTGAAGCCCAAAATCCAGGCTCTTATCATATACACAGCTTGGGACAAAGAAAATGAGACACGAAAGGTTCCAACATCCATATACATAAACAATCTTTTTAGCTTAAGCTGCTCTCTACTTGCAAAATCCCAGAGGACTTTCTGGGCCCTAGGACGATGTCCGTCATCTGGGACTAGTGGGTGCAAAACATGACATGAAGGGCCTGTGTCTGCCTTTGCACTCTGAGTGGGGATAGCTAGTTCTCATTCCCTGCCCGGCTTAACTCTCTCATGTGACCTCGGTCACATCTCCCTGCCCCGCTCTGGCTCCCAAGGCCCAGGAGCCACTCCTACCAGAGATCCCAAATGAGTCACCCTGGGAGGTCCTTGGAGAGAAGAGGAGGTGCTCAGTGGCAAATGTCACTGCTAGCATCATCCGTGGGAAAGCATGAGACTGAAAAATAGTACCCAGCGAAAGGAAGGAGGGGACGCGGGCCAGGCTGTCCCTCATCCTCATACACAACTGTCTGCCCCTCTGCCCCACGTTCCCACTGCGGTGGTAGAGGAGAGAAAGGAGAGGACGGCTGGGCCGGCATTCAGTGGCAGTAGAGGTGCATCTTCGCTCTCCGTCGCAAGAAGGCGGGGCGGGGCGGGGCGGGGCACGGGGATCACGCGCCTATAGCGCAAGGTTGCGGTATCGAGAAAAGCCTAGAACCCACAGCCGCCATGATGACGCAAACAAAATTAAAAGGGTCAAGAACTCAAGGCCCACTGTTTCACCTAAGAAGAAAATGAAGAAGATGAAGAGGAGAAGGGAAGCTCTGATTTGGGTCAATATGGAAAAGGGAGGCTGATGGAGGCTGCCCAAGAGCCGGCCTTTAGCTTAGTGACGGTGATGCGGATCCGCCATCTTGAAACGCCGCCCGGCAGAGGACTCTGAAGACGCCACAGCCCTACCAGGGCCACTTCTCCCGGGTACAGGTGCGCCCGCATTCACTGACGTCGGCCTGGCCCACCCCGACCCCAAGAAGCGAACAGCCCTTTATTCAAGGCAATGACCACCAAGACCATCACAAACAGAACTACAGTGAAAAATCCCAGAGGACTTTCTGGGCCCTAGGACGATGTCCGTCATCTGGGACTAGTGGGAAGAACTCAAAAAGTGACCCTATTTGCCAAGCTCATCTAATAACACACACAGCTATTATTTTCTTTACAGACTCTAAAATACAAGGGTTCCCAGAGCCCTGCTGAGTTACCTGGTGTTGCCCCCATCCTGATGCCCGGGCAGTGGCCGCCTTCTCTGTCCAGCCCTCCCTGAAAATGACCACCGGCTAAGGATCAGCTCAGAGCCCCGAGCTGTTTTTGCAGCTTTCATGTTGACAGAACATCCTGGCCACTCTGCTGAGAGCTCCATCTCCCGGCTCCCGATACACTGAGTCATCTTCCAAAGAGGAAAAAAACAACAAAGCAGCCGTCATCAGGGTCCCCATTGCCGTCGACTGACGACTCACTGGCTGTCGTCACTCTCTGCTCCGCGGCCCCCGAATCGGTAACGAGGGGCTTCAGGGTGCCCAGCTCCCCTCCCATGGGACGCAGCAGCATCAGGAAGCAGGCAGCCACTGCTGAGATTCAGAAAGAAGGGAAACTAACTGGCATCAAAAGACTCCCGGGAAAGCTCACTGACCCTCCCTCTGCTGTCGCCAGCCCCCACCACTCCATGCCACAGCATGTTCCTGATGCGGAAGTAAAGGGGTATTTACGCTAGGTGGGGGACAGTACCTCCTTTGCAGGCTTGAGGTGGGCAATGCCTAGGTTACCTCCTCCGCGCCCCTGCCGTGACACCACTTAGGGCACAGGAGCTCCTGTCTTCCCCATTTCTTCTCTAGCCCTCTGCTACACTCCCATTTTAAGTCCCTGATAAACCACCGGACAGGGATGGGAACCTATCTGCTGCCAATATATTAGACATTTCTGTATAACAGTTGTAGTAGCTCCATCTCACTGAACGAGGACATGAAAACTTAAGAGAAATCATATGACTTGTCTGAAGTCACTCAGCTAAGAAGAAGCAGGATCACAATGAAAACCTAGGTCTGTCGAAGTCCAGTGTCTCTGCTCCCTGCTCTCTAATTCTGGAGCTTATTCTGGCTTTGAAGATGCTATATCCCACTCCACCTCTCCCTCCTCTTGTACGAGGAAGGCAACTAGGATAACTGAGTCAGTTAATCCATCAATTTCAGCTACAAGAAAAAAGTCATCATCTTGAGTGAACCTGACTGCAAAGGAAGAGGAGAAAGTTAATGACAGTGTCAAGGAACAGCTAAGGGATCCAGACCATGGACATAAGACTGACCATCCAAACTCCGTCAGAGCATTAGGGACTTAAAAAATTCCTTAAATAGACAAATTTTGGGGATCTACTTCATAACAGGCATCTTGTAAACACCAATAATTCAGAGAGGAAAAATGTAAAGGCTTTGGAAGACCAGGGTTCTAGTCATGACCAGGCCACTTAGTAGCCATGGGATGCTCCCCACAGGGCTATGGAAAGAAATAAAGGAAGTAACTGCAGGGAAAGTGTCTAACATGGTATCTGTCAAACAGAAGGCACCAAATAGGTATTTGTTTTCCTTCTCCTTTCTCTAGACTCCCTCCTGGAGCTCCCAATGTGATAGGTGACATAAGACTTATACACAAAGAATAACAACACAACAAAAGTACCATAAAAAGGGACAGATTATATTGAAGTTTGGCCGAAGGGGCAAGGGTGGTTATGAGAACTGCTTCTTGCAAAGGAAATCAGGAGAGGTCCACGGAGAAAGTGAGACTCCCACAGGTGGCTCAGAGGAGAGGAGGCATGGAAAACATCACTGGTGAAAACAGGTAGGAAAAGCAAGAAAAGGAAGTTGCCTGGTTTTGTTGGAACCTGTGGTCCACCAAGAGAAACTGAGAGAAGCAAGGCTATACAGGAAACCTAAGGCCAGTTACGGATAGCATTGAGCATCACGCTAAAGGGAAGGAATTTTACTCTGGGAATGATGAGAAACCATTTTAAGTTTCTGAGCAAGAAAGACAAGATGGCCGCTGCACGCAGAAGGGCCTGGAGAGGGGGAATGGGCAGCGGGGAGCCTCACAAGAGGACTACAGCTGGAACCATGGCACTGGCAGGGGGCATGGAGGAGAAACAGACGACAAACAGTAAGCAGACAGGACCATCCGAACAGATCCTCAATGCTGCCATGTACCTCACTTCCCTGTCCCCACAGGGAGGCTGCTGGAGACAGAGCCTATTTGGGGAACACAAACCACGGGTCTGACACGTCTGAGATGAGCTGCTGAGCCTCTGCCTCCACTCTCATTCAGACACTCGGCTTTTCTGAACTACTCCAAGCATCAGGCTGATGAGGACATGGGAAACCCACGCTCTGGCAAAGCCAGGCCCAGGTGGTGAACCCCTACCCAGATGTCTTCCACCTGAATCCCCACCCAGGACTGTGTCCAAGGGTGGGACTGGGCAGGCTCTGCCCCTGGAGCCACCTTCACTGCGGCAGCCACCACTGTGCCCGCCTCTGCTGTGCTTTTGCCCCCCCTTCCCCTCCTCCGTCATAGCCCCCGCCCCCCCCGCCCACTCTGCGGAACTGGCACAGCAGGACAGAAAAACCAACGCCACCATGTCGGAGACCAGCAGAAATGGCTCCAAAATGGCAGCTCATCAGAGTAGTCCAGAAAGATCATAAACCCACCCAGGAAAAGGAGGGGAAGCCAGTGATAAGGGGAGTAAACTGTCAAAACTACCTCCCAACCAAGCCCCCCATAATCATCATGTCTTTTCCTTCAGAAACATCCTCTCAAAAATCAGACGGGACATAAGTGAAAGAAGGGTGCCACTCCCTCCACCAGAAAGGCCCTAGGGGTCATAGGTGGTATGGGGCACTCAGAAGGATGTTCTGTAGCCTCTTCCCCAAGATGAGGCTAGAAAACCACCACTTTTGTCCTCAAGCTTAGCTCCTGCCAGTAACTAGACAAAAGTTAGCCCTCCCAGGGATTGGAGACCTTCACTGCTCCCCAGTCAGACCCTCCCCAGCTCTATGGGCCCTGGGGAGCAAGAAGGTAGGGTTGCAAGGAAGGGCCGAGAAGGCGCGTGCCATGCCCTCAGTTATGTAATAAGAAGGGCGGTGCTCGTCCTAGGCCAGAGACCCAGGGCGCACTGCGCTTCCAGATGCGCAGTCACGGGTGGGGGCCACTGTGCATGGCGCAGGTCTTGGTAAACCCCCTCCCCACAAATGTGAGACCTGCGACAAAGACAGGTTAGAGAGTCGGGACCCTGATTTTTCGAGGCCTCCCTCCCCCAACCAAAGGCGAACAGCCTGCTGCCCTAGTTTTATTCTGATTCTCCTCATTCCCTAGACTGACAAACCTTTCTAACCCAGGGCCTCCAAACCTCCCGTCTCCCGCTGACTTTTCTGGAAATTCCACCAAATACGCAGTTTCCAAGCAGTTTCCTGGGGTCAGTCCCCCATCCTCACCTTTCCAAGCACCACGTAGTAGTAGCTTCCAGAAGGCAGATCTTTCCCATACTGGGCTCAGCTCACAACTGGCTCCTAAGGGCCTCTGGACAGCCCCGGACGTCAATGCAAATCTGTTGTCCCCAGGGAGTAGCCCAGAGTCAGCAGGAAGCCCAGGGTGGTGGCAGTATCAGCAGCAGCAGCTCTGTCCTACCTTGCCCATGCGTTTCCAGGGGAGCCAAGAATTATTTTGCCGCAACACCGAGGTGTGGCTGATTGGAAAATTCCCTTTTCCAACACCAAACTACAGAATAAATATTTTCTTCCAATTTGGTCAACCCTCTGCATACCCATCTCCCTAGGATTCTTCCCTCTAAATAAAAAGTTTTGGGAGCCCCGAGCTCTTCCTCCTTATAGTGCGTGAAATTTTAAAAGGCATAGGAAGAGGCTTCAACTGGGCAGTCAAAAGCAGGCATAGACACAGGAGCCTACGCACACCCCTAAAGAGATTTTAGAAAGCTGCTGGGCTTCTCCCCGCTCCCCTTTAAGCAAGTGAAATGCAAATTCAGATTTGATACCCTGCCCTGAGCCAATCAAAAAAAGCTTTTCACCTGCCATTGGCCCACCCACCAATCAGAGGAAGTGTCTGGAGGGAGAGCCCTCCCCTGGCCAATGGAAGGCCAGCTCAGTCACTTAGTTAATGATGCAGCAGTACAGGGAAGGCCATCACATGTGAACTGGAAGGGAGCCAACATGGAGACACAGAGAGCGCAAGGTAAACAACTTTCCAACGCCAAAAGGATGACATTTAATCTCTAAATGCTAGCTTCCCTTCTCAGCTCATCCTTAACCCCTCTCAGCTGGCCACAGAGACCCCAGGAGTCTCACTACCTGTCCCCATAGAGCTCCTAACCAGATGCAACAGTGACTGCGTCACCATTCCCCACTTTTCCCAACTACGCAGTGACAAACCTACCAGCTTTACCCCACTTCTCCCAGCCCACACCCCACCTTGGCCACTCGGCTCCCCACCAGCCTCAGATTCCCAGGGCCAGACCTTCCAATAAGACAACCCCTGGGAAAAAACTGTCCCTCTGTCTTCCTTTTGGCACTTCTCACTCTCCTACCTTCCACACAAGACCTGCACGGACAGACAGATGGACGCTGACACCCAAACAACTTGGAGAACCAGTCTGTCTGTCCACTAGAAGGAAATAGGGTAAAGGCTGGGAGGTCAGGTGGGAAGCAGGGGATGGTTCACTCCTCTCTCCTCTACCCTGGTCAGGCTTGAGCAGCTGACACTAGGGAAAAGAAATTAAAGTGGGAAGAAACCCTCCCTCAGGAGAAATAAATAGCAAAAATTGAGAAAGAAGGTGAGAAAGACAGAGCACCCACATACACAGAGACAGCGCCCCTGATCCCAGCAAATACATACGTGGGGGAAGAAGGGGGTTACGCCATCAAGTCCTGAAGCCCGTCGGACCACCCATCGTCGCCTGCGCAGACCCAAATCTCGGTCCCGCCGTAAGGTGCCGCAGTCCCGAATGTTCCAGAATTTGGTCCCATCAAACCTTCCACTGTCGCCCCGCAACCTCTTGCTCCCACCCCTGCCCCCCACCACCACCCCACCTCCTCCCCGCGGGAACCGCCCGTGCCACCTTGCGTGTCATCTCCTAGCCTAGGCTACCCAGAGGCCTCTGGCCCCGACAGATCTCTGAACGCTCAGCAAGTGAGCTGGCAGAACCTGGTGCCCGGTGTTGCTATGACTTGTTTCTTGATTTCTCTCTCTCTCTCTGCTGCAGCACGGCTGTTGCTAGCAGACCTATCGACGGAGCTTGCTTGCTCACTCGCTCTCTCACTCTCTCCCTCTCTCTCTCTCTCTCTCTCTCTCTCTCTCTCTCTCTCTCTGAGCTCTGTGACGCAGATCTAAATTCTCCAGTCTGCTCCTTGTGTTGCAAGAGCAGAACTGCAGCTTTTCCCCTGGAGAGCCGGAGGGCAGTGCCAAGGCTGGTCAAACAAGGCAAAAAAAGTTGGGCCTACACTTTGCTTCCTTGGCCACACTTTTCAGCTCACCCCCTCCCACCCCACCCCTTCTGCACCTCACTGCTCTGGGGCATAGAGGTCCCTGTCCTTGCAGGCTCACTCCTTCCCTGAGGCCTTCCCAGGCATAAGACTAGCTTAACTCTTTGAGTGGCAGCCCCCAGCGCCCAGACAGGGCTGACCTATACTAAATGTTGCAAAATCTTTTCTTGAGCCATATGGGCTTCTCCAGCCCTGAGAAAAAATGTTCCTCACCCTGACCACTGTCCCATTAACTCTTTGTGCCACAGACAAGTCCAGGATTATAGTCATAGCTGATTTCTGTTGTTTTTTGCCTTTTTGGCCACAAACCAGGACTTTTTCCTCCCTGGAATTTCCTAAGGACAAAAAGCGTAATTAAAACATTGCCTGCCTACCCCACAAATGAGATCCTTCTATCAGGGCAGGAATTTGAAAAACCAAATTGAACTGCAGCCTGAAGAATCCAGAGTAAAACCAGTCTGGATCTCCATCCTTCCTGGGCTCAAAATTTTAGGGCCTAGGTAGATACGTCCAATTTCTTTTCAAAAGGTACTTAGGCCATAAAGTCTCAGAGATTCAGGTTGCTGAGTCATTTGTTCCCAAGAAGATCTGACAACATGAAAAACAGCAAAACAGAGCAACAGCCAAGCCTGGACCTGAAGTGGCCAATGACTGGGTTCTCCTCTCCAGCATGGGTAGTCAAGCAAGTCAGTCAAGCATCCACTGGCTGACCCCCAACCCCTCCACAATGTTCATGCATGGATGTCCACACTCCTGGAAACTTCCAGGGAAGGGCGGTCCACCAATGCTCTAGAGATCGAGTGGGGTTGTTTTTGGATACTCACAGGTCTCCACTGCGGCAAGCAAAGAGCCCCCAACATTTTCCTGCCCCTCCCCCCAGACCCAAAAATGCTTCCAAGAACAACTGAGATACTAAGCCATTAGACTCTACATATCCAGACAGACCAAGGGAGTGTCAGGTTCCCACACTGCTACATCCAAAGAATGCAGAAAGGTTCCTGACAACCAGTTGTATCATATGAGCCTAGACTTGACCAGAAGTGAGTGATATATTCAGGTCCTGGGTCAGGTGACTCATGAAGTCTATGACATCAAGAACCTTGCCACTTCCAGGAAGATGAATGAGAATGCGAGGCCAGGCAGCCACCTTATCTCATATCTGCTTCCCAGGCAGCCTTCTTCAAGCAACTACTCTGGGCCAAAGTTTCATCTGGCAGAAAGAAGGACCACTTGGAAGACAAGCATGGCACTACACAATTTTAAAAGAAGACCAGAGTATCTGTGCCAGGCTCCCAGCAGGGGGAAAAGTGCTTCAAATTCACACCTTCTGGGATCCAAGGTTGAGCATGCCAATAAAGAAGTTACCTACTGGTCTGACGACCAAAGGAAGGTGGCCTTGATGACACTAAAGCAAGTCCCCCAGAATGGCCCTCTGGTTACTTAAATCCCATTTGCCGTAGTTTCCTTCTCCATGGAAGAAAAACATGCCTAAGTTCATGTCAGGACATTCCTGATTTATCCAAGAGCCCAGGATCAAATAAACAAAGGGCTCTGAGCTCTGCCAGGGAGCCTCCTCCTTCAGGAGGGAGAACTAGAGGGAAGTAGGCTTGGTACAGAGCTGGCCCATCACCCCATGAACTTGGTGAGTGACGTGGCTGCTCACTGCCATGGCGATGGGGATGTTACGGGTGGGTGGAAGTGAGAGAAGAGGCAAATAAGTCATGAGAGATGAAGTGAAAGCGAGGCAGGGTCAGAGGAGGAACCTACAAAGCCACAGAATTTGTAGAGAGGCCGACTGTAGTCTATGACCGCAGCAAAACTAAGCTGAGTCCTTGCAAAGATAAGTCCCCATCTCAGGGGTGCGGCATGGACCAACTATGACTCGCAAAAAACTATGACAACACTACATTCAGCAAGGCTTTGTTTCGTTTCATTTTCCCTCTAAATCTTTTCCTTCCCATGACCCCCTTGATACAGCTTTGATGACTGGAAGAACACTAGGGTTTTTGGTTTTGCTCCGGTTTGAACAAAATGACATGGACATACGTGGAGTGGTTTTAAGGAGTGGAGAATTTAATAGGCAAGAAAGAAGGAAGAGGCTTTTCCTGTACAGAGACAGAGGGAGGGGGGCTTTAAGCCAAAAGAGGGAACCTTGAGTACAGTGGAAAACAGCCAGTTATATGAGGAGACAGGATTAAAACAGTCATTTTAGGTACCTCTGCCCAATTCTAGGTCTTTCTTCTATTAACCTGATTTTATGAGGCACCGAGAACAGAAAAACCCAAATGGGATGACCAGGAAGTAGAAATGAATTCAGTTCCAAAAACATGGGAGGATGTTTACTTAGCAAGCACGCTCGAGCCTACAAGGAAGCAATTTTACAGGGTGCTGCATGCAGTGTTTGATTTCAGGGGGTAAAGATAACTTCAGAGTGAAGAAAAGGTGCTGGCTCCTTCTACTCACCCTTGGAGGCCTGGGGAGGCCGGGCCAGCGTAAACTTGAAAAGGCAAGGCTTCAGCTCAAGCCCAACAGGTCGCTGGCTCTCTTTGGCTCCTCGGCAGCTACCGGGCTCAGGAACTAAACAAACTCTCCAGACTTCGTGAGCATTCCGTGGCCTCTGACTGATCTGGGTCAAAACTTCGAAATGTCAAAGACAAAGCATTTTTTTCTTTAAACGGAATGAGCTGAACTTTGACCCGCCCTTGTTCAGGGTGTGGAATGCAAGCACTGTGTACCGGCCACAAACTCCAGTTCGGCAGGCAACAGCCGGAAAAGCAGTCTTCATGCCGGCTTCATGCTGGCCTCCCTGTCCTGTTTCCTCTTTAGGTCCGACTTGACGGGGTCTAGGTCTTTACCCCGCTCTCCAGACAGGGAAGCTGTGCAGAGGACACATTCCAATTTCTGTTATCTAGAGCTAGAGTGGATGTTCTAGATAAATCTGCAGCGATCCGGTCTCAGGCGGAACTGACAGGCCCAGTCCACAGCAAGATGGCATTTCTGTTCACTCCCTGGGAGCTGGTGAACAACAGGCACTTGGCTACCCCCTGAGGTAAATCATTTATTAAGTACCTACTATGTGCTAAGCCAATATGCAGTACAGGAAAAGCATCAGACACAGGCCATCATGGAGAACACACACATTCCAGCTGAGACTAAGTGTTCCCAAATTTGCATTGCTGATATTTAAAACATCTGCTTACTTTAAAAGCTAAGATCCACTTTTGCAATGAAATAATATCAAACATACTGCTTGGTTCTCAGGCTAGCTCACAAAAGCCCATTTTATCCACTCCAGGAAGTCATCAACTCCAGTGTCTTCAGGGACCAGGCAGGTAACGAGGGAGTGCAGTGGCCTGGGGGTGGGGGGGGGGGGGGGGCGGATGTGCCCATTGGAAGGACCCCGCCACTCCCGATGGGCCACCCTCCCGGCTCTGCTTACTGGGGACCATCTGGGAACAGAGACCCAAAGAGTCCAGATCATCCAGGTTTTCAGGGCAAGGTAGAAAACTAGCTTTATGTTAAACTCCTGATTTTTTTTTTTTTTTAACACTGTCAAGATATTTTAACGGTCAGAACATACCTACAGAGCTTCCAGTTTGTTCTCCTGGTTGTAAATGTGTCTAAAATACAATACATTTGCAATGAAAAAAAAGAGCAAGCATTGCCAGAGTGAGGAATTAAATAAAATAAAGAACATACCCAAAGAGGAAAACTTTACCTCACACATCTGCCATTTGAGGAAAATAATAAGCATAGAGGAAAATAAGGAAAATTTAAACCTTCTGGTAAATGGCTGTCAACTAGCCCTACCCTGAGGGCTGCAGGTAGAGAGGTGTATCAAAATGACTTCCAAGTATATGTGATTTAACTGAAGTACTAATAATATGTGTGCATCCTGACCTGCCAGCCAGGCAGAAAAGTCATGCTGATATACTGGCTCTGTCTCCCAGTTGAGAGCGCTTCTCTGGACATCCACAAAAGGTCCATCCAGGGCTTTGGTGATAAGACTGGAAGGGCTTATCATAATCCAGCTGCCCATCCAAGGCACAGTACCCTCCACAAACACCACCGTGACCAAGTCATGGTCTAGTCCCCACTTGATTCAGTAACTCCCACCACACCTTTGGAGGGCTCAGACAAGTACAACACAACTCAGATGAAATCTCTCTGCAGGGAAATACTAGCCTTCAGGTCTCCACTCTGCCTCTGGAGCCCCAGAGAACAAGCCTACTCCCCCAAAGACTTGGGAGACACTTTAGGATGGTTTTTATAACCAGAAGTTTTTAGGCTAAACAAGAAGGTACAAAAAGGGAAATTGAAAAGGAAGGGCAGGAGGAAGAAGCCAGAGAGAAATATTCTTGAAATAGCTGATCAAAAGTTAACAAGCCAAAGGAAAAGAGGAAGAGACACAGGCATTCATGAGACAGGAGCCTCTTGTGGCCAAACCAATAGCAAGTGAAGAAGCACATGGGAAAGGAAGGGCCCACAGTACATACACAAAAGAATGCCAAGAGCCACCAGATCAGTCAGTTCCCAAGGCCAGCCACCAGGCTGTGCCAGTGATCCAGGACATACTGGTTAGAACCTGGCACTGGGAGAAGAAAACTGCATACAACTCACAATTGTTAAGTATGGAACATTTTTCTGTCTAGTTGGGGGAAGAGATTCTTTTACTGATAGATTTGTTGGAATTATTTATATATTCTGGATATGAATCCACTTGCCAGGTATAGGTACTGAGTATATATTCTCCTCTCTGATTGCCTTCACTCTCTTTTATTGATGTCATTTGATGATCAGAAGTTCCTCATTTTAATGACATCCAACTTATCAATCTTTTCCCTTAGAGTTAGTGCTTTCTGTGTCTTAAGAAATGTATGGCTACCCCAAAGTTATAAAGATACCCCAAAGTTATAAAGATATTCTATGTTATCTTGTAGATGAAGTTTTGTTTTGTTTTAATTTTAACATTTAGATTGATAATCGCTCTGGAATTTATTTTTGTATATGATCAAGATTCATTTCTTTCCTGTGGATATCCAGTTGAACCAGCACCGTTTATTAAAATAACCATCCATTCCCCACTGCCCAGCAGTGCCCTTTTCATCATAAATCAGGTGTCCAGATACATATAGGTCTGTTTCTAAGCTCCCTGTTCCATGTCTTTGGTAGAAATAAGACAGACAAATAGGTCTGTTATTACAGTGTAGATCACTAATTGTAAATCTGGTGATTTTAACATGTCTACAAGTAAAGTTTAGGAAAATATATACTGAGGGGCCAATTGTAAGAACCTAGCTTGATGTGGATATCCATAGTCTGAGAAGAGAACTCTAGCCTGGGCTTCTCAGAATGAATAGGGTGAGCAAGAATTGGTAAAGAAATAGCATCACAAGCTAAGGAAGGGGACAGTAAGAAGAAATGCACAGAAAAATAAAAATCAGCCTTATTTTTTTGTGGAGAGCAACATAGTGATTAAGAGTACAGACTCGGCCGGGCATGGTGGCTCACGCCTGTAATCCCAGCACTTTCGGAGGCCGAGGCGGGCAGATCAGAAGGTCAGAAGATCGAGACTATCCTGGCTGACACGGTGAAACCCCATCTCTACTAAAAATAGAAAAATTAGCCAGGCATGGTGGCGGGTGCCTGTAATCCCAGTTACTCAGGAGGCTGAGGCAGGAGAATGGCGTGAACCAGGAGGTGGAGCTTGCAGTGAGCCGAGATGGCACCACTGCACTCCAGCCTGGGCGACACAGCCAGACTCCGTCTCAAAAAAAAAAAAAGAGTACAGACTCACACAGTTTAGGAGATAGCTTGCATCCAATTCCCCTAATACTATTCAGCTGTGTCACCTTGGGCAAGTTACCTTGGCCTTTCTGGCCTCAGTTTCCTAATCAGCAAAATGGGGGTAATCTTCCTCATTGAGCTATAAGATTAAATGGGTTAACTGATGCATATCTTTTAGTACACAGCTTACCACTGCAAGCATTCAAAAAATGCTGTGTGCTATCATCATCATCATTAGTGACACCATGGAGAACAGCTGGACTGTTAGAGCAATCTTGCCATTCAACCAACATTTATAGAGTACTTAACTACCAAACAAAAATTTTACATATAGTGGTTAAAAACTCTAACTCTAAAATGAGATAGATTTGAATCTAAATTCTAGTGCAGCCTCTTGACTAATTATATAAACCTGAACAACTTACTTAACCTTTCTAAGTTCCTAGTTTCAGCTTCATCTATACTTCATAGGAATTTTCTTGGAGAGGATATGAGATACAGAAGTAATTCAGCACAAGGCCCAACACAAAATAAGTGTTCAATTAATCCCAGCCTTCACTGTGATGATGAGAATGACAACAATGGCAATATAAAGATTTTGCATTTGGTATAAGAAAAAGCCTACCAACACCTCAAAAGACTTAGAATACCTAGCATTCTCAGGTCTTCCATCCAAGTACTAACCAGACACAACCATACCTAGCTCCATATTGACAAGGTAAGTAGACAAGATCAAGTGTGTTCCAAGTGGTAGGCCCAAGACAGATAAGGAACTTGGAGAAAAAAAGGTTGGAGAAGCCAAGTAAAAGCTAAATTACTGGGATAGTTCAATACCTGGTAAGGAAGAGATGAAATTCCAACATCAAGCAACTTCAAGAAGAAACAAAAACACACAAATCTGAGCATATATAATCAAAAAGTATGAGAATGTGCTCGATGGTCGGATGGGGACAGAAATGGTACACGTAGAGTAGAAGTCTGATGGCATTCATGGGGAAAAGGCTCCCAAGGAGCAGTGCCATTAATAGTTGCAGACCAACAATAGCAATCACGGTGTGGTAAGCCCTCAGCCATGAAGACCACGCTGTGCCAGTCTCCTGGAAGAACTACCCCAGAGACACTGAGGAGCTTTCCCCCAACCCAAGAGACCGTGGCACTTCCACCCGAGTCACTGAGCTGAAGCAAAACAAGGCCCAGCAGTGACAACGAACACTCCAAGGACACAATGCAGTGCCTGGTGCCAAGTGAAAATCCGAGAGGCAAGGGCTGGGGACAGCCTGTGCTGGAGGGTAGGTGCTGGCAGAGGTGAAATGCAGACACACACTCAGAATGCCGCCACAGACGGGGAGCCAGAGCCAGGCGGCAGAGAGTGAGTGGCCTGGCAGACGCTGGCCAAGAACGTGGGGCTCCCCGAGCCCGCAGGGTAAAGGAAGACAAGCAAAGGCCAAGTTGAGTGCTGAATTCACAGCACAAATGGAAGTGAACCCCAGCACCAACAGGGACTCCCGTGTGAAATACGCCCAAGGGCTGAATAGAGAGGGGCATGTTTGCATGGGGGAAGGTCAGGCCTGCAATGGCAGATATTGTGACTAGGATGCTCTGTTTGTAAGTAGATGCTTTTTCCTGGGCAGACACAGTCTGTCTCTCAGGCCAGAAATCCAGGCTCCAAAACGTCCTGCCCAAGCTGGCTCCCATCACCTCCTGGGAAAGTGAAACAGGCCAAAACATCTACCTTGTCTTAGGCTGCTAATCATTAAATCTAAACTCCCACCCCAGTGGGCTCACAACTCAGCCATAAGCAAAACCCAGACTGGCAATGGCACTGGCACCTGCTATCCTGACCATGGACTGCGGCTGAGTGTACATGGCCACTCTGCTAACCACTGGTCACAGCTCCTGCTGCCTAAAATACAGGGGGACAAAGTCTTCTTGGGACTGAGGGAGTAACCCAATGTGCCTCTTGGCTGGCTGCTCTTGGCCCTGCCAATGTATGGAAATAATCTCCAGAGAGATACAGTATGGTTGGGCCACGTGAGAGGGACTTGAGGAGAACATTACTCCATTCCTCAACAGTGGAACCTGTAGCCTGTGTCACAGGCCAGATGTGGATGGGATTGGGGGGTCTTGGCCAAACTCCCTCCAGGCACAGGCTGGTGCCCTCAGATGCTGCTGCTGCTCTTGTGGGCAGGAGGAGATGTCTCTAGGGTATGAAGAACTTAGGCCTCTGATGACTTATGGGGCTGTGCTGACCTCTGTGTGACCACATGGGTTTAGCACCATGTGACTTAAAAATGGAGTCTCTTTCCTGCCTCAGAACAAACTTCTGCTCTGCTTAACTTGAGTCAGATCTAGACAGCAGGAATCATAAACACAAGTGGGGCAGGGGATTCCCCAAACACTTCTGACTTAAACTTTCATTTCCATACTGCCTTATCCCCCAAGCAGGGGCACGTCCGTACCTGCAGTCTAGGACAGAGGAGGAAAGAGACCGGGGCCACTGTGCATGGCCTGGGCGCAGGTCCGAGCTTTTAGCAAAGTGCCAGCCTTGCCAGGAGCAGGGACAAACCTTCCAGGGTCAAAGCTCTCATTCAGGGGTGGGAGAGGAGCTGGGGACTGTCTAAAACATAACAGTTAATGTTTGGGATACGTTTTCACAATATGAAACCATACCAAAAGTAAGGTTCCACAAAACCTTTGATGATGTGAAGACTTCCTCTGCACTGGGAGGGGGTGCTGACCAGAATCTTTGCGGGTGGGAGGCAGTCCTGTGGTTTATTTACTGAAGGTAGGTGTTGGAATTACACTCTTTTAGAGGGTTCAGCTCTCTGAAACTCCCTGGGACCACTGGACAGCCATTTTTCTCAGGCTAGGATTTGACATTGGCCTCAGTTCTTTGTCCAAAAGCAGCACAGCAACAACAGCTCTGCCTTAAAAGACAGAAGATTATACTTAGAAGATTTCTCCAACGCCACATACTTTGGAGGTGAGAAGAGCACCCCGTCACTCTCCCTCTGAAAACTTCAAAACCTTCAGAGGCCAGGGTGAGTATTTAGAAAGCAGGCAGGTCCAACAGAAAGAACGGCCATTGATTTATTCCAAAAAAAAAATGTGGGGTCCATGTGTCAGGTACAGTGCGAGGCACTTTTTAAGGAGCTCCGCCCTTGGCTGGCAGGAACTCCCTTGGTCAGCAGAGGTTTGGTAAACTAGGAAAGCAAGATGCTAGGAGGAGAGCTGGCTCCTTAACCCCACCCTGGCCCCCCAAACAAGACAGCTCAAGTCCTGCTGGCCCTGGAGGCCCAGGCACTTGGACATCACTTGCTCTACGCCTTTCTCGGGAGGCAGAGCTAAGTGGGGGTTGAGGAGAGACCTACAGGCTGAGTGCACTCATGACACTATCAGGAAGTTTCTGGGGCCAGGTGCAGAGGCTCATGTCTGTAATTCCAGCACTTTGGAAGGCCAAAAGAAGCGAAGGTGGGCAAATCACTTGAGGCCAGGAGTTCAAGACCAGCCTGGCCGACATGGTGAAACCCCATCTCTACTAAAAATACAAAAGTTAGCTGAGCATGGTGGCAAATGCCTGTAATCCCAGCTACTTGGGAGGCTGAGGCACGAGAATCGCTTGAACCTGGGAGGTAGAGACTGCAGTGAGCCAAGACTATGCCATTGTACTCCAGCCTGGGTAACAGAGTGAGACTGTCTCAAAAAATATATATGTAAGTTTCTGGGTATGCTGACATGAAAAAATTACCACTGGAGCTTCTGAGAGCCCTAAGTCACCATAAGGGTAGAGGAAGGAAGACAGGGGGAACTGAGATGCTGAGATAGCTGGGATGCCCCAGCCCACTTCCCTAGAGAGGCCCTTTCCTAACAGCCAGTGGGAGAACCCTGTTCACGGAGCCCTATCACTGACCTCGAGGGCAGCACCAGCATCCACAGTCAGGTCATCCCGAGAGTTGTAAGCACTGTTCCTGCCCCAAACCCACAGACCCACTCAATCCCATCCAAACAGCCCATGATGAGCCACAAGACAGGACCTTAGAACCCTGGGGATGTAAGATACCCTCGATGTCATCTGGCCTCACCTTCTACTGCGACAAGAAGAGTCCGCCTTGGGTTAGAGTCCAAGGTGTGGGATTTTGGGTGGGTTATTCCATGTCTTGCCTAAATTCTCTCATCTATAAAGTAGGGCTGATAAGCTCATCATACCTCTTCACAGTGTTGCTGTGAAGATTAGAGTCTGTTCGAGTAAAGCACTTAGCAATAGTGCCTGGTACCCAACTAGTATTCAGTAAGGGAAGTTATGGCTACCGTTTTCATTATTAGCATCCATCCCTGCATGGCAGCCATTCGCTCATGTATAAACACTACCGGACCCACGGAAGGAGCTGGTGACCTGACAGGGTCACCCATCTTCTCTCCCTCACATCCTTCACAGCTCATAAAGCAAGACAGGAATCCACCTCCCAGCACCAACATCTGCCTCCCTGTCACAGCTGCCCACTGGCCCCAGGGCTGCCCCTGAGGTAGCACAGGGTAAGTCTGATACCCACATCACTTGACAGTGCTTTAAACACACAATACTGTACCTAGCAACCCCCCTCTCACCAAAGTCTCTACCTCTCTGGGGCACACAGTCTCATCAGCTCTGCTCTGTACTTGAACTAGTTTGACATTTTCCCTCCTAATTGAGATCAGGAACCGGAGCATCCCTCCAAAAGTGGCCCGAGAAGGCCAAAGGACAGCCAGCTCTGATCTCCCACAGAACCTTCTTCCTCCCTCAGGAGTCCTCACTCCCTGTCTTGCTTAGTCCGCCCCTGCAGCTGCCCCTGCCCCTCCACTTCCAACCCAGCCCTCCCATACACACAATAATTAAAACCTTGCTATGTGCCTTCTTCAGGCCCTCTCATTCTTGAGCTTAGGAATCTGCCAATAAGCCTTTGTTGAATTATTTCTGTATGACACACACTAAGCCATTTCACATATATTATCTCCATTAATCTGCTCAATTTCTCTTAGCTGGGAATCAATCCCAACACTCACCTGCTCCTTTTTTTGAGAGCTAGCTGGATGGATTCTTTCCACGTGGCCAAACTCCAGCAAGGAGAAGATGCTTTGGTACTCTTGTTATTGGACAAGAGTCCGAGACCCATGGTCTCTACTAGACTAAGCAATATGTCTACCTATATCTTTCACTCTTTCCCAGATGAGATAGACAGCAATCCTGCAGGCCCCACGTTTGCCACAATTGTTCTTCCTTCTCCAAATGCCAACACTTTAACTCCTTGTTACAATTTAGAGCCATGATAATATGCTGTTATGTCTCATGTCACACGTGGCTCATCTGGTGCCTCCAATTAGAGTCTGAACTTTTCAAAGAAAGGGTCCAGGCAAGCTTCAGAATTCTTTTTTCATTCTTCCTAAAGCGATACTTCTAGCAGCACTCAATCAATACTTGCTGATTGGCTGATTGGACTAGATTAGGCCTGTCAACATGACGACCCCTAAATCCCCAACAAACAGACTGGAAACGGGCTCACTTGATATGAATCCCTTCCCTGCCCACCCACACAGGTCCTCTGAGGTTTCTCCTACTCTCCTTCCTTTGATCTAAATGTATCAAACAAGAATGTGCTCTTGTAACTGCAGCTTCTGGAAAGGGTCCCCAAGCAAATATCAAAGGGACACTCAACCTGTGGTGTCACAAACACCAGCAATCACCTCACCCCTCTGCCTGACGGATGCCAAGGACAGCTGGCTCTGGACTAAAAACAGTGCAACCCCAAATCTGAGCCCTGGGGATCTTTTATGTGTTTTCCTTTTCCCTGTGACCCCATGTGAGGCTGAGAACAAAGGAGACAGAAATCAGCTGTCCCATCACACAGGTGGGAAGGCCACTGTCAGACCCACCCTCTCCCAGGGAATCAAAGACCAAGAGACTCTAATGGTTCCCCATGGCTACCAACTGTAAATTTCAACTAAGAGTAGAAAGTGGCCTTACCTGATACGGTAACAGAAGAAGAAAGGAAAGGAGCAGAGGAGTGCCACCCAGGGCCCTAGGAGGTAGGTGGAGAGGTGGAGCTTTGCATGCCTTCAGGTGCCTCCTGCGGTGGGCTAAAAATCTGTTATTAAGAACATACACCAACCAAGGAGAAGAGGGGGACAAACCCTCTACCTTATGGCCTAGCTCCAGGCATTTCACAGATTCTGATGCGCTCCAGACAGAAGCTCAGGGTCCTTTTGAGACATGAAAAGTCTTGACTGCACAAGAGAAAGTCAAAAGTTCTTTGGAGATGGTTCTAGGTCCCCACTCTAGTTAATTAACAAGCTTTTACCAAATACCTCCTAATTCTTCTAAGTACTTCCAACACCTACGACACAGCCAGGCACACAGTGTGGATGCTGCTACTGAATCCAGGACAGGAGGGAAAAGAGAATCAAAATTAAATATAAGATACGGTTCATAACCAAAGGCGTTCCTGAAATAGCTTCCAGAGCTAACATGATTTGGGAACAGTTATAAAACTGCCTCACTGCTAGGAAGCGTCTCACGGGCCTGGACTGCGTCTTATAGCCCTTTACACTACCACATGGCGCACATCCACGTTCAGTAACCGTCCGCTGGGCAAATAGGCTGATGAACACAGGAAGGAAACACAGCACAACTTTTGTGAGGCCTACTTCTAAACATTCGAAATACCAAGCTTACCCCTCGTTTTTGGAATCATACAATGCTGAGATACAACTGACTGGCCACTTCCTGCCTACCTGTAGGCTATCCCCAGAGTCGTCATATATCACCTTTGTATAAGAAATGTGTCCCAGCAAGCCGATCTCAACATTTAACCTCCTTCCCACACCCAACCCAACACTTGGCTCCCCCGTCTCCTTTTTCTGTCTCTCATGCAGAACCAAGTAACAAGTTAAAAAATGGCAGGAACTCTTTCTGAGTAAACTTTGCTCCTTGGCCAAGATGATAAAGTTGAGCTTCACTGTGGAATGTGTCCCTCCTCCCGGTGATTTGTAACCTGCTCAGGCACAGAATGGAAGCTGGCCAGCTGGCCTCCAGGACTCAGCCATCTCCCTGGGGCCTACAGAAGGACCAGGGACAGAGGCTACCTCCCTGTAGTCCTTGTTGGACCCCACAGCCCTGACCACCACTGACCCCCAGCTTTGGGAGATGAGGAATAGAACTAGACTCTCCATCTGGCTGAGAGCCCGTTTACAGGGCTCTGGCTTCCTCCCAAGGCTGCCCTGGGATCTCAGCCCTCAGTCCCACCAGACCTGTGTGTTCTCCTTGTCCCCCTCTGGGAGAGCCTTCAAATAAGGCCAAGGCCCCCAATTAGCATGTCCCTTGCCTTTATCTGCCCAGGTAGCATCCTCCTCATCACAAACATCAACTTCCACATTCCACAAACCTGCCATGTTGTCAGGCCTGGTGATTGGCCCTGTGCTGCCTCATAGCTCATTCAGCATTCCACGACAGTGGGATGAAGCTGGCACTGTTGTCACCTCCACTCCACGGATAGGAACTGGGGAGCCTATATGAGGAGGCACAGCTGGTAACTAGACTCAGAGCCCTGTCTCTTAACCGCTGTGCTGTACGTGCGGATGACATCCTTTACCCTCTGACGAGACCTCCTCCCAATGCCTGTCCTTGGCAGATGAACTACTCTCCATTGTCACACTTGACCATCCCTGGCATAAAAGGCGGGGCTAACCAGGTTTCCTTAGGAAAAGAAAAAGGCCCAATACATGTGACTTTTTTGTACATAAGTATTTTTTAAACAAGTTTTTACTACTGACTCATTTAAATGAGGTGGAATGTAAGTTGTTAACCCCTTCTAGCTTACAAAGTGCTTTTGTAACAAATTAACTTACTTCATTCCCCATCAAAGCCTAGTGAAGTATATGCAATTATTCCCATTTTACGGAGGAGAACATGAGGAAAGCTAGGAGACTCAGCCAGGATCACTTAGCCAGTAAGCAGCAGAGTAACAAATTGAACCCAGGACTCCCAAAGGCTAAATCCTGTCTTTTGGGTACCTACCGGTTGAGAAAAAACACAGCATTGGCATTGAGAGTGGGAGAGTGGGAGCATGGGAGTCAGAAAGACTCACACTGGCTGTGTGACCTGAGGCAAGTTAATTAATATCATCTTGTATCACTAAAGTAGCGCTACTAACATGCATGACACATGGTTACTGTGGGGATTAAATAAGATAATGCATGCAAAGTATTTAGCATGATGCCCAACACATAGTAAACACTCAATAAATGGCTGTGATTTTTATTACTCTCCACTGTCCAGGCAGGGATTATAGCATCTCGTTAACTCTCTGTGTGCCTATTATAGTGGGCATGAGATACAAAACTGTATGTAATAAGTACTTAATACAGGTTGACTAGGAGCAACTTCCTGATATCCCAGCCACTATACCTCACAAACAGCTATGGGCAAGAATCATAGGACAAAGACAAGAATCACAGGACAAAGCCAAGCTCCCAACCACAGCAACTAGAAGGAAGCAGTGTCCAACCCTGAGAAACACATTCCAGGACTCAAAAGGAAGAGAAAGGAAGGGTCGGAGCTGCAGTCTGTAGACACAAATAAAATGGCCGCCAGCCTGTGCCCTGTGCCAGCCTGAGCACAGTTGTGGCTCCCAAGGGCAGGGGTCTGTGTTTTCTCCACATTCTGCATCAACCACCACTCCTTCCCAGGGCTCTGGGTCTCTGCTCCCGGGGCTTGGGAACATGCATGTCCTTGATGAGAAGACCACATAAAAGGGCATGGCCTACTTCCAGGAGCCTCCCTGTTTCCCACTTCGAGATAAAAATAATAAACACACACACACACACAGAGGGCGGAGAGTGAGGGGGGAATTAAGCGGCGTAGAAGCTGAAGCACAAGGACTTACACAGCACAGGGCTGCGGTAACCTGGCAACCTACGAAAGGTGTGTCAGAATGAGTAGGATGCAAATAGACAAGTACCAGGGCTGGGAACAGTCAGGGTTGGACGGGGGAAGGTCACAACGTGCTGGCCTGGTTCCTTGTGGCGCTGAGCTGAGGAGGGAGGGGGAGGACAGCAGATAGGACGCTGCTGCCCACGCAGCTTGTGACTCCCAGCTGTGTGTTCCCAACAGACTCCCAACTGGCCACTCTGCTAGCTTCAGGCTCTCTTCTCCAATCCTGTCTAGATATTGCCATCAGTATCTTCCCTGAAATTCTGAACCATCATATGCCTCCCCTGCTCTAAAGCTGCCCATGGCTCCCCAGCACATAGCCTCAGCATCCTGTAGCATCTGGTTCCAGTCTGCCCCTTCAACCTCAGGATTCGCTATCCTCCCATGTCCTGTACCTTCTGATCCTGCCTTACTGCCCCTTCTATATGCCTCCTTTCTATGGGCTTCTGCATATGGTGAGTCCTCCCTCTCAGCTCAGCCTAAATCCAGAGGTCACAGCTATTTCAACACATTTTCTAAATACCTACCATGTACCAGGCACTGGGCTGGGAACTGAGACTATAGAAATACTTAAAATATATCCTGCCCACAGTGAGCTTGTGGTCATAGGGCAACTCAAACAAGCCAATGTGAAAGTAATACAGGAACAATAGATACAGAGTACTTCCTATCAGCAAGACACTCTTTTCAGCCTTTTACATGCTCACTTTCATCCTTTCAATAACCCTATGAGGTAAGTACGATTATTATCAGCCCCATTTTATAGATGAGGAAACTGAAGCATAGCAAAGATCAAGTAAAACTTACTCAGACTCACCCTAAGGAAGGACAGGCTTCTATGGACAGTGAGCATCTCCGGGAGTGGGTGCTGCAGTCCAGCAGGGCAGTCAGAGGTGGCCACAGCCATGGATGAAGCCAAATCCAGGATGGCCATGGCCAAGGCAGCTTCTCTCTATTTCCCCAAGAGGCCACCTTGGAAGCAAATGCTTCCTACGTGGAAGACATACTTAAAGCAGGAGGTATATCCCAGCACTCTGGGAGGCCAAGGTGGGTGGATGACCTGAGGTCAGGAGTTCAAGACCAGCGTGACCAACATGGTGAAACCCCGTCTCTACTAAAAATACAAAAATTAGCTGGGCACAATGGCGGGTGCCTGTAATCCCAGCTACTTGGGAGGCTGAGGCAGGAGAATCACTTGAACCCGGGAGGCAGAAGTTGCAGTGAGCCTACATCGCACCACTGCATTCCAGCCTGGGTGACAGAACGAGACTCTGTCTCAAACAACAACAACAACAACAACAAAATCACCCAAGGCTGCCCTCTTTCCTTCTAAGAAAGAGGCAAGCAGAAGGGGAGATGTGCATGAGCAACAGCCAAATGTCACAGTGTGAGGGGATGGAAACTCAAATTTACAGCAGATCCACTCAACATCTGTGTTTCCCCCAGGCCACATAGTCGGAGGACTTAACTCTATACTACTGAGGGCTCAGCAGCTCCACCGTCCTGCCTCTAGCACAAGCTGAGGAAGGGACCTTGGAGGTATCTGGAATGGCTTCTTCTTTCTGTCCCTGCATAGCTGTAAGTGTTGGCATGGCTAGAAGATTCCATGCATCCCTGACAGCCCAGGATGCCTCTATGTCCATGCCAGGCAAGTCTTCACTATACCACAGGGGAACAGGAGCAGGATGCTGGCACATTCACATCGCAGGAGGGCACGGGGCATTGTGACCCAGTCTCTAGACAGGGGCATCTCCACCTGGTGCTGTTCCTCCTTCCCACTGCAGGTGCTGGATTATTGTACAGCCTCAGGGTCAGGCACAGCAATATGGCTCAGAGGAGCTCACTGTCCTTCAGTCCAACCCAAGGGGTCTTTTCTCCTCTTCTCTTCATCTCACAGTAGAAATCCTACACTACCCAGGGAGTTCCTGGGCACCACACAGGCCACCAGAGGCAGCCTCCAGCCAGGTTGCAGTTCTACCACTGACCAGGCAGAAGGGACTCATTCCTCCTCCTCTTGTTCCAGCGACACTGTGCTGCTCTTCCTGAAAACTGGCTGGATATAAACTCCATGAGGACAGGAACTTCTGCCTGTTTTATAAACTGCAGAATTCCCAGCGCCTAGAATGGTGCCTGGAATATAGCAGGCGCCCAATAAATACCTGTGGAATAGAGGCATTATCATTTCTACCTTATAAATAAGAAAAATTAAGTATATTTCCTATAGACATAAAGCTAGTATATGGCAGAACCAAAATTCAAATCCAGGACTTCATGGGAACAAAATAAACCATATTGTACAATCACCTAACACTACTATTTACTGAGTACTGACCTGGCAAAATATGTGGGAGGACATGGAAGATAATCCCCATGATTAAAAACCTTTATTATCTGAGCAAGAGCATGTGAGCAAATAAAAAATTTAAAAAAATCTTTATTAGGGATCTATTATGTACCAGGCACTGGGGGACATACAGACATGGCCTCTCTTTAAAGGGTGTGTGTGTATGCATGTGTGGTGTATACATACATATACATACATACACATATATGTAAATATATAAGTATATGCTAATTATATACACAATATATGTAAATACTGTGTTACAAATTTTTTAAGCCCATCACTAGGCAGTATAGGGGAGGGCAGTGATCGAAATAGCTAATAAATAAATATAACAGGAACAGAAAGGGGCAGAAGTCACTGCAGGCAGATGCTCCAAGAAGGAGGTGGAAGCTGAGGGGGGCTCTGAAGAACGACGACACAAAGGCAACCCAAGGGGCAGGAGTGCATGCAGCAAAACCCTGCAGGCTCTGGGAGGAGTTCATAGAGAGGTCTGACTACCCTTTTTCCATTTTTTGGAAAATGTATACTTCTGCTTTTAACTGTTCCACATTCTGTACCTATCCTTAATATCTTGTTTGAAGAAAGTGTTCCACTGCAGTAAAATACACACACACACACACACACACACACACACACACACACATTTATTTATTTATTTGGAAACTACTGCTCAAATTCAAGCTTGTTCTACATATGGGAAACTGGAGTGGCCCAAGATCCCAGAGCTAGCTCACAGCAGAACTGAGGGAAAGACTGCAGGCCTCCGGGCTTCCCATGAGCAGCCTGGGACACTATTAAATTTCACAGGGTATAGCAGGAGAGCAGAGAAGGCAGGCTGCTGTGGAGACTGGGCATTATGGTGAGCCAGGCCTCAGCATCCTGACTGTGAAACGAGGGGACCTCAAGGCCCTTCTCAGCAATATATGCCTAAGACCAGGTCGTAAGCTGGGACCTTCGGGCCCCCCCCAGCTGAGGTCTCCCCTCCTGCTGGAGAGACTGCAGGGCTTTTTCTGCTGCAAGTCATGAGTTGTTTGTTGGTTTTTTTTTTTCCTGCTTGTCTTGTTTTGACACAAGGAAGAGGCTAATCCTCCTGGCAAACCTGGGTAAAACAACAGAGCCACAGTCCCCTCCCTGAAGCAGTGGGGGCAGCTGGCTCTGACAGGGAGAAACCAGATTTAGGAGTGTGATTGGTCAGCCGCTGACCTCTCTGCTCTGGCCTCTGGTGGCTCCTACACATCCCACTGGAGCTGTTTCCTTAAGAATGCAGGCTCTGGAGCAGGACCGGTCCAATTTCTGTCTCTGCTTATTACTAGCTGAGTGATCTCAGGAAAGATATAGCTCTCTGTGACTCAGTTTCCTCATTTGTCAAATACAGCAGTTATCTCAGAGTTACTGTGAGGTTTAAATGAGTGAATACATAGAAAACAGAGCAGCACCTAGGAAACACTAAACACTTAATAAAGTAAGCATCATCACTACATTATTGCTTAAACATAAGGCTCGCTGAAACCTGGTCTCTTAGATGCTAAGACCAGACTAAGCTGGATGCTAAGGTAACCTATTGTGGGACAGAGGTAAATAGTGGTGCCAGAGATACAACAGGCACAAGCCCAGAGACTCAAAGCTTCCTTTAGGGTCCTGGATTCCCCTTTAGCACCTCAGAGCTGGAGGCTGGAAGGGTGACACCTCACGCTTCCTAGCTCTGGCACGGACACCCCATTATTCAGAAGCGGGTAGGGTCTCTGGCTTCTCTGGCCCCATGCTCTCTGCCTTCGTTCTGGCACTGGTGGGTGGCATTTGACTGGTTCCCTGTATAGAATACTCATGCTCCACGTGCTTGCATCCTTCATTTACATCCTGTAGGAATACTCTAGGCAATCTCCTGGAGATAAACAGCTTCTAGGGATCCTGAATTTGGGGGAGTTAGCTGGATATTATCTTTCAAAATCATTTCTGAGGATTTCCTTGAGATCTGGGGCCAACCTCGTGGGTGTACCTAAGAAGTTACAAAGCCGCTTTTTCAGAAGTGCGTATGCATGAGAGTACAGACTTTTGCCTGGCCCCAGAGCAGAGCACTGGGAGCCCAGCAGTTGTGTAGGAAGCTGCAGAGACTAAGATGGGAGCAGACAAGGCATCCACTCTCTGTTTTCAGTCCAATATCTGTGGAAAGGAAGGTCTCTAAAACTCAGGTAAGTCTAGGTACAGCCCAGGCTCAACTCTTACTTCTTAATCTCACCTTTTTGTCTCTCTATCCCAGCATCTAGTGTTAAGCAGGGCTCTCAGCTGCAGCCCAGTGAATACTGGTTAAATTGACTAGAGGCTCTTGATTTTTCAGCATGTGACTAAGAAATTGCCATACTCATATTTAAGTCAAGTGCATCTGTCACGTGCAACCAGGTCTTTACAACTACCACTGTCCATGTTAGAATATTCTACCATACATACAGGGTAATCAGCTCGCCTGGGGATTCTTTGGTGTCCAGTAATTTTAAGTAGGAGTGACATTAGATGTAGTGTTTAGATGTAGATTACTCAAGCTTCCCAACTGTCAACTCTTGATCAACTTTAAAGGGAAGGAAATAAAAGAAGTGCCGACCCTGTCTCCCACTTCCCCTGCAAGTCCACTGCCTCATCTTTCTGGTCTCCTTTTGTGCCCTGTACCCTCCCATTCTTTCCGCCAAGCTCCTTTTCTCAATGCTTTCTCACTTGTGGTGTCCTTCTCTCTCCACTTCATAGTGCAGAGTCCAATTGTATTTCAAGTCCACACTCAAGTTCAAGACTTCCACTTCCACGAGGCCTTAGAATGATTTGTGCTGATGAATCTTTACTTCTGCCTCACACATGGTGCTAGTCCTAGTGCCTTGATTACGGCCTTGCACTTAATAGCTCTGGCTGTACTGGATACATTTCCCCTGATCTCATGTTCTGGCCTGTACCACTGTCCTGAGACCACCTTTCCTGCATCTGTCATGACTCTGGTCCCACCTGTGCTAGCCCCAGGCCCCTGCTCCTGTTGTTCAACCCCTGTCCCTGGGAGCACCTTCACACCACTGTCTTTACCCCTTGCCCATGAAGGCGATTCCAACCTTTAGTCCTGAGACATCCAGGAATGCCTGCTGGACAGCCCACTTGGGTATCCCACTATCACCTCGCGTTCAACATAACTAAAATTCATTCACTATTACCTGTTGAGTTACTTTTAAAGCCAGGATCTGTTCTAGTCACTGGTGAGCAAGCCATGTAAAAGTCCTCATCCCAAGGGTTCATCAATGGATGAAGCGATGAACAAAATATAGTGGAATATTATTCATCCTTGAGAGGGAGGAAATTCTGATACATACTACAACACAGATGAACCTTAAGGACATTATGCTGAGTGGAATAAACCAGTCCAAAAAGACAAATACTATGTAATTCCACTTACATGCAGTTTTAAGAGTAGCCAAATTCATAAAGACAGAAGATAGAATGGTGGTTGCCAGGGGCTATGGAGAGAAGAAAAGGCAGTTGAATGGGTACAGAGTTCAGTTATGTAAGATGAAGAGAGTCCTGGAGACAGATGGTGGTGATGGTTGCACAACACTATGAAGGAACTTAATACAACTGAATTGTACAATTACAAATGGGTAAGATGATGAATTTTATGCTACGTGCTTTTTAGCACAATAAAAAAAAGTTAAGTCCTTGCCTTCTGTGCACTTTTCTGTATGTTATGCTTCACTTAAAATGAAAATGATTTTGTCATCATGGAATTTACATTCTAGAGTCAGTATCTCAGTTATCATCTAAGCAGTTTCCTTCCAATTCCCATCACCCGTATTACCAGTTTCCAGGCCTGTGCAGTCCTCCTGGAATTCCTCCTTTTCCCCCATATTCAAGCACTCTCCACCATTTCTCTCTAAGGCTTGCACCTCAGTGTTTCCTCCTTCCAAGTACCACAATTCCCATCACCTCTTCATTTTTGATAGAAAATACGAGGAAGTGGGAAAAACTCTACAGTGCCTGATTTCAGCGTTGGCTCTACCACTTGCTGAATAACCGCTCATTTAAACTTTGATTTCCTCACCCACCAAATGAAGAGTTTGACAAGACATTCATGAAGGCTCCTTCTGGCTCCGGCCAAGGATAAGTCTCCGGTTCACCCTCCCCAGCCCGGCCTGAGGTCTGGTGTATTCCTCTCAGGCACTCTGAGCAGCCTGAGAAGAAAGGCCTCATTCAGGAGGGGAGCCCAGCCCGGGCGACAGCTCCCTCCAGGAGCTCCTTGGCTCTCTTGCCAGCCAGCTTGAACTTTTACTGCTTGCAACCTTGTGACTTTGGATTACCTGACCTTGAATCCTGCCAGCCCTGCACTCCTGCTGGGACCTCTTCTGACCTGACTGCCTGTAACTGGGACAGCCTCGCCTGCTGACATTGGACCCTATTCTGCTACTACAAACTGGGCTGCCTTGTGGCTGTACAACTGGGATGCTGCTAGCCAAACTGTGAATTCTCCCTGGGCCATGACCATGGCCCCGACCATGGCCCTGCCTTGGCCCCGGGTCTTGTAGTGTCCTCTGAGCTCACTCCATCTGCTAGACAGGGTCCACAATCTGCCTGTAATTGATTCATTCACTCCAAAATGTTCACTATGATACTTACTCCAAGACAGGCACTGCTCCAGATAAGAGATACATGAGGATGAAACACAACTGCTTCCAGTATGAACATATGCCATTGCCAGGGCAAATTCCCCCATTTAACGAAGACCTATGTAACTCACCACTGTCAAATTATTTCATGTAACAGGTATTTACCATGTGCAATTACTATGTGCCAGCCACTAATCCAGCACTATAATAAAACAGTAGTGTAGGGAAATGCAACTTTCTATGTGGTACAATGGTTAAGAGTATGGCCTCTGCAACTGGAATCTCAGTTGTGTGACCCTGGGCAATTACAAGATTTCTCTGAGTTTCAGTTTCCTCACTTGAAAATGGGAATAATAATAGCACTTAACTGATAAGCTTATATGAGGAATAAATGAGCTAGCCCATGTAAAATGCTTGGAACACTCTATGGCACACAGTAAACACTTGGATATTAGCAGTTTTTATTTTGATGTAACCCCAAAGATGCCAGCACTTAATATGCCAGGAACTTCAAGAGTGCCTGCTCCAACCTATATAACCAGTATCCCAAGAGTACCTTTGCAGATGAGTAGTGATAGCATGTAGCCCCAACTTCAACATAGCTAATAAAGAATAAAAAATTCCTGTGCAAAGCACTATATACAATTCTAATATTTTCACATGGGTTAAACTTAGGAATATCACTAAAGAAATGGATACCCAAAGCTACTGAGGAGTGAAAATCTTCATAATACGTATATCCAACAATATATAAAGTACTTCCTACAAACCATTAAGACAGGCGACCCAACAGAAAAATGAGCAAATGATCTGAAAAGGCATTTTGCAAAGAGGATACACAAATGGCCACTATCATCAAAATGCACATTCAGACTACAGTAATATTACTACATACCCACCAGAATAAGTACAATGAAAAAGGAAGATAATATCAAATATTGGCAAAAATTTGGAGCAATCAGAGCTTGCCTACTTTGCTAGTGTGAGTATAACTGGTACAACTGCTTTGGCACTACTATTAAAACTATGATCCAGCAACTCCACTTCTAAGTTTACACCCAACAGAAATATATATGTATATACACAAGTATGTGTATGTATGTATACATACATTCAGGTATGTGTGTACATATCCATTCACCAAGACATTCATATTTACACTGGCACTGTTTGTAATAGCCAAAATCTGCACACAGCCCAAATATCCATCAATGGTATACAAATAATAAACTATTGTCTATTAATATGGAATACTACACAGTCATGAGATTGGAAAACTACAATAGCACAGAACATGGATGAATGCCACAAGCAAAATGATGAGTGAAAGAAATCAGACTCCAAAAAAGAACATACTGTGTGATTTCATTTATATGAAGTTGAAGAGCAGGCAAAACTAATCTGTGATTGTAGCATTCAAAATAGTGGTTACCCTTGGAAGGGGTGGTTTGTAACTAGAAAAAAATGCAAAGTATTTTCTGTGGGGTTTGGTTTGGTAATGTTCTGTTTCTTTTCCTGATCTGGGCACTGGTGACAGGGTATGTACACTTTGTGCTGAACACTTATGATTCACTCACTTTTGTGCATGCAGTTATGTCAATAACGATATTAATTTTTTGAAAAAGGGCCAGGTGCAGTGGCTCTCACCTGTAATCCCAGTGCTCTGGGAGGTCGGCGTGGGAGGACTGCTTGAGGCCAGGAGTCCAAGACCAGCCTGGGCAACATAGAGAGATACCATCTCTATGGAGTCGAAGGCTGCAGTGAGCTATAATGGCATCATGGCACTCCAGCCTGGGCAGCAGGGCAAGACCCTATCTCTTAAAAAATAATAATAATAATACCAAAAAAAAAAAAAAAAGCTAACGAGAAAAAAGCTAGGAGGAAATGGACTTTTATCCAAAAGGGTTGTTGCCTCAACACCAATGAATTTTAGTGCCTACACTCTCTGCTCACAAAATCTGAAGGACACACACATTTCTGAGCATTTTCCTATTGCATTTTAATAAATGGCAAAAATATTACTCTACAAAGCTTCAATACCATAAAAAATAAGCATGTTTTCAAAACTCCAAATTAATTTGTCAAGCTTTATGTTCTGTGAGACTGTGTCTGAAAATGTCTTCAGGTTTTATAAACCCATGCTGAAATATAAAGTAACTTTTATAAGAAACAATATTTTTAATGAGACAGAAGTGGTTGGGCCGGGGTGAAGGGAGTGAAAACCAAGAAGACGGAGGAGACGAGACAGTTCCCAATCAGCAAAATCCAAGGTTTAAATTTCCAGTGGCTGCCAGAGCCCTGAAGTAACTCTGGGCCTGGAAGCCAGGAAGTCCAAGCAGAAGCCACGGACTCAAAGACCAGCTCAGGATCTGGGAGCAACATGGCAGCTGAACTGTGGAGACTCAGACACAGGCAAAAGAATCCAGAATGCTGCTGATGACTATAAGCTACCAAGAGGTTATGAGAGGAGTGATCTGCACTTCCTGAACGGGCTCAGGAAACAGTAGCTGGGCGTGGGCAGCCTTGGGTACATAAGGAAGTGACTTCAGCCGATCATGGAATAAGAGGATGTAACCTTGGGTGTGCTCTGACCTGCAGCAGGGATGAGCAAGCCGGGCTTACCCAGAGGTTCTTTCTCTATTGGGTGTGAGTTTCTAAATATACACGCACTCATCTGTTCAATCCATTCAAATATTTACCCTCATTGAACAGGACTTCTGAGGCTTTTGGTTTCAACTGCCCTAGTTGCCAGCTAAGACAGCAGCAATCTAGAACCTGGCTCCTGAGCTCACAAGTACCATCTCAGTCCCTTGCATGAGAAGGGGAGCAGTGAACCTGAACTCCAAGAACAGCAAGCACTTGACATATCATCCATTCCCCAGTGACTTCCACTAGCAAAGGGAGACATTTTTAAAAAGAAAAAAACCCAGACAACCCCAAAGTCATTTGTAAAATGTTATTTACTCTCTTCTTAAGTAGAATGACCTTCCTAAACTGTTTGGTTTGAGTGAGAGTTTTATGGCCAGGGGAACAACACTGAGAAGCAAACTTGAGGCAAGAATGTCAAATGCACCCAATAAGAGTATCTGTCCCTCTCCCTGCCAATCTTCTCTCCCACCGCTCCCACTACCTCTTCTTTCCCTGAATCATAAAGTGTCACTCACACCTTCACCCTCTGACATGACGATTAGAGAGTCCAGGGTGGTGGGGTCACATGGAGAGAACCTTGAAACTTGTCGTGAATTTTTAAAAGTCAGCACATTCTGGAATCCACACACAGTGACCCTCCCTTCACTATCTAGAGCAAGCAAAGGTCCTCACTTTGGGAGACTTCTCATTTCCCCATTCTGGCCTTCAAGCAGCCCTGTCAACTGCAAAAAAATGGTGTTGGCAGATGAGAGATGTACCAGGCTGTTCAGGCATCTGGCCACAGGTTGGGTCTTTTACCTGGGAAATAACATCATGTTCTCCAGGGCAATGAGTATGTGTTTCCTGAATTAAAGAGAACTTTAGCAAGCAGAACTCAGTTCTGCAAGGCAGAACAAACATTTAGCTACAGAGAGAAAGAAGGAAAACAGCTCCAGGCTAGACTCTGATCATTCCCACATGATGCCTGCTTGGAATGGCTTCCTGGTTGCCCTTACAGTTCATCTTAAAGGTACCAACACCTAAATCATAGGTTTACTTAGGTGCACCAGAGACACAGCTGCACAAAGCCACCCAGATGACCTGGGATACATGTGGGCTTACAGGGGGATTCTATGGGAAACTGTACCACAGCAGCTTTAGTGATGGCTTGGAAACAACTACCTGAAGACAATATTGTTAGATGCTGAAGTATTTCACTACCAAGGTTCCCCATAAACACTGAGGAGCGAGGGGAGCAGACGATGAAGGGAGAAGGCAATGACTCAATAGTTTCTGGTTTCAAGCTATTTCCAACAGAAGCAGAGAGCTAGATGAAACGACCTCTCATGGCCGTTTCTACAAAACTGTCCCCCTATACCAAGGTTTCTCAACCTCAGCACAATTGATATTTTGAACCAACAACTCTGTTGTAGGGACAGTTGTTCTGTGCATTGTATAATATTCAGCGGGATATCTGTTTTCTACATACCAGATGCCAGTAACAGCCTTCCTGCTCCCCAGTTATGACAATCAAAAAATGTCTCTGGACATTGCCAAATGTCCCCTGGGAGCCAGGGCTAGGGAGTACAGAATTGCCCCTAGTTGAGACCCACTGCCCTATACTAACAAATCATGTTTGATCCCAGTCCTGGGTGAAGGGAGTGAAAACCAAGAAGACCAAGGAGATGACACAGTTCCCAATCAGCAAAATCCAAGGCTAAATTTCCAGTGGCTGCCAGAGCCCTGAAGGCTTCACACTCATAGGCATGACCCCAGTCCTGGCCTCATAGTGTAATCACCCACTTTGGAAAGAGTTGAGTAAAGTTAGCCTGGTCATGATCTCCCAGGGCATTAAGGAAACAGAAGCTCCTCCAGACAAGTCACCACCATCAGATCTGAGGAGTGGGAGAGGGCGCCAGCAGGGGAAGATGTCCTGTCACCCACCGACGTCCACTCTTTAATCCCACAAAACCCACCTCTTCCAAGATACATCGACACCAGGACAGAGACTTAGCCAACCAAACAGAAACTCCCAACTGTCCAAGAGTCTCATAGCCACTCTGTTCCCATGATAATTCACTTCAGTTGTTGGGTATACAAATACCATCTACCTGGCTAAGTTTCTGGGAGGAGGGAAAGTACATCTCAGTCCCTCAACACTTGTTCGACTAACCATCCCAGCTCCTCGCTTTCCTCCACTTGTCTACCGTGACTGAAAGGTGTCCTTGGTGCCAGATACCCTAAAGAAAATCTACCAATGCTAGGGTCTTGCCTTCCAGGGCCTTGGGAGTCAAGGCTGGCAGCATTGGCCAAGAGGCATAAAAGAAGGTCAAGGTACTGAAGTGGAAATTCCAGACACACAAGGGAGAGACAGACAGATGGATGGAAGACTAAGTCCAAGGGCAGCATCAGTGGTGGGGGTGGAGCCAAGTCTTCAAGGGGCAGAGTCAGGGAGGCCCGCGGGACAGGCTGACAAGCTTCCGGGGTTTGGAAATCGGAAGATCCTGTGTAACCACACACTTTCCCAAGCAGAGATGATGCTGACTGTGTTACTGACTATAAATCTAGTCCACTCGGGGCTGGGTTTGGCTCACTGTGGGCCGGCCCCCCACCAGCTACAGTTTTGCTAAATTTAGTGCTGTTCCCAGCCACCCAAACGACTCTGCTCTTCATGTCCATTTCAGGTTCAGTCAGGGACAGACAGAGAGGAATAGGACTTGTCCAGAAGAGATCTGCCCTCATGTGACCCTCTCCCTTCCCCGCCGAAGTCAGGGGCCCCAGGGAGCAGAAGATGTGAGAAACCAGTTGGAGGTCTCCAGGGCTCTGAAGGAGGCTCTGCCCTCAAGGTGGCATGCAGAGTGAGAAGGGCCACTGATCCTAGGAAGACCACCCCACACCACCTAGGTTTCACTCTTCGGGAGTCACAGATGCTGTGGGGTGGCAGGGGTCCTACTCCCTCAGATACTATATGGCATGGTTAGTGGACAGACAGACATCCTCAGGGTAGGACTGGAGGAAGGCCCCTCTGCAGTGCTTTGGAGAATCTTGGAGATAAAAAATGTATTCAGTCAAATATTCAAAGGCTCTAAAACACAGAAGGTTAAAGTAGTGGTCTTTAAACCTGGATGCACATTGGAATCATCTGGGAAGCTTCAAAAACTGATGCCTGTGTCCCAGCACCCCAAGAGACTCTGATGTGATCAGCCTGGGCTTTGGAAATTCTTAAAGATTCCCAGGTGATTCTAATATTCAGACAAGAGTGGGAAGCAGTGGGTTAAAAGCATGCCCTTCTGCTGTCACTGAGTTCCGCCTTTCAGGATACCCTGGTAGTCTCCTCACCCAACCACTGCCTTGCTATGTCACCCACGAAGGGCAAGTTATTTAACCTCTCTACACCTCAGCTTCACCAACTGTAAGGTGCACATAATGATACAGAACATCTACCTCTAAGGTTCCTGTACCTGTAATGAGACAATCCATGTAAAGCACACAGAACGTGGTATACAAAATGTGCTCCCTGAAAGCCAGGAATCATTATTATTGTCTGTTGTTATAATAATGAGGAGGAGGAGAAGAAAAAAACAGGGAACCCATAGAGCTGGGTCTACATTGCCCAAAGAATAAGGGTCTCTAGCACTAAACCATGACTATCTCAGGAAGTGGGCAAGAAGAGGCTCCATGGCCATCTCCACAGTCCTCTCAGGAGGACACTCATCCATTCCCCCTTCTGCTGTTTGCTGTTTCTTCTATCTTCCAAGCCCTCCCTTCTTCCCATCGTCCTAAATCCCACCACTCAGGGCCCAACTCTGACTACCCCAGGGCTCTCTCCCTTCTCAGGTGAGAAAGCCCTGAGGTCTCTCCAATAATAATTCCCCTCCATGCCTATCTGTCTATAGGATGAATGAATGCTTTGATACAGACTAGCCTTGTAGCCTCAAAAGGACAATAAGCAACTTGGGAGGAGGGCCTGATTCTCATGCTTCTGTGTGCTCCCTGTGACACCTAGCACCATGCTGGGCACACAACTCTGGATTAATGAATATCTATGAAATGAAAACACATGTAGAGCCAGCAAAGCTAACTGCACATCAGCAAGAATCCAGGCTCAGTGTCCAAGAGAAGCAGGCCCAGCACCCAAGTTGCTCGCCCAGCTCCCCATTCTATCATTACAAGGACACACCACCACCCAACTCCATCACAAGAGATCCTGCCCACCTAGTCCCAGAGCCTGTGGCTCCTGCGAGAAAGTCACTGACCCCCATGATTCCCTAAACCCCAAAAGAGTCAGGAAAAACCCAGCTCTGCCCACATGGGAGTCCAGAGCAGCTGGCCACCCAACAAGCTGTAAGCCTCTTACAGATTAAAGGCCCTAATTTAAACCTCTATTTGAGGTACGACAAGTGGGTCAACACTCTGCAGGTCGGTCAGTGCAGCTGGTGGAAGGAGAGGCAACTATGACCCAAGAAAGGCTCTTCTCCTCCGGGGGGAAAGATGGAGCCAGAGAATCACAGATCTAAGTAGAATCACTGAGGTGACAGCAAGTTCATTCTGATCCACCATGAATCCTACCCCTTGCCCCCAGATTGCCGGGACTCCACCCTCCCTAGGCAACGAACCTGAGAAACAGAGAATATAAGGACAAAACCACAGTCGGGATGGCCTTCCTCTTCCTGCCATGGCTTTGGTATGTGGGGAAGAAGGAAATTTGCTGCTAAAAGATAAAATCTTTCTAAGGTAAAGAAACAGTTAATAAAGGCAGGAACCAAGAGAAGACGGAAGGGGCTGGATATGCTGCTGCATTCTAGGGAATCATACCCTGGTGACAAGACAGGGAAGGCGACCTTTGCTCCTAAACCTGGCTGAGGTTTTCCCGGTCTTTCTCCCTAGCTCCTCTGCAGCAGGAAACACTAGGCATGGGTGAGCAGCTGCAGACAAGCCTAGGATCACACTGTCAGAAGCTGACTCTGGCTGCTCTTTAAAAAGAGCCCTCTCACTACATCTGTCTCCATAGAGATGGCCTCTGGGGAAGTGGCTGGAACCCACTGTTTACACTAAGAGCAGAGAAATCCTTCCAGGACAATGTTTCTCAAACTTTCTGGACCCTGATTCATAGTGGGAAATCAGTGCTACGCAGCAGCCCAGCACAGGCATGTATGTGCACTTAACTATATGGCTCTCTCTATATATATATAATTGAAACAAAGTTTCATGAAATAATACTCATCTTTACTACGTACTATGCAATCTAATATTTTCCATTATATATATATTTTAAAGGCTGGTCTCAACCCGCTAAATTGATCTCACCCATTATGGCCTCTGGACTTGCAGTTTGAACATTACTCTGCAGGAAATGGAAGAGGCTCTTCTTGAAAGAACTTTTAAAATTCCCTCACAGACTAACCTCCCTACAAAACAAATTCCTGCTAAGCCCATGAGTGAGGTGAGGAAATTAGAACCTCAGTTGCCCAGTCCTTTCTCTGCAATATGCACAAGCTGTGGCTGCCTCAGAGAGCCCAGTCGGCCCCACCTCTCTCAAGGCGCAGGAGTTCCCCCTACACCCGCAGTGATGCCTCCTGGTCTGGTCAAGCACCTAAGCACAAGCCAGTGCAGCGCTGATTGTCACCATCATTCACTGGGATCAAGCATTGCCTTACCACTCCTCAACCTCACCTTCCACTGAAGGAAATTACCTATAACACACAAAGGCAGAAATGCCAACACTGTGCTGCCCACATTGGCTTTTTTCTCCTCCAAACAGCCTATCTATATATCAGATGCACTACAAAAGCCTGGAGGATGGGAAGTTTTTTACCTTTTTTTTTTTTTTTTGAGACAGAGTCTTGCTCTGTTGCCAGGCTGGAGTGCAGTGGCGCCATCTCGGCTCACTGCCACCTCTGCCTCCCGGGATCATGTGACTCTCCTGCCTCAGCCTCCCGAGTAGCTGGGACTACAGGCACGTGCCACCACGCCCTGCTAATTTTTTTTATTTTTTTAGTAGAGACGGGGTTTCACCATGTTGGCCAGGATGGTCTTGATCTCGACTTCAAGATCTGCCCACCTCGGCCTCCCAAAGTGCTAGGATTACAGGCATGAGCCACCGTGCCTGGCCTGTTTTTGTTTTTTTAAACTGATGGTACAGAGACACATTTTATGGGAATCTTTTTAATGTCAGGAAAAAGAAATCCAATGTTAAACGTTCCTCAGTCCAGTCTTCCTGCTTTTCCAAGAGGCCTGTGAAATGCCTCCTCCTCCAGACAGCCCTCCCTGAAGGGTCAGGACAGCTAAGGAATTCTCCAAACCCTATGCCATGGTAATATAAAACTCTAATGACTCCTTTCCACACTCACCATTCCCACAAATGTAACATGCTGCCTCTCTGAATCCATCATTACGGCTTGGGTGGGTATCTGAGTTGGAAATCATGTCACAGAAAAAAAACTTAGCATAAACATTCAATAGTTTGAATCAGTAAGTTGTAAAGGTTATTTTTTTTCTATTTTTTTCCAAGTAATAGAACAGGTATTTTTGTCCCCTGTTAAGTGGAGCAAACACTGGACCTCTCCATTTGTGTCAGCGTGCACACTCCCATTCCCCACTGCTTTCCCAAATTCCTCGGGACCACTGTCGTGCTTGCTGCTTGTCAGCACCCTCCAAACCCAGAATGCCCACTCAGTGCACTTGGGCAAGTACCAAAGACTCCGGGAGAAAAAGTATCTTATCACCATCATAAGAGCTCAGTGAGCATTTGACGGCTCACCAGCCTATAGCAGGTTTTTTGCTTGTTTTTGTTGTTGTTGTTGTTTTGTGTTTGAGATGCAGTTTCGCTTTTTTGTCCAGGCTGGAGTGCAATGGTGCAATCTTGGCTCACTGCAACCTCCGCCTCCTGGGTTCAAGCAATTCTCCTGCCTCAGCCTCCCGAGTAGCTGGGATTACAGGCACACGCCACCACGTCCAGCTAATTTTGTATTTTTAGTAGAGATGGAGCTTCACCATGTTGGCCAGGCTGGTCTCGAACTCCTGACCTCAGGTGATCCACCCACTTCGGCCTCCCAAAGTGCTAGGATTACAGGCATGAGCCGTGGCACCCAGCCCCTACAGCAGGTTTTTGTAACTTGGGATCTGTGAATCCTCTCTGATGGTGTATGCCAGATTATGGGCTCTTACTATTTTTTCTCCTGGAGAGACTATAGCTTCCATGCAATTTCTAATATGAACTGGCAGGAAAATAAGTTAAGAGCCACCAAAACCAAATTCTTAGAAAGCTGATCAAGGGCCTCCCAAGACCACCTCTACCTCTCCAATACACAGCCCTTCCTCTGCCACTTACACTCTCTCTGAGCATCCCAACCTCCTTCTGCCAACAAGCCATTTCCTTCTTCAGTTTTGTGGTCTGGCATGAACTTTCAGGTGAAGTCCTCTCATCCTTGAACACTTACTTATTAACAAACACCTATTTAACTGAGCACTTGATGGGTCCAAGCATCATGCTAGGCTCTGAGGATAGAGCCATAAACAAGCTGAATGCGATCTTCCTTGTGTTCCCAGAGACATCCTCCAGCTCCCAACCCCATTTATAGCTAATACAACACTATCTTACACTTCATTTGTGTCACATTTACACTGTATTTTAGGTGAAGGTATCTGTCTACCTCACTCATTCCTTCTCCGTCCCCACCCTACTACATCCAAAAAGAGAAAAAGACACAGAATCTTTCACAGAGGCCAGCCTAAGCAAATGCACATCAATCCATGAATGCTGATGGGCTCACCACTGGCCCAAGCAGCAAGACTAGCACACGAGGGCAAGCCTGACTCAGCAATGCAGGGTCCAGGGGACCTTGGGAGATGTCTCTGTTGCAGTAAACAGAGCACAGGGCCTCTGTTCCTCAGCCACAGCCTGCAGTTCTCATCCCAGCTGCTGATCTTTCAAATTGTGCATCCAGTCAGGGCAGTTAGAAAAACAACACCAAGTAGATGCGTCCAGCTGACATACCTCCTGGACTATCCAGGTGGAGGAGAAGCTTACATCTCAGACATCTGCACCAATATTTTCAGCATGTAAACTGATGGAAGACATGAAACAATGCATCAAAGACATACTCTCTCATGAAGAAGAGAGCTGGCTGCTCTAGATACCATGGCCATCTCTTCTAGCAATCTCTGCCAGCTCATTTCTGGAGCATCTGAACACGACCATCTACTTCCTAAATGACAACATGGCAGTGACTAGAGCTGCCACCATCCTTTCAACCTGTCAGATGCAGAAGGATGCACAGCTAACGGCAACAGGACCACAGAGCTGTTTCTCTAATATCACAAAAGCTTTCAATATTGTTAACGAAATGGCTCTAGCAGCCACCAAAGAAATCTGCTACTGGACTTTGTTGCCCAAGAAATACGACCTTACGGTGCTGAGGTCAGAGAATGGGATACTCCTTAGCACTCTTCAGTCAACAAATATCAGTGAAACCCAGCACTGTCAGGTACTATAAACAACAGAAAAGACAAGACTCAACCTTTATGTCAATTAAAGTTTGTTAGGGAGGCAAGGTTACTATAGAAGAAACAATCAGAGCAATCACCTCTAATGTGGCACGTATAAGAAGATCCACTAGGATGAAGAAGAAAATATTAGAATATTTATACTTTACTGAAACACAAAAAATTAAATTTTAGTATTATTTAATGTAGGAATTGACACTGACACACTCCTTCAATTTGTGTGTTGGGTGGTTGCTGTCATTTAAGGTACCAGAGGCATCCTTGTGTCTGAGTAGGAGATCCAAATGCAGAAGGGTAGACAGTGACACCCTCAGTCGCCTGTTGATTTAGTACAGTTTACATCTGCCCGGTGAAGCAAAATTAAAGATACCATCTTCAATACAATAAACAACAGTCCTTTGTAATAAGACGGTGAGACCTGAACATCATCTGACCACAGTGTCACTAATTATCTCGTGGTAAAAATATCTAAAAGAGTTGCTCAACTTAGAGAAGAATCAGGCCAGGTACGGTGACTCACACCTGTAGTTCCAGTGCTTTGGGAGGCCAAAAACAGAAGGATCTCTTGACACCAGGAGTTCAAGACCAGCCTGAGAAACACAGCAAGACCCCTGTCTCTACAAAAATTTAAAAATCAGCCGGGCATCATGGAGCACATTTGTAGTTCTCACTACTAGGGGGGCTGAGGATTGCTTGAGCCTAGGAGTTTGAGGCTGCAGTGAGCTATCATTGTGCCACTGCACTCTAGCCTGTGCAACAGAGTGAAACTCTGTCTCAAAAAAAAAAAAAAAAAAAAAAAAAAAAGAGGAATTATACTTTTTTAAACCAGAAAACAAGAGTACTAAAATGTGCTGACCTCTTCTGTAATGAGTGCCAGTAAATAGAATGCTACTTAATGGGTATTTTTAAGCAAACAAATAAACACTTACCCTGTATCTTTATGGTGAAGGCAGAATTTTTTTAATGAGTAAGAAAGTCATTGTTCTTTTAAAACAGGCAATTGGAAATCATTTCTACCATTATATGATAGTGTTGCCAATATCAATGTAAGGATGTCATCTTTAAAATCTCATTATCTACACACACTCAAAATAGAACATCAAAACTTGTTTTAAAATCACCCCAAATGAAGTATTTCAGGGGTCGTGAACCCATTTATTAAATTCAACATATAAAATTATTAAATTTTGCAATGAGTTTTTAAGAACAACTGATTGATATCAAGACTGACTGAAATATATTAGCTGGATTTCAACAAAAACCTTTGCAGAAAATGGTGGATGTGACTAAAAAACAAGTATCAAGATTTCATAAGTATAATCCAGGATGCATTTCTGCCATGGGCATCTGCATAGCATTGTGAGGTCTCTTTTAAAATATCCTGATTCCAAACAGAACTTCTAGTTGCAAATGACACCGAGCTATCCTGAAATAATAAATTATGCTCCAATTGCAATGTTCTTACTGAAAAAGAATCATTCTTAATAGCTAATTTCATTTAATTCTTCAACAAATGACCATCTCTTATGTGCCTGACATATGTCAGGCACTGTTCCATGCTCTGAAATATAGCAGGGGACAAAACTCACAAAAATCCTTTCTCTCATGGAGCACATATTCCAGTGGGGAGAGACAGAAAATACACTAATAGAAAAAAATAGTAAGCCAGCTGGTGAAAAAACACTACATGAACGGGATGCAAGGAAGGCTAGAGAATGCTGGGGGCTTGGTGGACCCACTGAGAAGGTGACATCTGAGCACAGACCCAAAGGAAGTAAGAGATTTAACCATAGGGCTATCTGGGGAAAAGCATTCCAAACAGAGGCAACTGGAGGTATAAAGGCCCTAAAACAGGAAATGCCTAGTATACCTAAACAACAGCAGGAGGCCAGTGATGCTGGAGCAAAGTGGAAGTTGAAAAGAGTAACAGGAGATAGATACAGAAGCAACGTGATAAAGCCGGGTAAGGTCATATGGACCTGTATTGTGCAAGATGGCAGCCACTAGCCATGTGAGGCTATGGAGCACATGAAAGGCAGCTAGTTCACATGGAGATGTGCTTTGACTATTACTTAGTACAACAAACAAACAAAACAAAAACAATGTAATATACCTCAGAGGTGAAAATACTGTTAACATACTGGGCTAAATAAAATACATTACAAAATTAACTTCAACTGGTTCATTTTCCATTCATTTCTCCTTTATCAAAAAATTTTAAATTATATACATGACCCTCACGTGTAGCTCACATTATATTTCTATTGGGCAGTGTTGAGATAAGCTATGAAGTCTTATGGACCACAGTAAGGGTGATGGCTTTTACTGAGAGAGAAGAGAAGCCACTGCAGGGTTTGGGCACAGCAGAGCATGATGTGACTTAACGTTTCACAGGACTGTTTTGGCTGCGGGGAAGACTAACAGCCTCTAAGGGGCAATAAAGAAGCAGGTGAGAGAGGATGGTGGCTTGGACCAAGGTGATGGCAGTGGAAGTAGTTCTGATAGATGAGATTTTGGATATATTTTACAGGTAGAGTCAACAAGACTTACTGATGAACTGGATGAAGGACAGATGAGAAAGAGGGAAATCAAGCATGACCAGAGGTGTTTTCGATAAGCAACTGGAAGGACAGCATTCCCATAAATGGGATGGGGAGACTGCAGGAAGAACATATTGGGGAGGGAAACCAGGAGTTCCATTTTGGACATGTTTACTGAAATATCTATTAACATCGAAGCTGAAATATTAAACAGACAGATGGATATACAGGTCTACAGTTCAGAAGAGAGTTTGGGCTGCAGACAAATGATTAAGGGTCGTCAGCATATCAATTTTTTAACTTTCCATTATAGAAAATTTCTGGGGTGGGCGCAGCGGCTCACGCCTGTAATCCCAGCACTTTGGGAGGCTGAGGCAGGTGGATCACGAGGTCAGGAGATCGAGACCATCCTGGCTAACATGGTGAAACTCCATTTCTACTAAAAATGCAAAAACGTTAGCCGGGCATGGCGGCGGGCACCTGTAGTCCCAGCTACTCGGGAGGCTGAGACAGGAGAATGGCATGAACCCAGGAGGTGGAGCTTGCAGTGAGCCGAGATCGCGCCACTGCACTCCAGCCTGGGCGACAGAGTGAGACTTCTTCTCAAAAAAAAAAAAAAAAGACAATTTCTAACATAAGTAAAACGAGAGAGAATAGTATAAAAAAAGTCCAGGTACCCATCAACCAGCTTCAACAATGATCAGCTCATGGTCAATCTTATTGATCTCCCAGGACTACACTGAAGCAAACTCTGGAGATCACTCATATAGATGGTATTAAAAGCCATGCAACAGGAGAGGATCACAGACAGAATGAGAGAAGATAGAGAGGAGGTGCCCAGGGCCTTTAATGTTTAGAGGTCAGGGAGATGAGAAGCCGAGAAAGAAAGGCCAGTTAGGCAGATGGAAAGCCAGAAATACACACCCTGGAAGCCAAGTGAAGAAACAACGTCAAGGAAAAGGGTATGACCAGAGGTACCAAACTGCTGAAGAGCTCCTGTGAGGAAGATGAAGAAGCGACCACTAGAGTCAGGATCATGGGAGTTACCACAGGAGCACTTTCATCAGAGCGGCGTGAGTCAAGAGAGGATGTGAAGACAGCCAGGACTGAAAATATGGAGGGACAGATGATGGGGCAGTAGCTGGGAGGGGTGACCAAAGAATACTTTTTCAAGATGAGAAAGAGAGCCTTTGGAAATGATCCAGTAGAGGGAAAAGGTGGGGATGCAAGGAGGAGGGGATAGGCTGGGACAATGCTGAATATGGGAAAGGAACTGAAATTTAGGGCAAAGTAGAAGGCTGCCCTTGGACAGAACCATGAAGACTTCACTTAGGAAGAAGGTAGGGAATACAATATATCCTAGCCATTTGAAGTCTTTTGTTTTGTGTTTTATAATACCATAATGTATTTTAGCACAGCACTGCTTTTTATAAATTATAAATACACACACAAACAAGGGGAATTGCTCAAAAGTTTTAACTGATATGGGCACACAATCGAAATAATTAAAGACCACTTAACTGAAAGAAAACAAAACATATCCTCAGAGGCTGAACATGTAGCCTTCAGGGACAAGGAGATATGTATCATAAGGATACTAGGTTTTGTATCTGAAAATATACTTTCATTAACTAAGATTTTTTTTAAAGGCTCAGACACTATAATCCAGTAACTACAGTACAGTTGCACTTGAACTGAAAACGCAAAAATGTAAGAAGAATCATGGACCATTCTCAAAATCAGAGCATCACAGGAATCAGAGTCTGATAATTTACTTAAAGAAATGTAAATCAGTTAAAAGTTTTATCAGCAAGACAGGCCTGAATTGTACCATCATATTTGGCTACTGCGGCAGACTGGCTACCCAATACAGAACAAACAGCAAATCAGGAAAGTGGGCCAGTCATCTGAAAGGCTGGCAGGTAGCCTATTTGGAACAGGCAAAAGCCCCAAACCAACCTGAAGTCCACAAAGCCACAGAAACATCCAATTTGCTCAAACATATTAGCAACACTTGGCGTTTGACAAGCCCTGTAACAATTTAGAGCCCCCCTCTTTAAACGTGTTCATTTAGCCTCTCTACAATCCACCAATTCAGGAAGCTCTCCATTTTAACTTTCCAAGCTATACACACTCAAGACCAAAAGTGTTACATGGATACGCTCAGAGCCCAAGCAGCACCACAGTTAAAATGCCGGGTCACATGGCTATGAGACATAGGCCTGCCACAGAAGCCATGTCTGGCTTCTTGAACATTCTATCAACTACATAAAATGACAACATGAGAGCATGAACACCATGCTCTAAAACGTGGCAGGTCTGCCTGCACAGAAGTGACGGTTGTGGTCACACCGCTCAGCTGGGGTGAACACACGGGGAAAACTGCCAAGCAGCAGCTCGCCTGTGGTCAAACTGTACGCTCCAGGAGTTGGGCCCTGTCTGTCCTTTTCACAGGTGTAGGCCCAGTGTCCAGTACAGCTCCTGGAACAGAGCAGGCTCGCAAGAAATATCTATTGAAGGAAGGGAAAAATGACTAGCTACATTACACCATAAAGGCAAGAGGGATCATGAAAAAATGCTCAAAATCATAAAAATCATCTAACAAAACTCAGGAAGCTGTTGATGGCAGTTGACTGGGAAGAATGGTGGGCAGCTAAGTAAATCTAAAAGGTAGAATTGCAAAACATAAATTCTTTTAAGAATGACCATAATCTTTACTAACAGAGCTTTGAAGATGTTGTCAACTAAATGAAACATATGGATCTTGTTTGGAGCCTGACTCAAACCAACCCGCTGTTTTCAAAAACAAAAAAGGAAGAAAAAAATTGAGACTACAAAGGAAATTTAAACATTATTTGGATATTTGGATGACAGGAGATATTTAGGAATGACTGTGCTTTTTCAAGGTGTAATAATACCACTAGGGTTATGTTTTTAAAAGATATTATCTTTTAGAGATACATTAAAAAGTATTCATGGATAAAATAATACAGGATCTAGGACTTGCTGTAAAATAATCCAAGAAGGGGGTAAGGAAAAAGTGGGTGAAGGTATGAAAGAAATGAGAAAAGCCATGTGTTGATTACGTGTCAAAAAACCAGGGGATGGGAACATTGAGGTGTATTACCCTAACTCTTTGTGTACCTGTGAAAATTTCCATTGACAAATTTGAAAAAAAAAAAAAAAGACTAACCATAATGTCAAACCACAGTTAATTTCCTTGCATTTGCCGCACTGTTGGAAAATAACTGAGAGGCATTTTTAGTCATACATGGACACAGTCATTTCTGAGGAGACTGGCAGAACAGAGCTGAGAGTCCCATCTTTTCTTTATCCCTGCCATCATGTTCATCTGAGACTTGCTTGTGTCATTTCTGCTTTCATCCTAGGCCTGAAGAGGTCTCCATGTTTCCTCTCACAATGGCCCCTATTCTCCTTCCACACTTCCCTTCTCTGCTGCTGGTTAGTTCTTCACTATTCTGGTGGCCCTCTGCTTTATCCAATGATCCTGACTACCTCTAACCCACCTTTGTAGCCAGGTCATATTCCTCCCTTCTCATGGCTCTAACGCCAATGGATTCTGTCATGCCTACACGGCTTTAACCCTTCTCTTTTCCTTAAAGGCAGTCACTTAAAGGCAGTCATCATCCTATATCCGAGTACGTCCATCTTCCCCCAAATTTGTCACACTTGCTGCGTTAAGCAGCTCTCTTCCTCCACTTACCCACTCGGATCCCTCCTGCACATTTCCAGGACAGATCAAACAAGGATGGGTCAACCAATAAATATCTGAGGCCTATCGTGTGCCAAGTTCTGTACTCAGCACTGGGGTGACAGCAAAGAACAAGACAGATACAGACATGTTCTCTTGAAGCATGTGATCCAGTGCAGACGGAATTAAAATTGGTTCAGCTGCCCATGAACCTTCCAGATCAAACTGCGAATCTTTTACTTACTTCTGTATCCTGAGAACTTCACACAGTGCCTACCATATAATAGATCTTTAATAAATATCTGATAAATGATATTTATTTATCCAAGTCAGTATACTTGTCTCAACATAAGTTTAAGACCATATAGTATGGGGTCACCCTAAACCCTACAAATGAAAAGATATTTGAGAGAGAATGTTTTCTTTCTAACAGCCTCTGGGGAAACCGTGTCGGGGAGGTATGAAGGAATGCTCCTAGAGGGAGAGGTACCATTACCAGCTAAAAGCAGCTCTAGGTGTGCTCAACTTCTGTCTTCTTTGCTATTGCGGACTGTCTGCTCCCTCCTCCCACTGCTGGCCTCCTCCCTACCAAGTGCAATGAGAATCAACCTCAGTCACCTCCCTTCCCCCTGCTACTTCCAGCACGTGGTTTCCTCCTGCTACCGACGTGTCTCACTTCCTATCTCAGCCCTGAGCAGAACTGCCCCAACTGCTGGGCTGCTGCTGTTCTGCAGCAGTGAGAACTTTAGCCCTGTTCCTAGCTAGGAGTTTCAGCAAGACTCCGGCTTGAGGACCAGGTCAAAAAGGTGGAAACTAGGACACAGGAGGACTCCATAAAGGTTGGCTGCAGGAATACTCAATGCTGATTCCAGTCCCAAGCCAACACACACACACATCCCACAAACGCCAAGCCCAGGGCCTTATTCCGACAGAGTGGATAAGTGCCAGATTCAGACAGACATGCCAGGCTGGGTTGCTGACTCTCTCTGCGGTGGCATCTCCAGGACCTTGGCATTAAAGGTGCCAGTGAGATCAGAAGCAATAGAGATATCAGGGGAAAGATCCTACAGGACAGGCGGAACCAATAAGCCTCCCTTCTCCTCATCCAACACTAGGCTTGGGTCAGTCCTTGCACTGCCCTGGGAAATCAGAATGAGAGGGACAGTAGCTTGTCAAACCCAGTCCTGCTGAGAAGCTCAGGCCTCCAGGCTCCAGGGAAAAGGCTGAAAATGAAAGAGCTTTCCTAGATACAGAATGACTATTTTTGAGCTGACTCTAATAATCTACTATTTCAACTACCAGATCATGCTCTCATGGGATCACAAAGACAGGCCTAACACAGAATCTTTAAGAACCCTAGAAATCTGAAACAGCCATCGTAAGCATCCCCAGTAAAAGGCCAAGCACCTTTCTGGTAGTCTACAGCAGGGGTTGGCAAGTTTTATTTTTTATCCTAAAGGGCAAGATAGTAAATATTTTAGACTTATGGGGCATACAGGCTCCCTTGCAGTTACTCAACTATGCCATTGTAGCATGAAACCAGTCTCAGACATACAAACAACGGGTATGTCTCTGTTCCAGTGAAACTTTATTTACAAAAACAGGAATCCGGCCCACGGGCCACAGTTTGCAACCCCTGGTCATTGGGAAAACCTGCTCTTCCAGTATTTCCATGCTCCAAAGAGGAACAGAGGCTCCTATGCACCTGGAGGGCTCCTATCCACACTGAAGACAGGGACCCACTCTGGGGACTAGGCCTCCATCCCTACCAGTCCCTCCCACAAGGCACTAAGAAATCTAGGCTACTTGTTCAAAAAGCCTGGTCTGCATCAGAAACCTGGGCAAAGGTAGAAAAAGCTTTCCAGACATCAAATCAGAGGGCTTCAAAACTGAAAGAAGCTAGATCCCTTAGACTAGACACTTGGCCTGGAAAAGGAAGTGGTGTGTCCAAGATTATGTAGCTAGCAAAAGTCGCCTCTCTGTCCAGTGCTCTTACTCCTCCAGGGTGACAAACAGCATGCTGGAAGAGGCCAAAGACTTGTGGCACATTTCTACAGCACAGTCCCGGGCTATAAGCAAATGGTACAAGAGCTTGGGGAAATAAGTGCGTGTGTGTGTGTGTGTGTGTGTGTGTGTGTGTGTGTGTGTGTCTCCAGGTATACCTGGACATAGTTACTAGGGAGAGGAAAACGTAAGCAAAAATCTTAACTTCAAAAAGGGATATGGTTTGGTAGAAGATGTGGGTGTTTGTTAGCAGAAATGTCCAGGGTCTGGGCAAGCCCTGGGATAATAAACCAGTACAAGGCATACAGCCTCACTCAATTCCAGGTAATGCCCCGGGCCCTAGGATCTACCTCTACCCACCTTCAAGCTTCATAATCCAATATCCTTCAAATCTTTTCCCAGAATGGACTTCCATTGCATATTTTACTTGCCTAACCATAAACATTTTTATTTGGATACCCTGCCATCATCTTGAAGGCAACATGTCTAAAAGAAAATCAAACACAACTCCCCAAAATAAGTTTGAACTCTAATGTTTCTATTTCTATAAATCAGTAAGGTTCAAAATTTCAGCACTTCCTCTTCCCCATGTCCTGTTCTCAAGCCAAAGTAGCACTCTAAATTACCTGTTCCTCTTCATTTTCATAGGCTCCACCCTAACCTATCACCTCCAATCTGGTATGTTGCTAGTCTCCTGCTGGGGACCCCAGATTCCAGGCTTGCAACAACGCCAGATCTTCCCCCATATACTCATCCTCCTTCCATTCACCACAGTCTCTTCAAGGTCAAGGTCCAGTGCTACTCACCTTTGGCTTCCCAGTTCCCAGAACCTCACCTAATATGGGGGACACACAATAAATGCTGAATGAATGAATCACAGTTTTCATCATAAGATGAAAGTTAAAACTTAAACAAAAATCTTAACTTCAAAAGGGGATACGGTTTGGTAGTTTTCATCACAAGATGACTACACAAGAAACCTCATGCCCTTCCTAGTTTCTACTCCCTCGAACCCAGACTGCTGAACTCTGAAGGCCCTCCATCATCTTACCCTGCCCACCTCAGCTCCTACCAGCCCAGAAACAGGCTTTGGGCTCCATCTAGCTCATCAACGCTGGACCCTCCTCATGTGCCAGGCATTCCTGCATCCACATCTCGGCCCACGCTCTGCTCACCCTGCCCTGTGATGACGTCCATGCCCTTCCCCCTGCATCTACTCCAACTCCTACGCAACTGCCAACTGCCAAGCTGTGGGGGGAGAGAGGGGATGCAAGAAGAGGGGAGATGATAAAAAAGACTGGGAAAAGGGGGGCATGATGAAAACATGCTGGGGTCTCTCTCTGATCCTTGGAAGCACAACCCTCTCAATGGGTCACAGGCGATTTAGAGAAGGAAGAGCCAGGAGGAGGAGCCAGATTTTTCCACTGAACGAAAGGCATGATTTTCATCACTGCTTCTGTTGCCCTGGTAACCAGGGACAGCCCAGTGGAGAGTACAGTAAAAGAACACCATGTTTATCTTTGCTGTCTGATCTACTTCCCTGTACACCCTTCCCTGACCATCCCCTAGCCCCTGGGCCTCCTCCAAATCTCTTGTAATGCCACCACCATCCTTCTGGTTACCCTTGCTTGGAACCTCAAAGGCAGAGCTAATTTCCCCCTCTTTATCCAATGCTAAGTACTACGTGTTCTTCCACTGCAACATTTTGGGGTTCATCTCACCATGCCACCTGCCATGCCAGGGGTCCCCCAAAACAAAGAGCTGGTCTCAAAGTACAAGGATGGCATCTGCTCTACCAGACAGGGCAAGTGGGACTAGTGGGGCAGGAAGGTGAGGAAAACTGCCCAGCCAACTGTATTCTCATCCCACACAGCTGGTGTGGAAAGGGACCTGGGTCTCCCAGCCCCCATCCTATGCCTGAGATCAGGAGAAGGAGCCAGGCTGGGGATGGGGGGAGTAGGTTCACCCACAGGCTTCCACAGATCCTGCCTCCCACACGGACACCGTGTCTGCGTGACCTGAGAGCGGAGACACAGTGCTCGCCCTGGAAGATTATATAAGTGTTATATAACATGGTGGCACCAATAAGCACACAGGAGGAGTTGTCGAGTGCCAGGGACAGGCCAGGGGTGGAACCAAACCCAAGGGGCTGGAGGTTCAGCCCTCCTGCCACCGATGCCAAAGCAGCACCAGGCCCTGGCTGCCTGGGCCCTGTCTATACCTGCTCCTTCCAGCCCAGAGGACACAGAGAGAAACGTGCCAGGCTCTGCGCTCTTCTTCCCACACTGGGCAGCAGGGAGGGGCCGCAAAACCGTCACCACCCTGGCCCATGGCAGCCTTTGCCCATCCGGCCTGAGGCAGCCTAACTGCCCTTTCTGCAGGGCAGCAGCCAGGGGGTCCAGGGCAGGGGAGGGGTGTGGGCCAGTAGCCCCCTCCTCTCTGTCCTACCAGAATGTAGGAGCACTTGTTTGGGGAACAAGTGCTGCAGCAGCAGCTCCAGGATTGGCTGGGTCAGCCGTTCCTCTGCTCTGTCACTTGCTGTTTCTCTAGAAAACAAAACAAACCGAAAGGGAAAGAAAAAAAAAATAAGCACATTTGACAAACGCCAGATCCCAAATTTTGGTCTATGGTTGCAAAGCTGGAAGGAAGGGGTCCTACGGAAATTACCCCATTTCCCTACAGCCCCCATCTCCCACCATTCCTGGCCAATTCACCATCTATGAACTTGGGCTGTGAGCCCGAAGATTGCCCTGCAGCCCCTATCTCTGGAGCTGCCTCAGTGGCTATAGGGTATTCCCCCTCCCTCTACAGAATGCTCAGAGTCTGCGGCTCCCAGATATACACGCGGGACTATGCGGCCGGCCTGGGGCAGTTCTGGGCAGTTTGGGCCATGTCTTCGTCAAACTCCTCCACTGTCATCACCACACCCACTTTATTAATTTGGCAGGGGTGGGGCGGGGGGGGGGAGGTTGAACAGGGATAGAGCCAAGTGATCTCCTGCAGCACCTGCCCTCTCCTGAGCTATGCCTCTGGCCTTCCTGCCTCCTCCTCCACACGGACCTCCGCGCCCCCTGAAGAAGGGGGCAAAAAGAAATACGCATTAATACCTCGAGCCTTGGCGCACCAGCCCTCGCCCCCTCAACCACCTGTCTCTGCGCTCTCCCCCGCAGCCTTCCTCAACTCTGGGCGCCCCCTCTGCAGCAAAGGGGCACCACGCCCACTGCGGAGAGGAGAAACGCAAGGTGGGGAGTGGGCAGGGGCTCACTTGAGGGCCCGGGGGCTGCTCTCTCAACCCTGAGCGCAGCTGGCCCTGGCCCCAGAGCCCGGGGCCCGCCCGGGGCTGCTCCAGGCCGCAACCGCTCCCACCCCCGCGGCGAGGCCAGCAGCGCCCCGAGGCCACGCTGCAGCCGGGGTGGGGCGCGACCGGAGCGCGGCCGGGGCCTCCAGCATCGTCCCCAGGGAGCTCACCCTACCCCGGGACGCTCGGGGACCGCCCTGTAGGCCCGGCCCAAGGTGCCCACTCCCACCTGGCCAGGTCCCGGCGCTTACCTCGGTGGCCTTCCTCCCTCCGGGGGTACTGCGCAAACCGGCTCCCCCCCGGCCCCGCCCGCCAAGCGCCCCGTTGCAGGCCCGAGATGCGCAGCCGCTGCGGACGCCGGCTCCGCGGCGGCCGCTTCCCGGGCGTGTGAGCTCAGCCTGCCCGCGCGCCCGCGCTTCCCACGCTCGGCGTCCCGCGCGGCGCCACCCAGCGGCCGCGTCGGGCGCTGCAAGCTCGTGTCCGGGAAAATCTGCCGCAGCCGGGCCGCCCAACTGATTCGGAAATTCCCAGAATTTGACCATAGGCTTGCGGCGGGGTGGGAGACCTGTCAGGCCGTGTGGCCGTCGCTAGACTTGGGGCAGAGCAGCTCCCACCCACCCTGTCTCTGAAGGAGACTCCAGAGTCTTTGCAAGATGTTCTGATTTCCCCCCTGTTCCTCTGACCTTGCCTCGCCATATTTCTTCCAGGGCAGTGGAGACTGGGGAGGCTGGTGACTCCTTGTAAAATGGGGGTGGAGAATCGAGGGGTGGGAAAAGGGTGGAAAGCTCTCGAGGCTGGCATCTCAAGGCCTCCATGGGCTCGTCCAGAGATCCGAGGTGTGCACTGAGTCACTTCCAGAGCTTGTTAGAACACACTTGCACAGATGCTCCAGTCTACCTGTAAATTCTAATTCGGAAATTTCAAGTACTGTTTTTAACCTTTTCTTGTACCTACACCCTTCTGAGAATTGCAGAAGAGCTATGGACCCTCTCTTCAAAAAATGCGCATGCATACGGAAATATAATTTTGCACAATATTTCAGGGAATTCTGAAACTCCTCAAAGCTCCATGGATCCCAGCTTAATATCTCACTTTCTGCGCAGATACCCTACGCAGAAAGAGCGAGCTGGTGATTACCTGAATACGCTGCCATCTTATTTCATGCTTTTTCCTCCTTCAGGAATATCTCCACTGGACCCCCAATCTCACATTTCTGACTGTACAAATTCCACCTGTCCTTTAAGGTCAACTCGAAAACCTCTTCCTCTCTGATTTTCCCAATCAGCAATGCCATTTATGACCTCAGTTTTCTGTGAGTATGTATTTTATGGCTGTTAACATGTTATACATGCACCCGTATTTATTTCTGTGGTTGGTTTTCTTATCTCCTTCTAGATAGTAAAACTCTTTTAAGATCAGTTTCTCCCTCTGCAACTACTAAGGGCCTTACATGGTATGCCTTCGACAAACAGTTCTTAAATAATCAAAGAGAGGTTGGATAGAGAGAATAGGAGGCCCAGGGAGATGAATGCCTTTGCTTACCTGCACCTCTCCTCCTTTCCTGATGCTCCACCACATGGACTGCTAGGCGTCTGGAAAACAGAATCCTCAAGTTGATAGGCTCATCTCATTCTTTCCTGCTCCTCTAGGCAAGGCAGCCATAATTGAGGGGTTCCTGGATGAAGTTGCAAGACAAGTTCATGCAGGACGCACATACCAAATGGCAGATATTCTACCACCAGTGTCTCCTAGTCCAGTGAGGGGTGTCCCCACCCGCCTGGTGCACAAGCAATGTGGATGTCATCCTTGAGTTTTCCATTTCATTTCCCTCCTTTCTTGCACATATGCCAGTCAATCACCACATTCTGATTCTACTTCCTAAATCTTAAATCTCTAAGATTGGCCCTCTCTTTATTCCTAGCTCATTCCACCATTATTTCTTGCTGGGATTTCTGCATTTGTCTCTAGCCTAACTTGCCTACCTGCCTCCAGCCTCAGCAGGCCCAGATCCAGTCTCCATATCTGCTGTGGACTGAATGTCTATATCTCCCTAAAGCTTGTTTGTGTGCTCTTTCTCTCTCTCCCTCTCTTTCTCTCTGCTTTCCAACATGGGAGGATACAGTGAGAAGATGGCCAACTGCAAACCAGGAAGCAGACCTCTCCAGACACAGATCTGCTGATGCCTTGATCTGAGACTACCTTGCCTCCAGAATGGTGAGAAATAAATGTTTCTTAAGCCACTCAGTCTGTGGTATTCTGTTATAGCAGCTTGGACTAATACAATATCCCATTTAGAAGGATCTTGCAAACATACCAATCCCTTCCCTACGTAAAACTCTTATGTAGTTTCATTGTGGACTAAGGATGAGGTTCAAATTCCTTCACCTGGCTAACAAGGCCTCCTAGATCTGGTCCCAACTCACTCTCCAGTCTCCCATCTTGGCACAGCCTCCACTCTTACCTATATGCTTCACTTGTACTAAACACCATGTTTCTCCCACCTTGATAAGAGTTCTCCCCCAATTTTTTTTTTTTTTTTTTTTGAGATGGCCTCACTCTGTCACTATCACCGGGGTGCAGTGGTGTGATCTCAGCTCACTGCAGCCTTGACCTTCCCAGCTCAAGTGATTCTTCAAACTCAGCCCCCTGAGTAGCTGGGATTACAGGCATGCGCTACCATGCCTGGCAAATATTTTTGTATCTTGTAGAGACAGGGTTTTGCCATGTTGCCCAGACTGGTCTCTAATTCCTGAGCTCAAGCGATTTGCCTGCCTCAGACTCCCATAGTGCTGAGATTACAGGCATGAGTTGCCATGCCTGGCCCTCCTCGACTTTCTGAGACTTTGTTCCACCTATTCCTCAGGTTTCCCGACCGTCTCTTCTTGCACCACCTGGCCCTTCCTCTGCTATAATATGAAAAACACAATATTGTTATTGTTCTTATATGACGTCTGCTTTCCCTGCCACACTAATACCTCTGCGATAGTATCCTCAATGCCTGGCACAATACCTAGTGCCAAATGGGAACACATAAATATTTATTAAATAAATGAAAGCTTTGAACATGGCACATACCCCAGATGAGAGACTCTGGGGGTAAATGCAGTGGTGCTTCGTAATCTAAAAATCAGATAAGGTGGGACGGGCCTACTGCTTTTTAATAATGGCACTATTCACTGTTTTCAAGTGAATTTCAATCTTTCTGAGTTTTTTATTTCCTTATCTAAAAAATGAAAATAATAATAATTAGGCTTGCTCTGAAGGTGGCCAGAGATTCATGTGTAACAAAGCATTTTGTAATTTTAAAGTTGTCTCTCTCTCTCTATATATATACACACACACATATATATATATATGTATACATATATATATATATGTTAGTGAGAAGTATTGTATTACTTCACTTGATCCTCACAATAACATTTTGAATAGACAGCTGACATTTCCTACTTTGCATATAAGGAAACTGAAGGTAAACATGGTAAAGCAATTTGCCTAAGGTCACCCAGCTGGTTACCAAGGAACAGAGGCCTGACATGGGGTTCCAAGCTCAGACTCTCTCCGCCACATCACCACTGCTCCTCTCTCCATTCCCAAAGTAGGTATCAATGTTGGGACACACACATGTTGATATCCTGAGGATCTTGCAGCTCATAAATGTCACCACTGACCGCTTCTGAAGGGTTTTCATGTGTGTGTGGGTGTGCTTGTTGGGACGCAGGGGGCAGGGGTGAGTTGTTGGTAGAAAATGGACTATATATCAACAGTTATCAACATAGAAAAGATGGAGTGGGGAGGAATTGGCCTTGGGTCTGACCCTATGCTCTCTACCTCTGCCCCTTCTCTTACTCTAATGGGGCCACCTCAGTTGACAGCCTGCTTCACTATGTAGTTGGACCCCCGCAGACTCTGATCTTCTCAGAAGCTGGAGATCTTCCATTTCCTCCATATTTTCAATTCTGTCCATCAGCAAATGTTTACTGAGCTCTTACCAAGTGCTTTGTCACAGCCCATGGAAGCCAGGTCAAATTGCTTAACCTCTCTGAGCCAGTTTCCCCATTCTGCAAAATGGGATTGACAGCCCATCACATGGCCGTTGGGAGGATTAAGCAAGATAACCTATCAACTGTTGGTGAGCTGTTGCTAGTGGAGACACCTGCCCCAAAACCCCACCCTATGTCTGCTATTTTTCATGTGAGTGCAAGGGGATGTCTGCTGAGTAAATAGGGGAGGAAAGAACACATCTGAGGAGCTGGGAAAGTGAGAAAAAGAGTATGAAGGCGGCAGTACTCCTCAGTGTGCATTTGTCAGGGGTATGGAGACGGCTGTGGGGCTCAGAGCTCGTTGGAACTCTTTAAGAATGACTTGTGAGTTTCTGGGCCCAGGCAGAGCCCTTTGAGCTTGCAAAACAAGGTCAGGCACGGTGATGAGAGGCTTTCCCAAGCTCTTGGTGGGCAGGGAACATGACCCACTGAGAGCCACAACAGGAGAGGCAGAGCAGAGCAGCCATCTTTTGGTGACCACAGCTGTGAGGGCTCATATGAGGTCCCTTTTTGGGCACTCCCAGAAATAACTCAAGGGCATCTGAGAATGTAGATGAAATCATCAGACAAGATATTACAAACATAAAGAATGGGGGTGGTGCCAGGCACATAGTAGGAACAGAGTGCCTCTCCCCCTGGGTCTTCTGATTATGCTGCCTTGGCACTAAGCATGCTTGTTTCTCACTGTGTCCTGTGCTCTAGGGAACACCCAGTGGAACTGCCCTTCACAGATCCCTGAGTGTGGTTATAGTGGTTTTTCTCTTTAAAGATTAAATCTTTTTTTCCCCTTTCTGCTCAACACAGACAACAGCCCTTTGGTTTTTGATAAACGTTCTTTTCCTACTAGCAGGTGGATATGCCCGGGGCACTAAGAACTGTGCTTTTAAAACACACACAAGCCCAACTGTTTGAATCTGCCACTTCTGTATGTCTTACTTCTCTTATCTCCTGCCCCCGGGGCTGAGTTTTCTCTGCCTTGGCAGGCTGATAACATGTGGAAGGAAGAGAACAGTTCTAATTAATAGACTAATTAGTGGTACAAGCCTTTAATAGCTGATTATAGGAAAGCCATTCTCCACCCCCCAAGTGATTGATTTATTTATTGCTGTTGTGCTGCATTATTGCAAAATAGTCAGCTTCTAATTATCTATTGGCTGGTTCAATCAGGTCTTTTCCTTCTCTTCTATCTTGTTCTTCCCCTTGCTAAGGGTAGGCACAGGCAGAATGGGAGAACTCAAGCCAGCTGATGATATCTGGACAGATATTAGTGTTGGGATCCTACTGCCACTCCATCTTGAGTGCTTAGAGCTGGAAAGGGAATATGAGGTTCGAGGGAAAAGAAGGCAAGAAAATCCCACTCATTCTTCTAGGATAATGTCCCCATAGTGGCTATTCCCTCATGATCCCTCTGACTCTGTACGCCATAACTCACACACATGGTCAGTCACATTAAAAAACAGTATATTTAGGAAACAAGCATGAGAAGACACAAAAAGAAAAAAATTAAATAAAAAATAGTGTAGTGTGGAGCTTAAAAGCAGGCACTAGGCCGGGCGCTGGGGCTTATGCCTATAATCTCAGTACTTTGGGAGGCTGAGGTGGGCAGATCACGAGGTCAGGAGATCAAGACCATCCTGGCTAACACGGTGAAACCCCATCTATACCAAAAGATACAAAAAAATTAGCCAGGCGTGGTGGCAGGAGCCTGTAGTCCCAGCTATTGGGGAGGCTGAGGCAGGAGAATGGCGTGAACACGGGAGGAAGAGGTTACAGTGAGCCGAGATTGCACCACTGCACTCCAGCCTGGGTGACAGAGCAAGACTCTGTCTCAAAAAAAAAAAAAAAAAAAAGCGTGCACTGAAATCTAGCAGCCTGGGTTCAAACCTTGGCTATCCCACTGGCTAGCTGTGTGATCTGGGGCAAGTCTCTTGAACTCACTGTGCCTTATTCTCTAACCTCATTTGTAAAGTGGGAATATAATTGTTCCTCCCTAGGACTGTTGAGGATTAAATATAAAAAGCTATGTAAAGCACTTAGCACGGTACCTAGTATATACTAAGGCCTCAAAAACATTAGCTATGACAATTACTACTGCCTGAAATTATTTAACTTGTCTGACACATCAAAGGACTTTGATAAATGTTTGTAGATGGTGAGTCCTTGAAGTAAAAGGGGTGAAGAAAAGAGGAAATTGAACACTAAGTCATAGTAATAAGGGCTATTTTAAGTTGAATCCTTATCAAGAACTGGGCTCTGAGCTAATTGCTTTATGTACATTCTCTCATTTAATCCTTATGTAACTTAATTTTTACCAGCCTTCTTGAATCATGTTTCATTAACAACCCAAGCCTGGAGAGTCCATGTTTTCCCAAGACATATATATATATATGTGTGTGTATATATATGTATGTGTGTGTATATATATATATATATTTTTTTTTTTTTATTTTACTTTGAGACAGAGTCTTGCTCTGTTGCTCAATCATAGCTCACTGCAGACTTGAAATCCTGGGCCCAAGTCATCCTCCAGCCTCAGCCACCTGAGTGTCTGGGGTGAGAGGTGACAGCCACCATGCCTAGCTGAATTTTTTTTTTTTTTTTTTGTATTTTTTGTAGAGATGAAGTCTTGCTTTATTGCTCAGGCTGCTCTCGAACTCCCAGCTTCAAGTGATCCTCCTGCCTTGACCTCTCAAAGTGCTAGGATTACAAGTATGAGCCACCACACCCAGCCAAGATTTCCAGAGACTCTTGGGGGATGGATTGACATTTTTTGTGATCACTTTTCCTTATGAATTCCTGCTCCAACTGAATTCGGGCACTTTCACCTGCCCGCTGACAATGTTGTCCTCTTATCACATCACTCTCATTCATGGTAAGCGGTCCCCTTCTTTCCTTCTTTCCCCAAAGAGCCCCAGGACATAAGGTCATTTTGCATGGAAGACTTTTACTAAAGGTCAGGGCAACATAGGATTGTGACAGCACCACTCAGACCAGGAAGTGCTGAAAATCATCACGCTAGCATGCCCAGCATCCTTTTTCCTGGCTGCTCTGCCTCCCAGAGCCCTGCCTGCAGTCATTTCTCTCTTTCCCCAATTCTTCCCCTCCATCTCTCTACTGCCCTCCACCTCTCCCTGAAAATATCTGATTACTGTTACTTTATTACACAAAGGAAATTTAACTCTTTTGAACAAACATCTCCATTCTGGGCTATTCTCACTCTGAGATCAGAGGAGGAGCTGAGAATTAGATCCTCAGCTGCTTTTCTTAACCAAAAAAGTTGAACAAAGTGTTTATTCCTCCACAAATGAGTGAAGCACCTCTGTGATGAATCCTGCTCCCCCTAGAATGAAGAAATATGGCAGTCATTTTTTACATTACATCTTTTTCTTCCTGTTATACTTATGGTAATACTATGAGGGTAGATATTATCCCTTGCCCCCCCTTTCTTTTTTCAGATGAGGAAACCGAGGATGGAAAAGGTTAAAAAAGTAATCTGCTCAAAGTGACATAGCTAACATGTCAGAGCTGGACTCCAAATACAGGCATGTCTGACTCCAAAGCCAGAGAGAGTGACTATGACACCATGTGGCCACTCGGTGCAGCTCAAGCAGGTCTGAAGTGGGTTGCACCCCCAGGGCAAACCTTACTCGGGAAACCTTTCGCGGGGAAGACTGTATGGGTCAGAGGAAGGTGAATTGATTGACTGAAGGCCAAATACATTAAAATAGAGTTAGAGCTAGGAATAGCTACCTATCTATAGCTTCACGTCTGAGACCCAAGAAGAGATGTTGCTATTAATCACTGCTGAATGATTACCCTGATTGCTTCATTTGTTGATGCTGCAGTTGCTGAATTTTACTGTGCTCTGTTTAACCTTGAGTAGGGCCCCCCTCTCTAGGAAGCTAAGGCAGATTTTCTTTTGCTTGTGGAGTGCTGACTTCATATGTAAAACTGCCAACGACAAGTTGGTTGCCCTGTCTAAGAATGCTAGCCAGGTAGCTGAAGCTCTTATAAGAAGCTCAATAAATTGCTATGGGATGAATGAAAGAATCTCTCACTTTAATTTGTCAGTTCTCTTTCTAAGGAATTACCCAAGGCAGTGGGGGTTCAGGGGTGAGTTAGGCAGAACCAGATGAAGGAGCATCCCAGCTGGAAAGCTGGCTGGGTCACCACAATCATAAGGGATTTAAGAATGTCACTGGAAATGGAACGAGGTTGCAAAAACTGAACTCTTCCCAGAAACAGTAATGAATGTAGGTGGAGATAATTTTCTTTCCTTTTCTTTTTTCTTTTTTTTTGAGACAGTCTCACTCTGTCACCCAGGCTGGAGTACAGTGGTGCGATCTTGGCTCACTGCAACCTCCATCTCCCAGGTTCACGCCATTCTCCTGCCTCAGCCTCCCGAGTAGCTGGGACTACAGGCACCCGCCGCCGCGCCTGGCTAATTTTTTGTATTTTTAATAGAGGCAGGGTTTCACCCTAGCCAGAATGGTCTCAATCTCCTGACCTCGTGATCTGCCCGCCTCGGCCTCCCAAAGTGCTGGGATTACGGGTGTGAGCCACCGCTCCTGGCCAATAATTATCTTTTTTAAAGACAGGGTCTCACTGTGTTGCCTAGGCTGGAGTGTTCTGGTGCAATCATGGTTCACTGCAGCCTTGGCCTCTTTCCTGGGCCCAACTGATCCTCCCACCTCAGCCTCCGAGTAGCTGGGACTACAGGTATGCACTGTCACACCTGGCTAATTTATTTTTATTATTTTTTATTTGCATAGAGACAGATCTTGCTATGTTGAGTAGGCTGGTCTTGAACTCCTGGCCTCAAGCAATCCTCCTACCTCAGCTTCCCAAAGTGCTGGGATTATAGGCATGAGCCACCATGCTACCAGAGAAAATTCTTTAATATATCACTAGTGGAATGGTCAGGAGGATTTTGCCACATAATTGCAATGTGACTTTGGGTTTCTCATACCTAAAATTGGGATTATGATACTTACTGTACTTTTCCCCTCAATAAATGTGATAATGACAAAATTACAGCTTTTCTTATTTGTTTTTTGACCTATTATAATCTGGTCTCTGCCCTCCCCTACTCTCCTGACTGCTTTCACCAAGGTGATAAATCACCTCTTTGTTGAAAATTCCAAACCTCCACCATTCAGTAGTATTAGCCACCATATTCTAGGCTGTCGTCCATGAAATATTCTCATGATCCCAGGCTCAGGATTCTCCTGTCTCGTTATCTGTTGCTGCATAACAAATCACCCCAAAATTCAGAAGCTTAAAACAACATGGAATCGCTCACAGTTTCTTGATTTTTTTTTTTTTTCTGACAGAATCTTGCCCCATTGCCCAGGCTGGAATGCAGTGGCACAAACACAGCCCACTGCAGCCTCAACCTTCTGGGCTCAAGCAATCCTCCTGCCTCACTTCCTGTTTAGCTGGCACTACAGGCACGTGCCATCATGCCTGGCTAATTTTTTAATTTGTTGTAGAGATGGGGTTCTCATTATTTGCCTAGGCTGGTCTCAAACTCCTGGCCTCAAGCAATCCTTCCACCTCAGCCTCCTAAAGGGTTGGGTTTATGGCGTGAGCCACCATACCCGGACTCACGCAGTTTCTTAGGGTCAGCAATCTGGAGCAATTTAGCTGGGTGGAATGGTTTACCTGAGTTGTCTGGCTTGGGTTGTCTCATGAGATTGCAATTGCGCTGTTTATGTATTTATTTATGTTTAATTTAAAACTTTTTTTTAAGGATACTCTTCCAAGGTTTTCCAAGCTTCCTCACATGGCTGTTGGCAGGAGGTTTCAGTTCTTCCCCACATGGAACTCCCTGTAGCCTACCATGACATGATAGACAGTTTCCCCTAGAACAAGGGATCAACAAGAATGAGCATGTACCAAGCCAAGATGAAAGCCACCATGTCTTTTATGACGTAATCTCAGGAGTGACATGCCATCACTTCCACCCCTCTTGTCTCACAGACCAACCCTGATACAGTGTGAGAAGAGCTGACTACACAAGAGCCTTCCTATGAAGAGGTAGTGTTGTGGGCCATCTTGGAAGTCGTCTACTCCAATATTCTTCTTTGCTGACCCTGAAATGTCAGTGTTCACCAGGATTTCATCCTCACACCTCATCTCTTCTCATTCTCCACACATGCCCTTGATACTCCAGTGTCCCCCAGTACCTTCCATTATCATCTAGATTCTAAAGACACCCATGTCTGCATCTCTACCACATTTCCCTATCAAAAACCTCAGGCTTGCACATTGCCTGCTGGAGCCAGAGCCTCTCAAAGTCCACGCATTCCATACTGAACTCATCATCCCTCCAATTCCATTGCTCCTCTTGCACTTCTGTCTTGGGAATGACAATGCTGTCTACTCTGTTGCCAGGCAAGAAACCAGAAAGTCACCCCGTTTCTGTCATATCTAATCAGTGATTTCCAAGACTTTTTGAAGTTTTTTTTTCATTTTTTCCCCACCTTTTTATTTTGAAAATTGTCAAACCTACAGAAAGGGTTGGAAGAAGAGTAAAATGATTCACCATTTACTAGATTGCTTTCATGTAGATTCAAAATTGCTAATATTTTGTCTCATATTTGCTTTCTCTCTCCTTCCCCTCTCTCCATATATATTTTTTCATAATACTACTAAGATGCTATTTACCTTTTCATTCTGGTTATCTCACAGATGTACTGTGTATGTGTGTGTGAATATGATGGACCATTTGAAAGTAAATTACACACATTATGGCCCTTCATCCCTAAAGATTCCTGTGTGCATCGCTCAGAAATAAGAACATGCTCTTACATAACCAAAATGCCATTATTACACCTAAGAACCAAGTCCAGTTGATTTCATCTTTCCACTATGGTCTCCAATTCATTTCTTTCTTTATTTGTTTGTTTGTTTATTTATTTATTTTTTTTGAGACAGAGTCTCACTCTGTTGCCCGGACTGGAGTGCAATGGTGTGATCTTGGCTCACTGCAATCTTCACCTCCTGGGTTCAAGTGATTCTTGTGCCTCAGCCTCCTGATTAGCTGGGATTACAGGCACATGTCACCTACTTTTGTATTTTTAGTAGAGACAGGGTTTCACCATTTTGGCCAGGCTGATCTCGAACTCCTGACCTCAAGTGATCAGCCTGCCTCAGCCTCCCAGAGTGCTGGGATTACAGACGTGTGCCACTGCGCCCAGCCGTATGTCTGCAGTTTAGCCACTTTTCTTCAGGCCACAGTCTTCCTACCCTTCAATAATGCAGTCACCTCCTAACCCTAACTGATTCCTTCTTCAGTCCATGCTCCACACTGAAGCCAAAGTAAGCTTTCTAAAATGCAAATCTGATATGTCACTTCTCTGCTTCAGACTTTTCAATGGCTCTACATTACCTTCAAAATAAAGAATAAGCTTTACATGACACATAAAGCCTTCATCATCTAAATTCATCTAGAGCAGCACAGTCCAGGAGAAACAAAATGTGAACCACATATGTCATTTTAAATGTTCTAGGATCCACATTCTAAAGATGTTAACAAATATAGCTTAAATTAATTTTAAAATACATTTAACCCAATATATCAAAAATATTATCATAGCAAAGCATACTCAGTATAAAAACTATTAATGAAACATCTTACATTATTTTTTTCTAAGTCCTCAAAATCTATCATGTATTTAACATGTACAGCATATCTCAATTCAGATGCTAAATTTTGAAGGGTTAAAGTGAAATGTATTCCTACCGAAACTATAAGGTCATGTTTAACAACAACAACAACAACAAAACATTTTAAAAGCTGTTCCAGTTTTTAAATTTTAGTTTATTGAATTACATATAGCTGGAAATCCTGTCTCTCATTTGCACCAGCCACATTTCAAGTGCTCTGCAGCCACATGTACCAAGGTACTGCTGAAATAGTAACATGTCTAGAGCCACGGTTCTCAAAGTGTGATCAAGGGTCCTCTGGGGGTTCCCTAAAACATTTCCAAGTAGTCTCTGCTGGTCAAAATTATTTTCATAATAATACTAAAAATCTATTTTCCTTTTTCACATTCATTCTCTCACAAGTATACAGTGGAATAGTTCAGAGGCTACCCGTTGTATAATATCACAACAGATTGAATATGAAGCAAACAAAAGAATCAGCATTCTTCCCGTCAGCCAGATATTAGAGAGATTTACCAAAGTCTAAAACAATGACACTCTTTTTCCTAATTGTTTTTGTTTTGGAAAATATAATTCATTTTCATTAAGAAAAGCATTACTTACATTATCCTTACACTCAATGCATATTGTTCTGTCATCTGTCCCTCCCACATCCACCCAATGTAAAGACTTGACAGAAGGGACTGTGTCTTATCCCAGGTGCCTGGCACAGTACCTGGCTTATAATAAGCACTCAAGAAATATTTTTTGAATAAATGAATAAATTGATGAATAAATGGAAACTCTTCTGTGGGTTCTCTTCTATTGGATAAAATTAAACTCTGTGGTTTAGCTTTAAACATCCTACACAAACTGTGACACCCGGATCTTTCTGGTACTCAGCTTCCCTTAACACATTCTACTTCTCTGACATACCAGAAAACACGTTGTCCTTTGGCAGTACCTTATCTTTCCCCATCACTACATATTGTATGTACTCTTCTATCAGTCTCAAATGTCCTTACTCATTACTGCCATCAAAATCATATTCATTTTTACAGGACCCACTCAGAAACCACCTGTTCATGAGATCTTCCCAGCTGGAAAGAATCCTGTCCACATCTAGATAACAGCACCTCATCTAGTCTTTCCTCAAGTTATTTCTCACTTTCTGCTGTGCATTTTTTTCTTGCTTGTTTGTTTAGATGTGTGTTGTATTATCCCCAAGATTTAAACATTTGGGGTTCAAATAAACTCACATCCTATTCATCTTTGCCTCTGCCACTGTGCACCCAGCACAGTTCCTTGTTATTCTCTGAGTTTCAGTTTCTTTTTCTGAGATAATAGAACCTACTTCACAGGGTTTCTGTGAATATTAAGTAAAATATGCTATTTAAATATTGGCACCGTGTCTCAATTTTCATACAGTAAGGACTCAAAAATGTTAACTACTATCATTGTTAGTGTGATTATTATTTGCAGAAATAAATGGACTGAGCAAGTCCTGTTACCTCTACCTTCAAAACACTCTTTGAATTCTGCTTGATCTCATCACTGCCAATATGATTACCTGCTTCCAGCCATGATCATTCTTCTTGTTATGGGCTCTTTTACTTTCTTATCCCTCAACCTCTATTCTCTACTCAGCAGCCAGCATGATCCTTTTAAAACATAAAGCAGATCATATGACTCTTCTGCTCAAAACCCTCCAGTGGCTTCCCAATCTACAACTAAAAGGCCCCATATAGTCTGATCTCCTGTGTCTCCCCACCCCCCCACTCACTGACACAACCTCATGGCCATCTTGCCCTCTGTCATATGAGGCTTTCTGCACTTGGCGGCTTTTCATCATAGGGCTTTGCACTTGTCCTTTCCCCAGTGTGGGATAATTTCTCCCAGCTTGGCATACAACCTGCTTCTCCACTTCATTCAAGCGAACCTGGGCTCTCCACTGTTATTTTTCTGAAAGTAACCACCATAAGTAAAATACCAACCATTATTCTCAATATATTTTATATTTTTCATAGCTCTCAATATGACCTGAAAACACTTGTATATACTTACTGAGATGACATTGTTTACTGTCCTCTTCTGCTAGAATTATAAGCTTCATGAGTGTTTGCTCTATCCCCAGTCTCAAGAACAGTGTCTGGCACATAATAGATGTTCTGGCACATGTGGCACTGTGTCTGGCACATCATAAGACTTGATGAATGATTGAATGGTGGCTGGGAGCCTCTTCGATGGGGGCTTTAGGAAGAGAAGCAGCATTCTGTTGCACAAAATCGATGACCTGTTACTGGTTTTGTGTGAAGAGGAAGTGTGGGATTAATCTACCTAGAGGGGATGAGATGGAAGTGATCTATTTATCTGGACTTAGATGGTATTCCCATTTATCCATTCAGATGAAAATCTGGCTGAAGATAATTCCACGTGAATTATCTCCATAGTGAACAGTGTAATACCCTACAGCTAATTCTCCTCACTACAGCTAATTTTGGCTCACTGTGGGCACTGAGGAAGCCGAATCTCACGGTCTCCTGTGATCTCTTTGTTCCGGGGCTCCTCCAGGACCTGCTTGGCCGGCCAGGCCTACGATAGCTTATGTTGATGAAAAGCTCCAGAAGTGAAGTCCCAAACCTATCTTCACACTGCCACACTGGCTTCATGACATCCAACTGCAGGAACCCGGAGGACTCGGCAGAAGAGTAGGATATAATGGAAGGGAAAACTACAGATTCAGGACTTCTGAATTCTGAGTGATTGGGCAAGCCACCTCCCTTCTCTGAGCCTTACTTTGTCTTTATACCATAAGGGAGTTTAATTAAATGTATCTTTAAAGTCCTCTTCAACAGTGACCTTCTATAGTTATATGAGCTTTGTGTACAAGAGAAATTGGACTAGAGGATGGGGCAGCCAGGGAGAGAAGCTCAACATGGAGGCGATTGAGCTGAGGCTGAGCAGTAGGACCTCAATAAGGCCAGCAGGTGGCGCCATTGCTGTATCGGTATGCTCAGGCCCAAGGTGGGAAAGTTGTATTTTTCCAGAAAGCAGGCAAATTCTTCAGCGCAAGCTGTCCGGCCGTCAGAAGGAACCAGTTGCCGCACCCCACCCCGCAATATACACACACCCCTTCCTCCCAAAGCCTACATTCACGTTCCAACAAACAGGGTGAAATGCATTGCAAGTTGCTAGGCCTGAGGCTGGAGGTGGTTGCAAGTTGCCTTTTCCTCTCCTCCCATGTTTCCTAGGAATCTGAACCCTGAACGCACCCCTCCTACCTGATGACCTAGCTGGGACAGACCCTCACTGGATCACTCTCAAGGCAAGATGTGCAACTAGATGCAGGCCAGCTGGACTTCCCTACTGATTACCATTGTCCTTTGCTCCAATCCTCAGGGTAGCCATCGCCTTCGAGGGAAGACTCTAAACCTCATCATTTCACCTCCCCTGAGTCCTGGGGAGGAACCTATGGTTAGAGAAGTTGGAGAAAAGCAAGAAGGAGATGGGGGTGGAGGAGTGCTGAAGGGAAAGGTCTGGCTTTGTGGAGATAAGAATGGAAGAATCAACCTTTGTTTGGCCCCAGCTGCCTCTGCCAGTGTTGACACACTTGGGAGTGCTTCCTGGAGCTCCTCAGCACTCCTTCCCCAACTTCCCCCTGGTAGGGATTGGGCGGGAGTTGTTCTGGAAGCTGGGGGGAGGTACATGCTTACAGATTTTTTTTTTTTTTTTTTTTTTAAGGCTGCTATCTTAACATTGAGGGTGGAAACCAGCCCCCTCCCTGACTTGACTGTCGGGTCTCTAGAACAGCAATCCCCACATAGACCTTCACTGTGTCTGCTATGACCTGGGAAGCTGGGGAACCGGGGTGGCCTGATAATAGAGGATGCACGGGACATTGCCCCTTCCCTTTGTTTTGCATATTTTTCAGCAGTGATCAGCATGTTCCTCTTCTCAGAAGGGTGTTCATGAAGGGTACAGCTCCTAAGACCCTAGCATACCACCCTCCATTTGGAAGCTCCCTGGTACATTTGGGTCTGCCTTTCTACCACTGGAAATGGGTGTTTCCTCTTCCCATGGAGGAGAATAGTTGGCAGATTTGGCTAAAGGTCCTTAGTATCCTGGTTGGTGCCTGTGTCTGCTGAGGTGCTCCACCCTCTTCCCTGGCTAGTCCTCCCCACCACATCACTGCACAGTCTAGCTAGGTCTAGTGGAGGGTGCTGCTCTTGCATTCAGACACACCCAGCTAAGACAGAGTCACATAACAGATGTGTTTCAGAATCACTTTAATTGCAGTATTTAAACACATCACTTTGTATTCAGAAAAAATATCTACCCAATCCTCTCTTCTCTGGAAAGTCCTATTTCCAACCGTCATTGAAATCAGGATCCCTGCTCAACCCCTCTGGAAAGAAATCAACAGCAAACAAGGACCTGGGTCACCCACAGAAGAGGCAGCTGGTGATAAGGGTTAGGAGCTGATATAGGGCTCTGACCACATGGAGGTGCAGAGCAATGAAGGGGCTCAGGGCGAGGGAGGCAGAAGAGTAGAATGATATGATGGAAGGGAAAACTATGGATTCAGGACTTCCGAATTCCGGGTGATTGGGCAGACTGAGATTGAGACAGAAAAGCATCTTCTGGGGGACTGAGGCCTCATCTCAACCCAGGAGTCGGCAGGAGGGAGGAGGAAGCCATGGAGATCAGAGGATAAGGCCAGGACCCAGCCTCAGAGAAAGAGGATTGTTCAGAATAGTACAAGTGAGAGGCTCAGCTCCACAACCTGGTCCCATGATCCTGTCCACTTTGATCCAGAGGGAGGAAAAGGAGCCCAAAAAGAGTTTCTGTGTGGCCCCAGAGAGACTAGAACTGAGCTGTTTGTCCTAAAACTTGGGAGGTCCGTTCTAGGCTCCAGCCAGAAAACTGTGCAGGCCTCTGCAAATGGTGGAGGGGGCGCATGGAGCTCAGTGGAACTTAGAGAACAAGAGAGGAGCTGGTGACCAAGTCCACAGTGTCTTGGAGAAGAGGTAAGGGAAGTGGTTCAAGACGTTTTCCTGGCTATATCATTACAAGAGAGCAGGTGCAAAGGGTTACTTTGGTTTCCTCAAAGTAGAGAAAGAAAATATAGGGAAGAAACAGTAAAAATCAAAGCTTCCTGGGAGAAAATTGTAGCCTAGAAAAGCCCATCTTTCCCCTAGGGGTTCCTGTAATGAGGCAGAGAGGAGGGGGGAAGGGGAAGGGGGTCGTGTGTGAGTGCTGCAAGGCCATCAATCATTCCTGGGAGCTTCTCCAGACCTTGGCTTTCCCCCATCACACGTCTACCCAAAGAAGACCAGAGTCTGGCTCCCGGGAGCCGAATGTGTAAAGGACAGGAGTTTACCTGCCCCTCTTCAAGGTATAGGGCCCCAAGAGCAGCCTCTGAGGTGTGTGCAGTGGGGAAGGGTTGGGGCAAGAGATGTCACCTCCAGCATGGAGGCAGCATGTGGTCAGATGCAGAGAGGGGTGCTCTCTTGGACACTGCCCAGCCTTGCCCCACCTAGCCGAGTCACAATTCGGTATCAGCCACCACGTGTTGTCTTGCTGAATGGCCGTTTCTGGAGGTGGCCTGGCCGGTCCCGTTTTCCTGAGCCCCTCGGTTCACACTGGCCTTTCCCTGAGCCTCAGGGGAGGTCCCAGGTCCTGAGCTATAGCCCTGGCCTCCACCGTTCTCCGTGTAATAAGGGTCTTCGCCCTAGACAGTGTATAAATAAAGTAGCATTATCTGGTAAGCAAGATTGTGAGACACTAGATGGGGGAGGGGCCCAAACAGGAAGTGGGGGCAGGGACGGCAGGTGGGGGGAGGTGAGAGGGAGAATGGGAGGGAGGGTGCAGCTGCATGTGCAGACTCCTTTCTTCCTGAAGAGTGGTCAGGGTTCCAGCTCCTAGAGGAGAAAGGACATAGGAGAGGCACCACACCATGCCACCGCAGCTAGGCAGCCAGCTCCCGCAGGAAAATGGGCACTCCCAAGAAGGGTGGGATGACCTCCCCAGGGTAGGGGACAGGCCAGAGGTCAAGATTCAGACCTCAGCCTTGTCCTCCCTCATCCAGAATGGCAAAAGGAGATTCTCCTTCCATATGCCTCCTTTTGAGCAAAGGGGCACCCACTGGGCATTTAACATGGTTACAAATACAGTGTGGCTGATTTAACAGCCTGTTCTGGTGGCACCAAGCTGAGCTATCCCAGAAAACATAATGAATAGATGACATGAATCATCTGCTACCACACTGAGTATGTGGGCTGGCACCATTACTGTCCCCTGCCCAGTTTGCTACATAATATTTTGAGTCTTCCACCGATTACTGTGTGTGCACACATGCATGTCTTCATGTAAGCTCACAGGAGGACTTTTTCTGGTACTTCTCCTCCTGCTCCATGACATCCACTGAACTCCCTGGAAACCCACTATCTTTCTCATTTCCTTTGCTCTGGCCCCCGGAACTGACCAGCCTTTCTCCTGTGGGGCTCCAGCTGCGGCGATTCATCAGGAAATAGCCAGTGATGCCCAAGACAGCCAGCAGGGTTCCCGAGGTGACCAGCGCAATCAGGGTCTTTCGGGAATGGCTCTGGTGGCTTGCAACATCTTGCTCAGTGAAACCTAGGATCCCCAGCTTGAAAAGAAGACACATAAGACACAGCCTGTCACTTACCAAAAGTGGAGCCCAGCCCACTCCAGCCCCCTGTGTGTGACTCAACAGTGAACAGATACTTGAGGGCATTGACCTCAAGAATTTTTGAAATGGGATTTGAGACTGACATCTCTTAATTCAGTCACACCCCATCATTTTTGGTTCGAGACTAGAAAGGAGAAGACTCAGAGAAGGATGGTCGGTAGAACTGGGGAAGGTAATGACTTCCCCTCTTACTCCAGGGAGCTCCCCTGTCCCGGCATTCCCTCTGAGACCCATATCTCAGAGAACTTACCTTTCTCAGATAAGACTGGTGCTTTTTCATAAGTTGGAGTTTGCTGGAAATTTCTAGAATTAGAAATAGGGGTTTCTAAATCTAGAAGAGAAACCAGCTTATCCTGCTCCATCCTCCCATGCTGTTCTACAAGATGCTCTGATGGTCAGGGTAGTCCATCTCAGGGGGATCTCTCCCAAATCACCCAAGCCCTTCTCCCCAGCACCTGTGGTCTCTCTGGATCTGGGATGCCCCATCTCCACCCAGGATTCTCTAATCTCAGCCCTACTCCCTCCCAGTTCCCCCAGACAGAGGTGCACCTTACCTGTTCTGTTGGCCAAGACCAGCAGTAAGCACTGAGGCCTCACCTCAGACTGGGCAAGGAGCAGGGAGCATATCTGGGCCCCAGCATCAGTATCAGCCTGCTCCTCCTCACACAGCACTCGGGCCAGGTCGTCTCCCCTGTCCTTCCTAAACTCCGCCTGGGAAGACAGAGAAACATGGAGAACAAGAGATGAAATTACTGCTCTACCCTAAACTGCACCCAGAGTCTCAGGCAATAATTCTGATTACAGTCACACTCTTACCCCATTCACAAGAAGCATCCTTCTTTCTAAAATTCCAACAGAAAAAAAAATACTGCTAACTGTATATGTGCAACAACACAATAAGAAAAAAACCTACGTAATCTTCAAGGATGAAAATCCATATCTTCTAGTATCTAAGATGTCAGAGAACAAACTTAAAAAAATTGTCTCATTGAAGCATCACCCATGTACACATATGCAAATTAAACTCAAAGGAAATGACCAACAGAAAATATTAATAATGCAATAATAACTAAGAGAAAATATTCTGTTTCAAGATTACAGCAGTCCCCAACGATGGAAGAAAAGTCAAGGAAAGGAGGAGTAGACAATGAATCTGTAATATACACTCAGTGGAAACCTCAGTGGCCTCCTCCCTCTTACTACCCAAAGGAGTCTCATGAAGAGCCTTACTCAAACTGAAATGGCATTTTTGTCTGGTCTTCCATCCCTGCTTTTCCACTGAAAGCATGGAACCCAGTTTTAATGACGTTCATAGATTTTTCTCCAGGTTGCTGACTGGGCCATCAGACCCAGGAACTCGGACTCAGAAGAAAAACTCTGATAATTCTTCAACAGTGAGTCAGAATTTATTCCAGCAGCCTCCAATCAGAGTCACCTCCTCCCCTGAATAGGAAAGGAATCGAAACTAAGACTTTCTCTTCAGTCCGGATGGCAGATGGCAGAGAAGGAAATGCCTGAACAGTCCTGACAACTTTCCTGTTAGGGGAAAACTGCTGGGGTGTGTGACCATCATCAGAACTGGGTCTCTGTGGAGAAGAAAGCTTCCTGTTTGCGGGCAGGGCCGCTGCTTGCAACAAGGCCACAGGGTCCTCCCAGTTGGAGTGGAGCCTGGGTATTTTCCCACTGCTGTGACCCAAGGCAGGAAAACCCAGGCTCCTTTGCTCCTACACAAAGCAAGGTCAAGATTGGCCTCAGGACCCAGCTGGAATTTGAAGCAGCTGAGGGAAAATAACTGGGCTTGGATAAAGTCAGGAGAGTGTGGTTAGCCAAACCCCAGGTCACAGAGACACGAGCCCAAACTGGAGCCTCAAAAAACCCCCAGGAAACAAGACTACAGAGAAATGAGTTCTCAGGCCACTGCTGCTTCATTCTTCAGGAAAAGAAGCAATTCTGCAGGTCTCCCAGTAAGTCCTTGATAGACACTCTGCCTCTGGAAAAATCTGTTTTTCTGAACAGCATTTGAACTAAGTAGTCTGAATGCCACACTGAACCAATCAACAGTCTCCACCTCTCTAAACCCAGTTCTCTCAGGGGAGCCTTACATGGCTTCCCCTTGAGCACACCCGCTCCCCAGCACCAAGAGTCTGGATGAGGAGGAGGGGGGTTCTTGCCTGGATGACTCTAGCCTTCTGAAGTATCTCCAGTTGAAATAGATCTGCTTCCCAAGAGAGACAGAGGGACAGGGCTCCTGCAGGTCATAAACTACCCAAACCAAATGGCACCTTCCTACACCTGCTGAGTGCAAGAAGCCACACTTTGACAATTTATCAAGCCCTGAATATAGGACACCACGTGAAAACCTCTGTGCATGTGTCATGTATGTGTGTATTGTATTCGTGTGTCATGTGTAGGGGGGGTGGGGATTGGGAGGTATCTATGAATTCCACCCGGTGAAAGCTTTCAGTTTGCATGTATGGCAATTAAAATAATGGATGCCAACCAGGCGCGGTGATTCATGCCTGCCATCCTAGCACTTTGGGAGGCTGAGGTGGGAGGATCACTTCAGCCCAGGAATTCGAGACCAGCCTGGGCAACACAGGGAAACACTATCTCTATAAAAAATTTAGAAATTAAACCGGGGTGGTGGCATGCACTTATAATACCAGCTACTTGGGGGGCTGAGGTGGGAGGGTCTCTCCACCCTGAGAGGTTGAGTCCACTGTACTCCAGCCTGGGTGACAGAAACCCAGGCTCAAAAATAAAGAAATGAAAAATAAAATAACAGGTGCCTACGATATCTAGGCGCAGTTCTGAGTGCTTTCCATATATTAACTCATTTAGGCCTCACACGACCTACAAGATTGGTAGAGCTATTCTACTAATTTTGTAAGTGAAGAAATGGAGATGCGAAGGGACTTTAGAGGTTAAAGCTACTACCATGGTAAGCACCATAAGAAAGGTACAACCAAAGTGCTATGGACATACAAAGGAGGATGAGGACACGTCTGGTGAAGGTTAGCAGACACATCTCACTATAGGCCTTGAAGAATGGCTGGAGGGTGAGCAGAGGAAGCCAGTGGGGAAGAGCATTTGGAATTGAGGCACCATCTCCAGGAAGCCCAAGATGGGGAGAGCATGCATTGTTCCACAACCTTCATTTCAAGGAGAATGAAGAACACTTCCTTTTCCCTGGTATTCACTATCCTTCAAGACTCAACTCAGTTTCTACTTCCTCAATGAAGCTGGTCCTATCTTCAACCAGACTGGGCATCAATCCTTGCTCTGCTCTTTACTGGATTCTTTGCAAGTCATGCAACTAGTCTGACTGTCATGTTCCTCAGCTATACACTGGGTTGTTGTGGTGACTAAAGAGATATTGTATGAAAGTGTCCAGTCAGGTGCGGTGGCTCATGCCTGTAAACCCAGCACTTTGGGAGGCCGAGATAGACAAATCAGATGAGGCCAGGGGTTTGAGACCACCCTGGCCAACATGGTGAAACTTTGTCTCTTCTAAAAAATGCAAAAATTAGCTGGGCATGGTGGTGGGCATCTGTAATCCCAGCTACTTGGGAGGCTTAAGCACAAGAATTGCTTAAATCCAGGAGACAGAGGTTGCAGTGAACTGAGATCACAATACTACACTCTGCACTCCAGCCTGGGCAACAGAGCAAGACTCTGTCTAAAAAAAAAACAGTGTCCAATGTGGTGTTGAGAATCTAGTGGGCACTAGATAAATGGCAGCTGCTACTATCATTATTAATAATGGTTATACCTTATATACCATATCATCTAGAGTCTACATATTGATCACATTCTGTGCATTGTTAACATCATTTTTCTCTGACTAGACTGTAAGACTCCTAAGTGTGTGTGTTGGGGGGAGTGTACATTATAGCATTTACAACCCAGACTGCACAAACCATAGCAGCAAACAAAAGAACTCAGGGAATTGTTGTTCAACTTAACATCCCAACCAGTTGGCTTCGACACAGGGTCCCTCCACCCCTTGCACAGTTTCTTGGACTAGATTCAAAGGAATAATAGCGGCCAGCCTCCCACTCTGGAATCCAACCGCATCAGTGAATTGTGTTTGAGCCCCAAGAGGAGCAGGTGGATCCTGAACAAAGCACAATGCTTCTCCGGACGCTTGGAATAAACATCCTCCCCCAAGAGAGGCTGTGGGCAAACATCACGGGAGAGTGGGCAGGAGGAAGACACAGCCTCACCATTTTGTTCATGAGAATCAGATTTACAAGCTCCTAACTACATCAGCTCACACATGTTTCTTTGCAAACATAATAAACCCATCTAACCTCTCTAGAGTAGCATTCTCAAACTTTGCAAAGACTCTTAACGTCAAGCATTGGGATGGGGATGGGGGTGGGGGAAGGATAGGTATTTTTTTAATGACCTTTAAGATATTTTCCAATGCTGAGATTCTAGGATGAATCATCTCCCCCAACCCCTTTTAAAATCATTTTATCTATTTTGGTGTGAGTTAGACAATGCAGGTGAAAACTCTATTTTCATATAGGAACTGGAATAATGAAGGGACCTGTTTCAAGTCACCTAACTAGTGGAGGCAGTTAACCAAGGATGAGAAGTGAGATTGTTTCCAGATCGCAGGCTTTTTCCAGTAGACACACCATCTTCATCTGTAACTTATGTTTTCCACATGGAAACTGACCTTTAGTGGAGGCTGGAGGCAGCCTGCCTCAGATGAAGTCAATGTGAATAGGAGTAAAGTGAGCTAGCTGAGTAATTACAAACTCTGCAAATAAACAGATATGGTACTAAAGATAGGTATTTCTAAAGAACAAATTGGTGAACAAAGGACTTGGCTAGACCTTTCCCCAAAGAAGATATACAAATGACCAATAAACACATGAAAGTGGCTCGACATCACTAATCATCAGGGAAGTGTAAATGAAAACCGCCATGAGATTCCACCTCATACCCATTAGCACGACTGCTATTTTAAAACCCAGAAAATAAGATGTGTTGATGAGGATGAGAAGAAATTGGAACCCTTGTACACTACTGGTGGGAATGTAAAATGGTCTGGTGATTCCTCAAAAATTCAAAAATAGAATTCCCATGTGGTCCAGCCATTTCACTTTTGGATATATCCCCAAAAGGACTCAAATCAGGGTGTCAAGGAGATATTTGTACACTTACGTTAAAAGCAGTATTATTCACATTAGGGAAAAAGCCCAAGTGTCCATCAACGGATGAATGGAGAAACAAAACGAGGTTTATGCATACAATGGAATATTATTCAGCCTAAAAAAGGAAGGAAATTCTGACAGGTGCTACAACATGGTTGGACCTTAAAGACATTATGCTGAGTGAAATCGGCCAGTCACACAACAAGACGAACACTATGATTCTACTCATATGAGGTACCTAGAGTAGCCAAATTCATAGGAACAGAAAGTTCCTGCTCTCTCGGGAGAGCAGGGAGTTGTTTCATGGGTATACAGTTTCAGTTTTGGAACAGGCAGAGAGTTCTAGAGATTGGTTGTACAATAATGTGAACGTGCTTACTACTACTCAATGGTACCCTTAAAAGTGGTTAAGGTGATGACTTAGGTTATGTATATTTTACCACAATTAAAAATATTTTGGTGGATTCCTCTGGACAAATGGGTGTAGCATAAAAGTATCAAATAATCTTACATTTTGGAAACTATTTGGGGAACCACAACCACAAAAACTAAATTAAGCTGACACTGCTGCCAGAAGAATGAAAGTTAGACTTAGGAAGACACACACTGCTAATGAGGGTGCTGAAATATGGTAACAGGTGTTTGAAATGAGAGTGGTATCACCTTCCCTTCCCCTGTCTGCCTAGAGGTGATGGCTGGGGGCAAAAAAAGAGTGATTGGGATAGACATGTCTACAGAATGCACATACAGAAGACACACCTACAGAATTCACATAGGGTGAGCTAACATATTAGCACTCACTATGTATCAGTGCAGAACGAGTGTCTGGATAGCTAGACTCATGCACACATATTCCTGTTATGGGCATATATCAGATGCAGGAGAGTACCAACATACATCAAGGATGTGATATTCGGGGAAACCAAATCCTTCCTGCTCTTCACGAGAATATTACGTAGGGCCTGAGGCTCCCAACGTTAGAATCAATACCTTAAGGCCCTCTGACACCGAAAGTACAAATCCAACCTAAGGAAAATTAGGAGGCCCTGCAGCACTCGCAGCTTTTGAAACAGACTGTTTATCAGACAAACAGGGAGTAGGGCTGAAGGAAAGGGCGTCTCGGACACAATCGGCAGCTGTGGCTAAACATTTTGGAACAGGATAGTTGGCTGAGGATAAATTACCTTGGAGAGCAGGAGAAGGCATTGCCACATAGGGGCTGAGGATGAGAAGCCCTCAGGAAGAAAGGGGATCAACACTGGTGGAAAGACCAGGGAAACAAAAGCACTCATATGAGCTGCCACTGAGTTGCTTCATGAAGGGGCAGTGTGGATGGAAGTCTTCTTTAGCATAGGAACTGGAGGGGAGCTGCTCTCTTTTCACATCACCACTCACAGATCCTACCTGAATCTTAGAGGAACATGCAGAGACCTTCTCAGCCGTGGCACGAAGTAGGCCAGACAGCAAAGACCACAGCAGAGTTAAGAGGAATTACTTCTAAAAGAGCAGTAAGTTTCTGGCACTTTTCTCATACAGTGACCCAAGTTACATGTGAACTTTGAAGAGCAACAGAAAGGCAAACGCTCTGCAGTTAACTCTAAATTCCAGGCACAAAGAATTAGCATTCTGGCACGTACCTGTGTGATACACAGCAAAACGTATGCTCCACCAAGTCGATGGAGTTGCAGGGGAAAGATCGTCATTTTCCTTGGCTACGATCAGCAAAGAACTTGACAATTTTTTTTCTAATGAGTTGAGTTGAAAATCAGCATCAGAAGCACACTGCATGTTACTTGTACATTGTATGTTCACGTTTAAGTTAACTATTTTGCAGACTGCATTTAGTTATTCCAGTATGCAAACTTATGTCATCACTATTTCGGTTGCTTTTAGATGTCCTAAGTTAAATTCTTTCAGGTATAATTTTTACAAATTTGTAAGTCAGAGAGACCCAATTGATGATTGTAGTAAAACTACCAAGTTCGAATGGAAAAAATAAGTAATTTATGTCCTCTACAGACTGCGATCTCTCCAATCTATGCATGCCAACACATCACATATGTGATTCCCTTAAATGGATCCCCAACTTGTAAGAAAATGTTTTCTTCTGTAAGTAAATACCACTCTTTCCTTCACCTCGTCCTTCCTCCAGAGCCATGTTACTGTTAGGAAATTAGATTTACTGAAACAAAGGAAAGTCTGCCAGAATCATTTAAATTAACACAATGCCCTCTACATTCTTTCCAATGCAGTAAGACATGAAACTGAAACAAGAGGCATAACTACTAAACAGGAGGAGAAAAACAATATATTGTGGTAGATAACAAGATAGCTCACCTTAAAATTGAAAGGAATGAACTAAAAAATTCCTAGAATCAATAGGCAAATTCAAAAAACTGGCCAACCCAAAAATAATTATTCAAAACTCTATTAACTTTCTAACCTATCAGCGACAATCAATTTGAATATATAATGGGAGATCTATGTGACAAATAGGCCTATGAAATCCATCAAATCTAGAGAAAAAATAAAGCTAAAGAAACAAGATGCTGAGAGAGGCAAAAGAAAACCAGAAAAAATGAAGAAATTTCAGAGCAGTTACAATTCAAATTTTAAAGCATTTTTTTTTGCATTTTTTTCTAAAAGAAAAAAAACTTCACACTTTTTACAGTGTAATAAAAAAAGATCTGCCTGACTGGATATTAAAAATACTATAGCAAAAACATACAATAATTTTGAAAATTTAAAATAGGCAAAAGTATAGACAAACTGAACAAATAAAATATGTCTGAAGAGTATGCCCTAAGACATATAAAAACTTAATATAAGCTAAAAGATACATCCCATGCAACAGAAGAGGGAGTCATTCAACAAATAATGTTAGGAAAAATGGTTACATGGAAAATGTAACATGACGGCAAAATAAATTCTATATGGATTAAAGAGTTACATGTAAATATTTAATAATAATAAATGAACTGACATTTTAGGTTACTAGTTTATATCTGGTGAGTGAGAGGGACTTTCTTAACCAAAAAGCAACTTAAATCTGACTCTCTCAGATTTAAAAGTACTATAGAGAAGGGGAAAATTTAAAAAGTACTATAGAGGAGGGGAAAATAACAAAATTTATTAATAATTAAAAGTGTTTTTGCCTTTTTTGCCCACCAGATGGGGCCTCTTACTTCCTAAACAGAAAGCTGGGTATTAAAAGCAGGTTGACCAAGCTAAACTCCCCAGACCCCTACTCAAATCCAGTGCAATCCAAGAAGGTTTAAGGGTGTTCAGAAGGGATTGAGGAAGGAGACAGGGGGCGGGAGGAAGAGGTTGGGTGGGGAGTTGACTTACACAGCTGGAGGTCTCATTTTGCTCCAGGCAGATGCCCTGAGTCAATTTCACTTCTTTGATGCCTGAACATTTGATTTCTGTCTGTATTAAAACAAAAAACAATAAAAAAAACAAAGTAAATAAGCCAGCATCTTTGCTCCTCATTTCTTTCCCAAGTGCTCTCTTAGGAAGTTTTAAGGAAAAGGAAATTTAAAATTTGTCAGGGGACTAGAGATTTCTAGTAGTCACACTCTCTTCTATTTCACCTCTATCCTCATTATCCTCATCAGATGACAAAACTTTTGTTATTAGCCTGGGCTTACTGGCAAGTTGCTATTTGGAATCTTGGTAAACATTGGCTTGGATGGTGCAGGAATGGGAGAGGGGAGGATATTTTCCCATTTGGGCTGTTTTCTCTCTAGTCAATCACACACTTGCAGGAAGGCCATACAGGCAAACAGGGATAATGGGGTGGACCAGCAGACGCTGGGGATACCTGGTTTTTCTCTGGCCTCCAGGACTCTCCAGATTCCCATTTTGGCTCTTTTTTTTTTTTTTTGAAATGGAGTCTCGCCCAGGCTAGAGTTCAGTGGCGTGATCTTGACTCACTGCAACCTCCACCTCTCTGGTTCAAGCAATTCTCCTGCCTCAGCCTCCTGAGTAGCTGGGACTACAGATGCACGACCACACCCAGCTAATTTTTGTATTTTTTGGTAGAGACGGGGTTTCACCATGTTGCTCAGGCTGGTCTTGAACTGCTGACCTCAAGTGATCTGCCCACCTCAGCCTCCCAAAGTGTTGGGATTACAGGCATGAGCCACCATGCCTGGCCCTGGCTCCTTTAAAAACAGAAAGCAGACAGATCCCTCAGGCATATCTCCTGACTGAGGTCCTCATATTTTCTGTCCTGTATGCTGAAAGCTGTTGACAGCCATAGGCCCTAAGGCTGAGAAAGCTAGGCTGAGCTCACCATCCCTGGTCTGCCCAGTTCCTGCCATTGCCAATGACCCCCTTTACTGCCTCTCTGTGCCTGGCACAGCCACCAAATCCTCTCATGTAGAGGAAATGTTATTTATCCTAACCATTTTGGGAGAAGCAGCCCCAGCAAATGAGCAATAGTTTCCAAATATTCCCAAAGGAAATGGTGCCCTGGTCAAAGCACCACCGATAGGTACTAGAAAGAATCAGAGGATTGGTTGGATCTCTGAGAATTCCGTTTACTCTCTACTTCCTAAAATGCAATACCTAAGCCTGGATGGGTCTTATTACCTAACTCTACCCCTTTCCTCCTCTTTCTACTTCTCTCAACAATATTTAAACTGTGTATTTCCATGCTGATTCTGACATGACCCAAATCCCACTGGCAGGGATGAGGAGAGGTGTGAAGGGAAAGAGAGAGCTTGCCTGCATACATATGAAGTGAGGGGCAATCTGCCATTTTTGGCCCTATTCACCCACCTTGATGATACTTGGGATAGGAAAAGACGATGTATACAGTTCAGTGGGAGATGTTGCAAGGCTAGTGCTTGTGGTTGAAAGGTCTGAAACATTTCCAGGTGACAGGCTAGACTTTAAGGTTGTTTCTGGAGTTGAAATGTTGGCTGGGGTGGTGAACACTGTGGTGATTACGGAGGTCTGTGACTGGACAGAAGAGTTTGTGGTTCCATAAACTGAGGTGATCACAGAGGTAGATGTGAATTTGACTGTAGTTTCTGGAAGAGAACAAAACATGGGTGTGTATGTGTGCACGTGCTCATACATACACACAATCTTAGTTCATGATATGGGCATGCATTTCAACACAGAAAAGGGAGTTTGGAGAGTTAACAGTTACTTCGTGTCCCATCCCTGACCAAACTCATTTCAAGCTGTTGGAACCAGAGCTAGAATCCAGAATGTATTAGAGGTGCCCTGAAACTGAAATAGATGCTGGTCTACCTTAGAGAAGCCAAAGACCCCCAGTTGGGACCTGTACCCACCTTCTTTCCTTTAGAAGAGATCGGAGATCTCTATGGAGTCATCTGATCCTTATTTTATCACTAAGCTGAACTCAGCATGAGAGAAGGGGTATGGAGGCATTACTGATCAGGATCAGCTCCCAAGACATGGGCCTGAGAAAACTGTCACTGAAGGAAGAATTATCTAGAATTTACTTCAGGGTGCCCTACGCATGATACTCAAGCCGTTAATACTAGGAACTTGTATAATTTCCTCTGTGGTGAAGGGAGCATTCTGAAAACATCCTAAATGCTTTACCCAAGCATCACCAGCACCTCTCAGGGATCTGACACAAATGCTCTTTTTACCTGTGATGTTTCTTGTGGCCTCATTGCCATGTTGAGACACAGGGTGTGGGCTGGTACTTCCGAGGGTACTAGGTATTGCAGTTTCTTGGTACAATACATTTGTAGAAACAGTTGAAAATGTTCCCTGGGTAGGTGACTTTGGGGTAACAGTACTGGTGGTGTTGGCACTCATGAACCCAGAGGCTATAGGGAAACAAGGAAGAAGAATCAGAACCTAAAGATATCAGCCTTGTGATATCACCTGACGCAATTTCCTGACTTCAGGCAGAATGTGTCTAGAACATTCCCTGCTGTCCCTGACAATGGGGCAGCAACAAGAACATACTCCTGGACAGTGGACTAATTCCCCACTACTGGATTTGCCCTGAGGACATAGGGAAGGAAAGATTTATATGCATAAAAATGCCTCATACAGTATTATTTATAGGAGGGAAACGTGAGCAACTAAATGAATTACAATAGGATAAGTGATACATGCACTTAATGTACCACAATCATTACATAATCATATAAACAATCATTAGAAAGAAAAAATTATAAAAACTGTAGCAACGTGGAAATATGAGGTGGTGTTCATAGTATGTTTAGTTATATACTAAAGTATAAAATTACACCTGCGTAAATATTGCGAAGATCTAAAGTGTGCAAGAGGTCATGCTTCTTTTTCCTTTTCACTGTATCCTCTTTTTTGGTCACTCTCCATCCGGTATACTAACTCTTGGAATAATCACTAGACTTACACTGTCTCTATGCGATCCCCTTAAAAATCTATCCTTCTCAGGCTTCCCCATTCCCAAACTCCCCTCATCCTTTTGCTCATGGTATTCAAACCCATTTGCCTTTCTTTTTCTTGAGGAATTCAGCTTTTAGGATGCTCTGACCTAGGAATTCAGCTAATGAACCAGAGAACACAAGGTCTGGTTTCTCATCAATGTAGTGGGAAGGTAGACAAGCTTCGTTCTGGCTCTGCCAATAACTAACCATGTAATTTAGTGCATGCAGGTATCTCAGCTCTCTTACCTCTTAAATAAGGGTCTTTTCTGGCTACCTTACATGGATTGTTGGGAGAATCAATGAGATACCAAATGCTAAGTTATTATAGTATTATAGTATAATGTTTTGGATCTCATTTTTCTCTGAAGATCTTCATGAGTGTTCTTGCACATCTCTTCCATATATCTTGGGATACATCCTTTAAAAAAAAAAAAAAAAAAAAAAAGACAGGGTCTTGCTCTGTCACCACTGCACCCAGGCTGGAATGCAGTGGTGAGATCACAGTTCACTGTAACATTAAGCTCCTGGGCCCAAGTGATCCTCCTGCCTTGGCCTCCCAAAGCTCTGGGATTACAGATGTGACTCACCATTCCCAGTCAGTATCATTAGACACAGGAAGGAGAAGTTTCTTGCCTGAACCCTATGCCTCAAAGAGCCCACACTCTGTCCTGCTTCCTGTGAGGACCAATCAGGATGTCCCCTCTCTTCTAGATCATACTGTGGGAACCAGAAGTCCTAGCGTTTCTTGCTCAAATGGCACTTTGCTGACATCCACGATGGTCCTCTTCTCCCAGTCCATCCTGCTAAGGGGAACTGCAGCACAAGGGTGTGTACCTCCAAGGCCCAGTGGTGGCCAAATGATGACTGCTTGCAGGGAGAAGAGTTAGTGCTTAGTGCTTAAGCCTGTGGGTGGAGTGTCCCAGGCACACATGCAATTGCCCTGCAATGTGAGCCAGAGTCATGGGTAGAAAGTAGAGAAGGGAAGTGGGCTGGAGTCAGGAGCCATCTTTTCCTGCTCAGCTGCACTGTGGCACTGAATTCCAAGAATCTGAGCATCCCAAATTCAAACCTGGCCTTCCAAGTGGTCATGAAGATATGTTTGTCAAGGGAAGAGGAGAGAAGATATTTTATCACTTAGTTGGCCTGACTTACAACCTTGAAATGTTTAGAAATACAGTATGTAGGCCTCTGTTATACTCTTGCCTTGGGCCTTGTAAATGTTAAGGGTGAACTTGTTAACCGGAGTTCACAAAGGCAGTTCCATCTTCAACGAAAAGCCCCGGAGGGTCCCAGGCCACCCTAAAGCTTGTCTCTAAATTTTCCTGATTGGGATCTAGATCTGTACTTTTCAGCAATTTCCAGGTAAACAGCAAGGTAGAATGACATCTCTTGTTTCCCTTAGGATCAAGAAAGAAGTTAGACTTTTGGTTTCACAGCCATCAACCTGGGGCCAAGAATGCGTTTCCTAAAAGTGATGACAAGGGTTTCACTCTTTCATATCTGCTTCCTTCTGCAACCTGCTGCAAGTAGATTGCTATTAATGGTGAGTGCGGCAATCATGTCTTACTATTATGTGTCAGGTAAGCAGTGGGAAGAAGGAGTATCACTATCTCTGTCTTAGAGATGAAGAGCCTGAATGACCAAGGTGTCTCCCAAAGGGAAGGCCATAGTTCATGAAGGGAAGCAGCAATGGAACACTGAGGTTTGGCTAACTCTTGAGTAGATGCAGCAAGGAGGTTAGGCTGGGTCTAAACTGTCAAAAAATTGGAATTCGTCCCCCACATCTCTGGAGAGAAAAGGATGAGCTCCCATCTGGCTTAAACAGGAGGTGGGTTGATCAAAATAAAATTGATTCAGAAGCCAATCCATGTTTCTTTCCTGTTTAGATGGGACCCTCTCACCACTCTGACTTTAAGGTCAGATTCATCTGAATTCATCCAAGGGGGCAATATTCAGACACTGAATTAAAGGATCACCCTCTCAAGGCACCATTCCAAGACTCCTCTTCTTGCCTGCTTTCTACCTCTTCTCCCCCAGCATACTGATTCCTGGGAACCCCATCTGGTCCTCCCTGGCCCAGACCTTTTCTGTCTCCAGAGGAAGCTGGACCTGACTGAGATGATGTCATGCTCTTGAACCCCCTCCCCCGAAGGGCCTCATTCACCCAGACAAACACTTTTGAACTTTTCCAGATGTGGAGCAAGACCTGCTGCTAGTTCTGAGGACAGAGGTGCCTGTTCCAGAAGAGCAAAGCAACTCTGGACCCAAGCCAGCTACTGATCCACTGAGGCTGGGCTCCCAGCTGCAGCAGCCCCTCCACCCACCATCAGGCCGAGCACTATGGAATGAGTAGCGGGATCCACCTGCAAATGAGAAAGGGACCCCAACTTCAGAGTCAGGGCTCTGAGCCCAGGGTGAGCAGAGCACCCTCTGAGACACCAGGGGGACAGGACAAGTGGGAGAGCAGAAAGTCAAAACGGAGTGATTGGAAATGCCTGAGCTGGTGCGGAGCAAGGGGATGCCTTAGCCAGGGGCCTGGAGCCAATCCTGGCATAAACACTGCAGCACAGTAGGGTGAGTACATCCTTTAGGTTTACAGTCTCTAGAGCCCTGGAGGAACGACATTTATGAGAGTCAAGACTGACCACAGATCTCTTTTTATCCTGTCTTCCCACACACATCCATGGCATTAAACCATCAAATACTGACCTTTCTTTATCTGACCTTCTGACTTTCAACTCTGTAGGGGAGTAGCAGGAGTCTACCAGTCAGTGAGAGCTTGTCAGATCCTAAGAGACAATTGATGAAACCTCCACGCCTTTTCATTCTAGATGGGAGGAACAGCCCCTGTCCACAAGCTTATAAGAATTATAGTACAATTTAAAGTTGAATAAAAAGCTCTCTTCTGTTGTTTACTTCTCAGTCCATCCTGATTAACTGTGCCTCCCTAGGGACTCCATTTGACCCTTAGTTACCCTATTTGATCTCAACTGGTGAACTTGGAGCAAGGGAGGAGACAAGGTCTCAAGAAATTAGTAAAATGAGGATTCTAAGAAGCCAAATAGATGTCACAAAATTCATGTAGTAAAAGTCATGCACTGAACTTTCAGGTACTTCTTCAGAGGCAATTACTCTTGTTTTACACATAATTCTAATAACCCTGGTTATCTGATATCCTAGCTAAAGTTGGAACGTAGGAAGAGCCTATTAGAAGCAACAGCTAAAAACTAAGAAACAGAAATAAGTGAAAAGCAGACATAAGTATGAAAACTCACACCAGTTTTCCAGAGTCATTTATGGTAGGAGTGAATAGGTTAGATATCTATACCTTAATAAGCATTGATGATGTCACTGAGTTGCAACATAGCCATGACATTTTCATGATACATCTGAGTCATATAGTCCTTTTCGGGGGGTATTCTAAGAAAGCAAAGACATGTGCAATACATTTTGAAAATATTTCTACCTGCCACTTGTAAATGGAAGATTCTTTTGCTGTTTAAAGTGAGTTTGCAAATCCTCAGCGATCCAGAAAGCTCTGCTACCTAAATAACTAAATCCCCATACTTTAAGAGACTGAATTTTCCTATACTTGGTCTTGCTTTTCACAGTCCTCCTTAGTTTTTTCCTGGTGCTGTTTCCTGATCTCCTAGCCTGCCAGTCTTATTTTGCCCAGGCTTTCATATTCTAGCACCTGGATCAAGAGGAGTATCTTGAAGGAGTTCCTGAGAATCTTAATCCATAGAGTTACAGAACCAGGATGAAGGGACATGCCAGCCTCTGCCGGGAAGTAGGCCATTGGGAGCCACAGACTGTATTGCCAGGAAGGCAGTATAGCCCAGAGACAAAGAGCTCAGGCTCTGCAGCCAGACAGGTCACATTGAAAGGCTTCTTTACCATGTTTTAACTGTGGTTCGGGAAGTTGCTTCAACTCTGTAAACCTCACCTGTAAAACAGAGATAAAAGTAGTTCCTCTGTCTTAGCTGTTAGAGGAACAAAGGAGCTAAGAAGTGGAAGCAGTTATCCTGTCCGGTAAAAGCTTAAGAAATAGTGGATATCTTTTGTTTCAGGCCTCTTCCTTCTGCTTCTCACAGGGCATGAGATACTTATTTCTGTGACTCATCTGCCACAAAATCATATATGTTGCTTCCTCAGAATAGGTCTAACTGTCACCTCAGTCAGAATATAAATTTCTAAAGTGCCGGAACCATTCTTATTCTTACGTGTTTTACTCTTGGTGCTTAGCACAATCCTTGGAGTTTAGGAAAAGCAATAGGATTGAAGGACAACTGTGGCAGGTGTGTTCCTACCAGCTACCTCTAGCCATAGCAGTCTTGTTCTCATGTTATATTTTAAGGAGGAATTAATTAAATTGGGGACTGTTCATGTGAAGATAACCAGGATTAGGAGAGGTCTAGAAACCAAATCATGTTGTTGAGGGTCTAGTGTTATTTCCTCTAGATGAGGGGTTGGCAAACTATAGCCAGTGAACCTAACCTGACCCACGGGCTGTGTTTGTATGGTCAGTCAGTAAAGAATGGCTTTTACATTTCTTTCTTTCGTTCTTTTTTTCTTGAGACAGTCTCACTCTGTCACCCAGGCTGGAGTGCAGTGGCGTGATCTTGGCTGGCTGCAACCACTGCCTCCCAGGTTCAAGACATTCTCCTGCCTCAGCCTCCCAAGTAGCTGGGATTACAGGGGTGCACCACCATGCCCAGCTAATTTTTGTATTTTTAGTAGAGACGGGGTTTAGCCATGTTGGCCAGGCTGGTCTCAAACTCCTGACCTCAGGTGATCTGCCTGCCTCGGCCTCCCAAAGTGCTGGGATTACAGGTGTGAGCCACCATGCATGGCCGGCTTTTACATTTCTAAAAGTGTCATAAGATAAGACAAAGTAGGACATCCATCGGAAACCACATATGGCCACTAAAGCCTACAATATTTACTCTCTGGCCCTTTATAGAAAAAGTTTACTGACCCCTGATATGGAAAAGAAGAATTTGGAGAGGAAGAATAAATAACTTTCTTTAAGATTCATGTTATTTATACTGGTTGAGCACCCCTAATGTGAAAATCAGAAATTCTAAAATATTCCAAAATACGAAACTTTTTGAGTGCCAACATGATGCCACAAGTGGAAAATTCCACACCTGACCTCATGTGACAGGTCACAGTCAAAACACAGTCAAAACTTCGTTTCATGCACAAGTGTATTAAAAATATTGTCTAAAATTATCTTCAGGCTATGTATATAAGGTATATAGGAAACACAAATTTCATGTTTAGACTTGGGTCACATTCCTAAGACATCTCATTATGTTTACACAGATATTCCAAAATCTGAAAAAATCTGAAATTTGAAACACTTCTGGTTGTAAGCATTTTGGAGAAGGGATATATTCATTCTGTATATTCATTCTCCTTTTTCTGCAGTGCCAGTGATGGGCAAAGGATCTTGTTCAGTGCTGTGGAGAGTACAAAATGAGAGCTGGATCTCTTTCCTCCATTAGGTGTTAGTGTCATTATCATTTAAAACAATCCCTCAAGGAGTTTATAATCTAGTGGGGCCCACTAGAAACGTCTTCAGGTATTGTCATGAAGGACCAGATTAAATCTTTGCCAGCCCAAAGAATAGAATTAGAAGTAATGATTAGAAGTTATGGGAAGGCCAATTTCACTGCAATCCAAGGAAAAAGCTTAAAATGATGTAGCTATTTATAAGAATGAAATAAGCCACATTGGGAGATAAGTGATCCATTCATGCTTCTTGCAAACACTCAGGAGGCATCCATGTTAGGGGACTGTCCAACTCTGAGGCCTACCATGAATTTGAGTCATCCTAGACTAGAACAAAGGACTGAGCAGATGCCTTCTTAAGCTTCAAAGGCTAAGCTGAGGTGTGAGTATATATAAACCAAGGGTCTGTGGCCTGAGGGTTCCCAGTGTACCGAGATTTCTGTTTTATATTCAAATAGCATGTCTTGGCCGGGTGCCGTGCCTCATGCCTGTAATCCCAACATTTTGGGAGGCCGAGGTGGATGGATCACTTGAAGTCGGGAGTTCGAGACCAGCCTGACCAACATGGAAAAAGCCCATCTCTACTAAAAATACAAAATTAGCTGGGCATGGTGGTGCTGCCTGTAATCCCAGCTACTCAGGAGGCTAAGGAAGGAGAATGGCTTGAACCTGGGAGGCAGAGGCTGTGGTGATCCGAGATCACACCATTGTACTCCAGTCTGAGCAACAAAAGAGAAACTCCGTCTCAAATAAATAAATTAAATAGCATGTCTTGGACCCCATCCACTTACTGTGGAACCCTGATTATTTTGAAGATTCTCTGGGCACCTACATTTCTCCCTGTCACCTCTTCCTCCATTTTACCAGCACCACAGACTCCTGGGTTGTGGCTCCATGGCTCAATGGCTCCCTGTCTGGACTAGTATACCACTTCATCATAAGCTAGCCAAGCACTCTACTTTACTCTCCCCAGAGAGTCACTAACTCAAGGCTAGTGTGTGTAGCCAATATTTACTGAATGGTTGAGGGCATGGAACGAGATTACAGGGCAGCCCAGGGGAGACAATGGCATAACCTTGAAACATTAGACATTACTGTGCTAATGAAGCCATATATTAAAAAAAAATTTTTTTCCTCCCAGGTCTTTTCCATCCTCCAACCATCAATATCCTGCTCCTCTCCGCCCTTTATATGCTCTTCCTGGGCTCTGGAGTCCTTTCAGTTTTGTGTCTCTTGGGCCCACCCAAACACAAGGCTTCACTTTATTTTATCATGCTAAGCAGTTCAGCCTCCTGCCTGCCTTTGCTCATCCAGGATTATCTGGGGTTCTAGGCTTTGTCACCCAAAGACCCCTGAAGACATTTTCTTAAATCAGCTGCCGAGAGATGCTACTCCTGTCTAAGAAGTATCAGTTTTGATTTCATTTTTCCAAATCAGGAAGAAGCCTACTTCCCAATTAAGCCCAAAAGCCTTTTCCATTGCATCTGAAGGAAGTGACTCATTCCCTGATGGGCTCCAAGAGCACAGGTACTAGGAAGTACATCTTTGTATGCATCCCTATTTGTTTGTCTCTCCTTCTTTCCAACATGCATGCATCTTTCTCCTTAGCACAAAGTCCGGCTCTGGGACTAAAATTCATAAATAATATGTTTTCATTTATTAGCTAAGGAGGGAAGTGAATGTTCTCATTAGAGAAGTCAAAGCCCAGAAAAATATGGAATTCTCGCAGCCCTGGCGACTGTGAGAATTTTCTTTTGGAGGGTGGTGTTGTGTTCTTTTTCCATACCTTCTCATTTTTAGTTCTCCACACTGCAAGCCATTTAGTTAGATCAACCAAAGTCAATGAGAGAGGGAGGCCCAAGTACCCTGAGGGTGGAGTTGGGTAACCATCCAGCCCAGAAAGTAAACCCAGGCCCTCCAGTTCAGGGTCTAAAGGAAATCAGGCAATGAGACCAACCGTAAGAAGTGGAATTTGTTCCTCATTTTTATTTGTTTTTGTAGGACTCTGCAGCTGAGTTTATCTGCTGCAGTTTGGCCCTTCTTGCCCTGAGCTTTTTGAGACAAAGATTGCAAAGGAAGGAGACGAGGACAAGGGAATGAGGAGGTCCAGGAGGTGGAGCCAAAGGGATAAGAAAAAGAGGCCCCAGGCCCCTGCATGTTTTATCAGCCAAACAGGAATGCTGCTGAAGACATGCATCTGCAAAGGTGGTGCCAGCTTGGGTTGGGTCTACAAGTGGGGAGCACTGGGGACCACTGAATTAGTCAGAGGTCCCCAAGGCTGCTCCTCCTCGGTCGCCATATGGCAGAGATTCAAAGGGTGGAGTCCTCTCCCCTCTGGAAAATAGCTGATAAAATTCTTTTCCCTTTTATTTTTCCCCTCTTACATGCAGCCCTAGACAGGATATGGGTGTGGGGGTCAGCAGGCACGAAGGACCCAAAGGAAGAAGAGGAATGCGATGGGGAGGGGCTGGGGGTGTTGTCAGAGTGAGGATAGAGACAGGCCTTGGAAAGCTTGGAGGAAATAGATACCCTGAGCCTGACAAAGGGGTTCCCTAATTACCTGAAAGGCTTCCTGTTCCAGCCAGTACTCTGTCAGTGCTGCCTGGTGGCCCCTGAGTCCCCCACCCTGATTCTGCTCTGTGATCTACCCCACTTCCAACAAAGACAGCCCACTTCTGGTTAGTTGCAGTGCCTGTGTCATGCCACCTTCTCAAAGGGACAGAAAAAAGAACTTTCCACAACAAGCTATTTGTTGGGGTAAATGATAAGAAAACAAACCACAGAAATCCCCTCCACCCTAAATTTTACAATAATAATAGCATTTCTGCAACAGCCCTATGGTAGCACTTCAAGGTACACTCAGTTATCTCATTTATCCCACAATGTATCCCAGGACAGAAAATGACTCCTAGTATTAACAAAACAAAACAAATCCAAGCAAAAACCCTAGAAAACTCTTGGGAAGGGCATAAAACTACAATTGGCTCAAATAGTCTGGCAAGGCTGGGAATGGGGCCTTGTGCCCCATCCCTCCCCACCCAAAGCTGGGATATAGAATTCTCAGCATATCAGTCCAAAGTGTTGCAGGGGTTGTGTTGCTCCCCGAACCCCAAGCTCGGCAGGCCAAGGCGAGGCTGACACCCAGCTGAGGAAATAAGAAAAGGGTGGACCTCATTCGGCTGAGGACCAGGTCATCATGAGCTGTGTAGCCAAAGGAGGATGGAGCATCTGATTGGAATCTGCACCACTGGCCAACTCACCCCTATTTTTTTGTTTTTGTTTTGAGATGGAGTCTCGCTCTGTCTCCCAGGCTGGAGTGCAGTGCCAGGATCTTGGCTGGCTGCAAACTCCACCTCCTGGGTTCAAGGGATTCTCCTGCCTCAGCCTCCTGAGTAGCTGGGACTATAGGTGTGCGCCACCATGCCCAGCTAATTTTTGTATTTTTAGTAGAGATGGGGTTTCACCATGTTGGCCAGGATGGTCTCAATCTCTTGACCTCATGATCCACCCGCCTCGGCATCCCCAAGTGTTGGGATTACAGGTATGAGCCACTGTGCCCAGCCAACTCACCCCTGTTATGAGGGCCTAGTCTAGCACCCACTCTAGGGTTTTGAAACCTCAGTGATAGCTTTTCCTTGCTCCGAAGCACATGTCCAGGACTGCCAAACAGGGCAACCCAAAACTTCACTCAGAGCTTCCTCCAGCCCAGGGGCAGCTCTCCCCAGCTGGGCGGACCCAAAGGGGGACAACAGAGGAGACTGGAAGCAATGAGGTCTAGTCCAGGTCACTCTGCAGGGCCATAGTGGGTGGCCTTTAGGATGTAGTGAGAGTGCAGAATTGGGAGCCCTAGAGTGCTGTAAGCAAAAGGGAGAGCAATGTACAAAGCTTCAAGTTCAAACCTTCCAAGTGCAAAGAGATGAGGTGGAGAATGTCATTCCCCAAGGAAATTAATCGAGTATAAATATTTATACTCAAAGCCTTCCCCCCCCCCCCAAAGTGAGAGCAAGACCTTAAGAGTAAGGGTATGTGTAGGTGAGTGGGGGGAGTGCTCTAACCCATCTACTAGCTTTAGAACATGGAGCAGGGGCAGAGGAAGAAAACTCCAAAAGGTAACAAGTTTTGGGTTTGTGCAAGGGTGACGGTTTTTGGTAAGGCGAGCGAGGCTGGGTGCAGAGCAAATTCTGTCTATCTCTACCTCCGCGGTGGGGTTGCTGAAGTGGGAATTGAAACTCAGCTTCCTAATCTTAAATGCAAGGTTTTGGTTTGGTTGGTTGGTTTTGTTTTTCCTTTTCACGGACTGTTCATTCCGAACTCTCCTGGCTTGGGACCTGGAGCCTCATCCCTGATTCGCTTCCCTCGAATTCCTTAATGTCCACTTCTGGCTCTCCCAGTCCCGGTGCAAGGTGGGCACCCCGGCCCCTTCCCATCTATCAGTTCCGAATCTATACTTTCCTAATCAACCAAGAGCCACAAAACTTTTCCTGCTTCTCTCCTCCCCAGTCTCCCAGTTCTGGCTGCAACTTCGCACTCCGCACCTCTGGCAACCAGAAGAGACCCTGGCATCTCCAAAGCACTTTATCTCAGTCCGATTCGCACCTCGGCTAACGCACACCCGCGGGGTGGTGGCCTTCCCTTCCCCTCCCACCCCCGTCGGCTCCCAGTTGAGGCGCTGGCCCCAGGGGAAGCCGCAGTGGGCGGCAGTGCAGGGATTGGGCAGGGGTCCCTTTTCTTGGTGAGACTCTGCTCTGTGGTTCAGCTTCCCAGAGAGACTCAACCCTCCCCGCGGCGAAGCCAAGCGGCCGCGGCGCGCGGGCGGTACTCACGCAGCAAACTCAGCAAGCAAAGCGCGGTCCAGCCCCGCGGCATCCCGGGCCCCGCACGCGCTCCCCTGCGGACCAGCATCCTTCCCGCGCCGCTCCTAGAGAGACGCACGGAGTGGAAGACACTACTCGGCTTGGCCAGGACGCGCTCTTCCCGCCCCCTCCGCCCGGGAGAGGGGTGGGGGATTCTTGCTTTTTCCCTCTCTTCTCCCCTCCCTCTTTAGTCTTGGCAAGGCAGCGCCTCTCCTTGGCTGCTACTAACTTGAGCTCCCCTGGTTGGTCCCAAAGGCGGAGGGCGTTAGGAGGGAGGCTGGGTTGCCGCCTTCGAGGCCAAAAAAGGTGGAGGTTTGTTCGGGCTCCAGACGCCTCGTTTAGCTTTCTGGAGAGGCCCCATCCCACTTCTTCAAGCTCCGCTTCCACTTAACTTTTAACCCCTTTGTGGCAGTCTTGGTGGTGGCCAGGGCAGGGGCAAGTTTCCTCCGATTTTTTCCCCCCTTTTCTTTCCTTTATTTTTAAGTTGTAAGCTAGTAACAATCTTGCAAAAGGAATCTACTGTAAGGACCTCAGTTTAGAAGTGTGAGCATTTCGTTAATCGGGTAAAACTTAACCACAATGTGATACATTTAGTGATAGCCTCACAAGATCCTGTGCTGTGTTGTGAGTGAAGCATCAGGAGTGAGCGGGTATACGTGACTATAAGTATTCATTTTAGCTGTCCAAACCATTCTTGGAGATCCTTTCTTCCCTCCTTCCTTCCTTCCTTCCTTCCTTCCTTCCTTCCTTCCTTCCTTCCTTCCTTCCTTCCTTCCTTCCTTCCTTCCTTCCTTCCTTTCTTTCTTTCTTTCTTTCTTTCTTTCTTTCTTTCTTTCTTTCTTTCTTTCTTTCTTTCTTTCTTTCTTTCTTTCTTTCTTTCTTTCTTTCTTTCTTTCTTTCTTTCTTTCTTTTCCTGCAAACCTTTTTGTGTTAACTTTTTGTTAACTTGTGTTAACTTTTCCTGTGACCTTCCATAGTTCCCCACCACCATCATCCTAAAGAAAAAGGACTTCCCTGGTTGCCTTCTCCCCAGTTATCCCCTCTCCAGCCCCGGGCCTAAGCCACTAGGGATTTCACCTTGCTGTCCCATCAGAAAAAGGACTTTCTGTGACTCCATCCTCCACCACTTGATAGACCTTGAGCTTCCTGTTCCTCACCAGTTCTTCTGGGTGTTGGTGAACTGAATAGAAGAAACTGAGCGGGGTAGGCAGCCTAGTCTTGAATTAGGGACGTAGAGATCAGAGAAGAGAGAAGCCAGCCTGGGCAGATGATGGCACCAGGTGGGGGATCAGATAAGGCATAACCTGGGAGAGGCTGCTCTGATATCCAGAGTGGAATCATGAAATTATACTCAGTTCAGCCTCTTCCATGAAGTCTGTGCCACATAGTCTAAAGGGAAAAAAGAGAAGCCAGACCAGCACTCTGTGATCATTTGTGATTTCTCTGCAGACACTCTAGCATTATAAAAGTAGGTTTACCTTTATTGTCCATCTCAAACCTACTATGCACTTGGGTTGCACCGGAGAAGGATCCAGGTCTAAAAACAAAACCAAAATCTCCTTATTCTGGCCTTGTTGCCTAGCATTCCTTTAAACAGGGAACAAAGTCTTTCATCACACAATCAGAGCAAAGGCCTGATATGCTAATTTGATTGAATATAACAGAATGGTATGAATCTGTTTCAAAGTGCAAATGGTGATTCAGAACTGATCACATAGTGATGTCAAGGGCCCGGGGACAGAAAGAGTGGCATACACGCATTTTAAAATCAGGTATCGGTCCTTGGGACTCCCAATTAACAGGGAAAAGGAGTTAGCTCCAACACTGCCAGGCCCCCCACTCCCCTCAACTTCCTCAGCTCCAGGGGCCGCTGGGTCTACTTCAGGCACCCAGTGTGTGGTTGTGAACAAATGCGGAGTTGTAATCCCTGCTAGATATGAAAGCTAATTTGGTCCACTTTAACTTCCATTTCCAGATTTTTTTTTCTGGTTACTTTAAATACCATTTGTCTCCCATAGCTGGACCACGGGAAACAGGGGAAGTAACGTGTCTTTCTTTAGTATCTGACCTTCTTAACTAGCTTTGGGAGCAAAGAGAGAGAGAACAATTCTATGGAGCAGAGTTTTCTCAAAGCATGGTCTACACAGAATCAAGGGTGAGGGTCAGAATCTGTACTTTGAATAAGTATTCTCCATGACTCATGCACACTGAGGTTCAAGAAGCCCTGGTATAGAAAGAACCCAGGCTGGGTACAAGGAGCAAGGGTGAAGTGGATGTCAGGCTTCAGGGAGGAAAATTAGAAGTAGGGGATATGGGAGGCTGGTAAATCCCTTCCTCTGAGAGACCAGGGCTGTTTCTTCTCTGGCTTGCAAGGCTATGGATAGCCCCAGAACCACAAAGCTGGGCAATGATTGGCCACTCTTCATATTTTCCAGGGTCACTGAGACTCATCACCCCAAGCACACACACCCTTGCCCCAGCCACCCCCAAACACAGGTTCTGGCCACTGGACACAAGGGCACCAAGGGACCCCAGCCTTACATTTCCTCACAGGCCAGATAGAGTTGAGCTGTGTAGTCCCTTCAAAGTTCTAGCCTTTCTGGGCTGCTCCTCAATTCTCTGCTCTCCTGCTTCATAAGCTGTTGCTAAAAGATGTTAGCTACACTGCACAAAGTGGAGGATACAACAGAAATACACTGAGTGAGAGACTGTCTCAGGCCCTTTATAGACCCTTGGAGGTCATGACCACTTTTACTATTAAACATCCCCTACCTCACCCCTCTCCAAAATACACATGTATCATGTCAATCAACCTAAAAGAGGCCCTCATCCTATGTCAAATATAATGTCTTTGATGTTAAAAAAGTAAGGAAAATGGTTGTTATAATTCTGAATTTTAAAATATATTCATTTTGTTCTTATAATTCAAACTTTATTACATTTACATGAAACTATTAAAGAGTTGAATTGCAGCTTACAAGTTGGCTGAGTTGACGTTTTGTAGGCATTTAATGAAAAATTTGTGAACTTTGATTTTCCAATTTTATATTTTGGAACCAAAACTTTTTTCCCACATTGCAAACTTTTTTTTTTTCCCAGTTTGGCAGGGAGAGATCCTTGGCTGTAGAAATGTTCAGATGTTGGACTGATGCAGTGACAACCTGCGAGTCCCTTTTTCCCTCTTTCCACCTTCTAGTCTCCCTCCAGCGCCTTCTCTTGGCAGAACCTAACCAGAAATCAGCCGACAAGGGAGTCTGGGAACCATTGTCCTGTGGTAAGTCACTATGATGCAATGTTTGCCTCCATGATAGGCAGCCTATTCCAGAGGCCACAGATCAGGAAAGCTCAGACCAAATTATGATGATCAAACCACAAGGGTTATGGAATATATTTGAAGCATTGAGCCAGAACCAAGGGGACAGATTTACGGGAGGTTGATACACTTGGGAATGCAAGCAGGGCAAAAGTCCTGCGCAGTCTCACAGCCTCAATCATGTGTTTCGCTCTGCAGTGGTATAGTTATGAGGACCAGAATGAGATCGAGTAAGGGGATCAGCGTGAGGAAGATGCTTGGAACCAAGGTATACCCATTCTATTGAGAGATGTTTAAGGGCAAGTAGGCTTGGCCACAGGTCTTTGTCAGTGTTCTGGGAATCTATCCTTTTTGCCAGCATTTCTTGGGTAGAGCTTATGGGGGGCCAGAAGGTGCCACCAGTAGGTAGTCAATTTAGGGATGATATGGACACAAACCCCAAGGTGGCATAATCTATGCCTCATGGCTTATGATTTGTTTTTTTCTATCCTTTTCTGCCTGTAAGTAGCACTCTTGTTTGTTCCATCCTTTTGTAGTCTATCCCATTTATTCTGTTTTACATGTCTTGCAGGTTGCTAACTTACTATAGATTGAGAATCCCAAGTCTGAGATTTGAAATACTCCAAATTCTGAAACTTTTTCAGCACTGACATGACACTCAAAGGAAATGCTCATTGAGGCATTTTGGATTCCAGATTTCTGGAATGGGGTTCAACATATAAATGTAACGCAAGTATTCCAAAATCCAAAAAGCATCCCAGATAAGGAATACTCATCCTGTATTTTTAGCACATCTTCTGAATTCTGCCTATGTCTCACAAATGACTTGCTTACTTTGTATCTGTAGTTAAAGCATCTGATGAGTTTCACCCACCTGCTTTTCTTGTCCTCTGTATGAAACTGAATATTCTCACATAATAGAGTAAACACACATTATAGCCAGTATCATAGAGAAAAGTACAGAGGAGTGAGGTTGGGGTTGAGGGAGACAAAATAAATAACTAGCAGAAATCCAGTTTTATGTAGTTTTCATACAGATAACCATTTTCCTAGTTGCATTTACTGAGTAGTCTCTTCCTTCCCTGCTGATCTGACATGCTATTTCTGTCATGTGTCCACATTTCATACATGTGTGGGTCTGGCTCTAGGCTTTCTAGCATTGGTCACTATGGACACCCCAGTGCCTTCTCCATTGCCTTATTTACTGTAGCATTGAATAAGTTCAGATATCTGTAATGCAAGTTTTCCTCTCCCAAATTGTCTTCAGAAATGCCCTGACTATTCTTGGCTCTTTGTTCTTCCAAATAATAATAATATATAATTTTATAAATGCTTATCAGATTTCTTCCAAAGCAGCAATACAGATTTTGATCAAAATTGCTCCATAGATTAACCTGTGGAGAACAGAGTCTTTCCTTCAGAGAACTTGGTGTATATCTCCATTGTTTGAGTCTTCATTAAAGTTTATAATTTTCCTTGTGATGGTTTTAATTCATTTATTGTTGTTAAATGATAAATTCATTTAATTCATTGTTAGATTTATTCCTAGGTAATTTATGTCCTCTAAGACTATGGCAAATACTATCTTCTTTTTAATTATTTTTGTTTCTGGTGTATGAAATTATAATTTATTGTTTATATTAATCTTTTATTGAGCTACCTTATTAAATTCTCTTATTATATTGAAGTATTTATAGATTCTTTTGGGTTTTATATGTAAATGATCATATCATAAACAAATAGTGATGATTTTATGTTTCCTTCCCAATGCTTCTGCGATCGATTTGTTTTACTTAAGTTAATATACTGGCAAGAACATCTAAGGCTAAAAAGGAGTGGTGATCATGCACATTCTCGCCTCATTCCAGATTTTGAAACATAAACTTCTAATATTTCCACATTTGCTTAATTTTTAAATGTACTTTTTATTTATTTACCTATCATTTTAAAATTATTATTTTATCTTAGAGACCGGGTCTCGCTATATTATCCGGGTTGGTCTCGAACTCCTGGCCTCATGTGATCCTCCCACCTTGGCTTCCCAAAGTGCTGGTATTACAGGAATGAGTTGCTGCAATCGGCCTATATGTGCCTTTTGTCATGTTAAGTTTATTCTCTTCTATTCCTAATTTACTAAAAGATTTTTTCTTTAGTAATGAACTAATGATTTTTTTCAAATGCCTTATCTATACCTATTAAAATTACATATGGTTTTTCTCTTTTAATATGGTAGTATGATAAATTACATTTAAAGATTTTCTAACATTAAATCAACTTTGCATACTTGAGTTACACCCAACTTTGTCAGTTTATTATCTTTTTTATACACTGTAGAATTTAATTTGCTAATACAATCTTCTATTTATGATTTTTGCTTATATAGTCATAAATGAAACAGCCCTATAATTTTTCCTTTTCTTTTCATCATTGTTTGGTTTTGGTATTGGGGTTACGGAATCTATATAAAATGAGTTGGAGAGTATTTCCCTGTTTTTCTATTCTCAGGAAAAGTTTTTTATAAGATTAGGGTGATCACTTCCTTTTAAAATTTGTGGGAACTTGCCTGTAAAATCATTTGGGCCTGGTATTTAATGTGGGATTATTTAACAATACTGCTTGTATTTTTGTAATTGTTGAATTCTCAGATTTTAAAAAATTTCTTCTTAAGTTTTGTTATTTTCCTAGGAAACTGAGTATTTATCAAACCTTTCAAATTGTTGTTGATAAAATTCCTATTTGCTTGTTAATCTGTACTTTACCTAGAGTGTGTTTCCTTTTTAATTTGTACTGTTACTTGTTTGTGAATAATTTGTCTTAATTTGTTACAGATATTTAAATTACAAAAGTTTTCAAATTACTTACACGTATGTATACATATGTTAAATATACTTCTATGTTACTTCCAATGGGTCGGAGGTGATTCTTACATTGTGAGCAGGTGCTCTTCTCTTGCCCTTGAGCAGGTGGGGCTGTTTCTTAGAAGGGAGTGAACTTGGACTGATCAACCAGTGCACGGCACCCAAGATAATACATTGGTGTGTTTCATAGGCCCCTTGGCATGTCAGCAAAAGCAGAAATGGAACGATGTTTAGAACAGAGCTGTAAAATGCAATGCCTTGTGTCCCCCTCCCCTCCAAGCATCATTCGAGGGCTGCCGGCCCAGTTTTGCCCCCTAAGGGACAAGCTTGTGAGTGAGTGAGAAAGATGTGTTGTGTCAGCTAGACTACGACTACTACAGAATTCACAGCTTTTCTGTCATTGCTACAGCTATGGAGACCTAGTGACCTGAAGCCGAGAGCAGTGGCTCACACCTATAATCCCAGCACGCTGGGAGGCCAAGATGGCTGGATTACCCGAGGTCAGGAATTCAAAACCAGCCTGGCCAACATGGCAAAACCTCGTCTCTGGTAAAAATTACAAAACTTAGCTGGGTGTGGTGGTACGTGCCTGTAGTTCCAGCTACTTGGGAGGCTGAGGCAGGAGAATCGCTTGAACCCAGGAGGTGGAGGTTGCAGTGAGCTGAGGTCACGCCTCTCCACTCCAGCCTGGGTGACAAAGTGAGACTGTCTCAAAAACAAACAAACAAACAAACAAACAAAAAAAAAAAACCTGGTGATCTGACATATAAGTGGGGAGAAAAACCATGTCACAGTATGATGCTATTTTGTTGTAGCAGAGGTAAAAATTCAGTGTCGGTGGCAATACATGTCTCATATACACACATAATGATTTGTCTCAGTGTTGGAATTGTGGGCAATTTTCACTTTCGTTCTCATTCCAGTATGCAACACTTTTATTTTTCACAATAAACGTGCTACTTTTATAAACAAAAATACATAAAGCTATTGTACTGTGAAAAGGAAAAGATGTGGCAATTATGCATGACTGTAGTTCATTTCTTTGGATTTGTCAGGTCCTGGGTTGTCCACAGGAGCTGTCAGGTGACAGTGGAAACAGCTTGGCCAAAGGGCTAATATGTCAGTGATAAGGGCGACTTGAGTAAAGATTCCTTACACCCTGGGAAGCAGCTCTCTGAGAACAGGTCAGAAACCCATTGTTTGTGGATTTGTGTCTATAATTCTGGTATTGTCTCTGCTCATTTCCCTCTGCAGTGTCTAGGCTTTCAATCAATCTTCCTGATGGTGAAGCCTAACTCAACATTGCTCATGAATATGACCGACAGCATTTATGCTTCCATTAAAGCCAGATATCAAAGGGGGTTCAGGTTACCCTGGGGGTGAGGGTGTCATTGATTCAAGAAAACTCCGTAATGAAGGATTTATTCAGGAAAACAAAAATAGAACTACTTTGCAAAATGTCCTTCCCCACTTGGAAATTCTCTTTCTGGTGCTACCTAAAGGTAGGTATAGGAAAACAATTTTTCTCACTAAAGTGTCCAGAAATCTGCCTCAAGGGGCTGGTTCTTCCTGAACCCAATATTGCATCAGTTCATGGCCCAACAGGCTGTGAAAGCCGGGGACTTAACAGCCTTTGTCTCTGTAAACCCAAATAGAGAGCTTTAATGGCATACATCTTATGGAAGCCAAAGCAAAGAGGATGGCTATTTTTAACTTGAGGCAGGAAAATGTGACTGGAAAGGAAACATCTGTCCCAAACTATTCTCTTGAGCTTTATATAGAGGTCCCATCTATCATGAAACCATCAAAAATAAAATAAGGTGTTTGGTCCTGGCCTGGCTCTGAAAGAAAAGGGAAAGCTTCCTTACTTCACATTTCTCCTGCTTCTTGCCTTTTAAGTTGGGCCTATGGCCTGGAAGAGACCACCTCAGAGGCAGTGCATGGGGGGATGGCTCAAGGACAACCTAATTCCTGTGAATTTTGTGGACCCCTCCTAGTTTAACATCTTCAACCAAAATGGCCCCACCCTTTAAGGTTCAGATTTTGCAGAATCCCCAGCCAGGAGTCACCAGAGGTCTAGTACTAGGAGAGTAAGACCTTCTAAGGTCTTAGTGCTAAGGTCTCAATTTGGAAATAAGGTCTTGGGACCTTAGAAGGTCTTACACTCCTAGCACCAGACCTTTGGTGAGTCCTGACTGGGGAGTCTACAAAATTTCCTTAGCGGTTCTGTCTGTTGGTCCTTAAGCAGAGAAGCCATTCTTTCTTCCATGGGCAGCAAGAAAGTTCCTTATTTTTCAAAGACACGCCAGTCTCCTGTGTGTCTGGCTGAGGGGACAAAGGGGCAAGGGTGAGCCTGCCAAGTGTCAGAGATGTTTTGCCTCAGTAGAAGCATTATACATCATTCCTGGGCACACAGAGCAAGGTCAAGTTCACCCATCAGAGCCTCAGGATGAATTAAGTGTTGAAGGAGGTAGAGTTGCAGCAGATGGTGCTCAAGTTGTGCACTGCACAAATCCAGGAGCTCCATATGGAACGGAATCTATGTCTATTCACATACACAGGAGATGGAAAAGAGGAGAAGCAAGACAGTGTGTTGTTGGCTCAGGGGTTCTCAGTCTTTGTCTTGGAGAATTGATCAGAATATTCATGGTGTAGTTCTGTGTTCTTTTTCTCATTTTCTCTTCCTCTTTTTCTTTTTATTTGATTTTTTTTCTCTTTCCTGTTTTCAGTCAAAGATTGGGCCAGGAGAAGAACACTTTACTTTTTGTTTTCCAAATTGAGTAGAGAGTTGCCAGGAGAAATGACAACGAAAGAATAAGAGTAAAAGAGCATGCAGGGATCCACTCCCTCCCTCTCCGGGTGCTCTCTGCAGAGCAGTGTCTGAGCAGCAGGGCTTGGAGGGTGAGAAACAGGGTTGCCAAATTGCATAAGTCTCTAAAAAGATCCATATGTCTGGGCTGCACCAAGCCTCTGAGCTCAGGGAGGGGGCCAATAACATCATCTGCTGGATGGGAGTGCAGTTCCCTTCCTCTGGGGAGGATTAGATGTCAGCTTGAATAGATGCTGTTAGGCTTTTGATGACCCAGATTGGGAATTCGGGGTGCCAGTGTTTGGGGTAGGGAGGAAAGAAGAGGAGCATAGAGCAGAGCAAATAGGAAAGATGAAGTTTGTAAGCTAGAGTCTGTGAAACATTGAGTAGGAAGGGAGTTAGAAACCCTGGGACATTAAGTTTTCTTTGAAATTTTTTCCCATGCCAGGACATTTTTGGGGAGCCACTGTGCAGATGAATGCCAAACCATTTGCCCACTTCATGGGAAGTCTAGACTCTGTATTCCCACAATTAACTCCCTATAGACAAGGGAGAGCTCACTGTCTTCCCCATCACTTCTTTAAGCTCTAAACTGTAGCTTCCTCTAGGGTAGAGGGTAGCAGATGGTGTACAGCTGTGGGACACATCTGGTCTTGAGGGGATCAGAGGAAGACACAGAGGCCAGTTGAAATCCCAGTGGTTACCCTGGAGGCCTGTCTACAAAGATCAGGGGTGGTACCCCTGACATCTACCCAGATCCCATCTTGGGCAGACTTCACATTTTTCCTTAGTCCCCCATGCCTCCTCTCTACTCCAGCTTTAACTGGATTACAGGGAGATGATTTTGTGAGAGTGGCCAGGCAGCTGCTTCCCAGATGTGTGCATTCTGTAGAAATGGTCATATCCAAACTGGAGAGCTTTGGGAGGATTGGTTGGGGACATTTGGGACAGGGCCTCCGAGGTTCCTCTGAGGATGTATTAACCTATGGAGAACAGGCCCCGCAACCAGCTGAAGACCCCAGGGTAAAGGATTGGGGCTAGAGAGGGATTGGGAAGGTCCTGGAATGTTCTCAGCTCTCCTTTCCAAAACTCTGTGTCCAAACATATGACTTTACTACATTTGCCAGATGACCTGACTCATTTAGCGTGTGTGTGTGTATTTTCTCAACAAATAGAAAATTATCTTCTCTAGGAAGGTCTTGAACCTACCACTTCTCACCTGGAATGTCACTGGTATCTACTCTGGTCTCCCTAGCACCATTCTTGAGTTGCTCCTGTCCATTCTTCACACAGCAGGTAGAGAAAAGTACAGTTGGCCCTCCGTTTCTCTGGGTTCTGCATTTGTGGATTCAAAAATATTCCCCCCAATATTGCATCTGTATTGAAGATGTGCATACTTTTTTCTTGTTATTATTCCCAAAAAAATATATCATATCTATTTACATAGCATTTGTATTGCATTAGGTATTATAAGTAATCTAGAGATGATTTATTTTTATTTATTTATTTATTTATTTTTTGATACGGAGTCTCGCTCTGTCGCCCGGGCTGGAGTGCAGTGGCCGGATCTCAGCTCACTGCAAGCTCCGCCTCCCGGGTTTATGCCATTCTCCTGCCTCAGCCTCCGAGTAGCTGGGACTACAGGCGCCCGCCACCTCGCCCAGCTAGTTTTTTGTATTTTTTTTTAGTAGAGACGGGGTTTCACTGTGTTAGCCAGGATGGTCTCGATCTCCTGACCTCGTGATCTGCCCGTCTTGGCCTCCCAAAGTGCTGGGATTACAGGCTTGAGCCACCGCGCCCGGCCCAATGATTTAAAGTATCCAGGAGGAGATGCATAGGTTATATACAAACACTATGCCATTTTATATCAGGGACTTGAGCCTTTGCAGATTTTGTTACCCACAGTTGGGGGAGGGAATCTTGGAGCCAATCCCTTGTATTTAAAATGAAAACTGGACCATCTCATTCACCTGCTGAAAGCCCTTCAGTAACTTCCTTTTCTTTGAAAATAAAATTGAAAACTTTTCTCTTCTCAGCCTCCATAAGACCTAAGGGGGCTGGACTCCAACCTGCTTCTCCCACCTCATCTGGTAGACCCTCCCCCTTGCTCCAGCTCCTAAAACTCCCCAAGCTCTTTTCCAACCTCAAGACTTTATTTACTCAAGCTGTTCCTTTGCCAAATTGCTTCTCTCCCCTGCTCACTTTCTGCAAAGTGGCTCCCCTTCCTCTTCTGGTCTTCCCTAACCACCCAATTGAAAATAAGCACTTCACCATTCCCTTTATTCCCTCTCATAGTATTTTCTTTTAGAAACTCATCATCGTCCTTATCACATTTTACAGTGACATTCACTTGTTTATTGCTTGTCTTCCCCATTTGATTGTAGGCAACATGAAGGTAGAAATCAGGTGTATTTTGTGCTCTGGTGCAGTGTACACCAAAAATAGACTTTCAACATTTATTAAATGAATGAATAAAGTGTATCTTTATTTTCTTTTGAGTATTCTCCACTCTATTGCTTCCTAAATACGTATTTTACTTCACACATCAGCAAAAAAAAGTTTTAATGTTAGGGACTGATCTAGGATTGTCATATACTATTAGAGTCATTTCATAAAGCAAGGTCTTTTTTGCAACCTCAAGATAAGAGGAGCAAAAATGCAGAAAAAGTAAAATCCTTTCCATGAAAGCACAGTTGGTAATATGACACAAGTGGTCTTCGTTTTATGAGGACCTGCAAAGATGTTGGCACAAATAGTGCCTGTCTGCTGATTGACATTTGGAAACCTTAGCCCAAACTTACAGCTTGTACACACTATGACCCCACCTGGCCCTGGTAGAGTTCTTAGTAGAGTTCTTCATGACTCTGAATGTCTGTGTGGCCCTGGACAAATCATTTTCCCTCTATGGGGCTCAGTCCTGACCTATCAGGATGCTAGGTTTCTAAGAAGAAAGTGAGGTGGTGGCTGAGGCCCCGCTCAGCTCTAAATATACACACAAACTGTAATATAAAAGGGAGGCAGAGCTGTGCTTTCTACTGAGGGGACTACGGGTGACCCATGTCTGAGCCATGCACTGCTGCTGGTTGCAGGGAGTAGGGTGGTCATTTCTTTGTGTGAGGGGCAGCCAAAGGAGAGAGGGGAAGCAGCCAGAGTGGGTGGCCAGTTCCTGTCTCTGACCCTCGGGGCAGCGCCTGCAGCTCCTGCCAGGCTCCCACACCTCGGCTAAGAATAGCTCAGCTCTTTCCTGCTGGCCTGCAGTCCTCCGGAGCCCAGAGGAAAGAGAACTGGACTGCCTAACCTCAGGCTAGGCTGTCCCTTCCGGCGATTCTCTCCTCCGCTCTGGGGACAAAGGGCTGCCAGGGATTTCAGCTCTAGCCTCTGACGTTCCCATCTAATAATAGTGCTGTGGGATACAGGGCAGGGTGGTATTCAGGCCACCCTCTAAGGGTTAGCAAGATGGAGGCCTTCAAACTGAAATCAAACGGTTCGCAGTGCTAAGAGGAAGAGTGCCTAGGGAAGAGAAAGTCATCAGGGACTTCAAGGTAAGCTGAGGTCAGAGGAGGCAGCATCAGACTGAGGCTCAGAGTGAAAAGGAGCTTCTGGTTCTGAGTAGGACCAAGGTGGGTCTGGGCACCTGCGTGGACACCCAGTTCACAGCTGGTTCTGAAGCAGGCAGCCTGAAGACTACATTAGGAGAAACGCCCTAATGACAGATGGTTCACTGGTCCAGAAAGCAAATCTCTGCATCAGGGACTGGCCCCGTTCTGACTCCTGAGGTGACATCAGGACCACTACTTAGCCCCAGTGACTAAGGTGACTATATAATTTATCACCCAAACAGGGGCACATTTGACCATGAACAAAGGCCTTTTGTTAACAATCACACCAGGATGGTGTGCACAGGTGGGGATTGTCCAGGGAAAGCCAGGACTTCTTGCTCTAACCACTATACATTGCTGAGTGTCTGTGTTCCTCTCTCCATAGATTTCTCAATAAGAACACATGAGATGCAATCAATTAAAAAAGCGCTTTAGAAATTGTGGCACCACAGAAATACAGGGATTATAACCAAGCTTCCCTGCATTTCACATGTCCTGTCCCTTCTGCATAAATCATGTGGAAGGAAGTTAATTATAGCCGCAGAGGAGCTGTGCTCCAGGGCTAGGAAAGAAAGGAGAACCTTTCTCAGGAAGTCCCATTGCTGGGCTGGGCTGGGGGCTGCCTGGACGGAGAGATAAGCTGTGCTGATGGGTCGGGAGCAGCAGCCTTGGTGGTTTTCTGCCGCCGAAGTCCTGGTCTGCAGGAAACCCCAGGGAGGACCCCTGCATCCTCTTTTATAGCAGAATAATCTTAGTACCTAGTTAACTGTCCACAATCTATACAACTCACTTGAAAAAACAGGCCTAATGTATATTAATTAAGGAGTTTGTAAGGGGCAGATACTCTGTTATGTGTCAGATTCTGGGTTAATTTCTGCAGATTTAACAACAAACAGGACAACAGTCCTGTCTTTTAAGGAACTCACAGTTGAGCAAGTGGAGGCAGAGGGCTAAATGATTTGTGAAGTGATGGAACAATGCTGTTTTGGTGGCAATACCTGTTCCAGAGCCTCTTTTTCAGATCATTGGAGACTTTCACAACCGCCCTTTAAACAGATGATAACTGTCTGTAAAGGAACACATTTGCTAATGCAGTGAAATTTACTGAGAGGCACGATAGAATATTGTGAGGAATATAGGTTTTGGAGTCAGTCAGACCTGAATTTGAATTTTAGCTCTTCTAACTGACAAATTGTGTACTCTTCATCAAGTTTCTTTTTTCTTTTCTCTCTGAATGTGATCAGCAAGTTTCTTAACCCTTCAGAGTTGCCTACTCTGTAAAAGGTAGATAGTAATAGCACCCACTTCATAAAGCAGTACTTCTACATTTTAACTTATGAACAAATCACCTGGGAATCTTGCGGAAATGCAGATTCTGATTCAGCAGGTCTGGCCTAGGGCCTGGGGTTCTGCATTTTTCACAAGCTCCCAGGTGGTGCTGCTGCTTCTGATCTGAGGACCACACTTTGAGCAGCAAGGTCGCAGGATGTTGAAAGATCAACTAAGTGCTGAGCACACATCTAGCAAATAAGTTTAGTGCTCAATAAATGTACCCTATTACTACTGAACTGTAATGTGAAAAATGGTCATTTATCTTCATTCAAATATCTCCCCACATTATCATAAGTTAAAAGAAAATGTCTTAAGTCAGGGAAGCACTCCCTGCCACATCTCTAGGGTACCATATGAGGCCAGTTCTTTTCATCGTCCATGACATTAGGAAGAAGAGAGGAATGGAAGATTCAGAATGTATTTCTCATAGCATATAGTTCCGTGGTAATTTTATGGCCCCCAAGTCCTCCTGATGTGAGGAGTGGTGGGAACTCTTGTTGAACTGTGACATCTCTCCTGCCGAATGTGGATCCTGTGAAAGCAACACTCTCAGACACAATCTGAACAGCAAATACTAATGGTAAAGTGCAGATATCCAAAACATGACTAAAGGCCACATATTTTTGTAAGCTTTGGTGGTTTTAAGATATGGCCCCAAATTTGTTGATGCCCTTAGTATTGAGAGGCAGGCTCTAGGGCCCCCACCCCTTAAATCTGAGCTAGTGTGTGACTGCTTCAACTGAGTAACACAGCAATGCTGCTGTGTGACTTCTGAGACCAGAGCAGAAAGTGCCCTGCAGCTTCCTCCTGTTTCCTTTGGAATGCTTGCTCTCCTGACACACTCCCTGTCTTGGATCCCAGCTGCAGCATGCCACAGGAGAGGCCCTGCCTAGGCGCTCTGGTTGACAGCCTCAGCTGAGCCCAGCCTTTCAGTAATCCCAGCGCAGGCACCGGGCATGTAAACGACGGAGCTTCCAGATGCTTCCACCTCCCAGTTGTTCAAGTTACCCCCAGCCATTCCAGCTTTCCCAGCTGAGGCCCCAGGCATGGTGGAGCAGGGACAAGCCCTTCCTGCTGTGCTCTGACCCACACACTTCATGAAGAGAATAAAATGCTTGTTGCTGTATGCCAGTAAGTTCTGGCATAGAGCAAGCAATTTGTTCCTCAGCAACAAATAATTCAAACATAAACATTATTTTTTTATTTAGTTTAAAAAATAAATATGGTACTTAAGCAGAATACGTATGGAAAAAAATTTTTAAATGTCGTATTTAAAAATTAAAGTTTATATGAAATTAGCTGAGCATAGTGGCACATGCCTATAATCACAGCTACTAGGAAGCTGAGGCAGGAGAATTGCTTGAACCTGGAAGGTGGGGGTTGCAGGGAGCTGAGATGGCACCACTGCACTCCAGCCTGGGCGAGAAGAGTGAAAATCCATCCCAAAAAATAAATAAATTTTAAAAAATAAAAATTAATGTTAACATTTATCTTGATAAATATATCTTATTACATATATTAAATATTATGCATATTATTAAATATTATTTATCTGTTATACAGTTATTAGTCCATTAGGTTTTTAAAAGTAAGTATCAACAGCTGGGCCTAGTGGCTCCTGTCTGTAATTTCAGCAACTTGGGAGGCCAAGGCAGGAGGATTGCTTGAGGCCAGGAGTTCAAGACCAGCCTGGGCAACATAGCCTGGGCAACATAGTGAGACCCTGTCTCTACAAAAATAAAATTAGCTGAGATTTTGAGGTTACGTTGAGCTATGATCAGGCCACTGCACTTCAGCCTGAGTGACAGAGCAAGACACTATCTCAAAAAGAAAAAGTAAGCATCAAATCTCTAACAAATTAAATTTAAATTCCGCGATTAAGTATTACATCATTAGCAGAGGGAGAGTACATAGTGGGAAAAAAATCAGTCTTTGGAATCAGACAGAACTGGGTTTGAATTCTAACTTTAAAACTTACTCAGTTGTGTGATCTCAAGTGGTTTATCTTTCTATATCTCAGTATTCTAATCTATTAGTTTATTAATATCTACTGCATAGGGGCTGTGGAAGATATTGAATAGAAGTAATTATAGCACATAAGTAATAATAATTATTGTTGTTATTATTTCCAGAAAGATCTCTCAAGGAAAATGTGCAGTGGTAATTACAAGGTAGTTACAAGGGCAATAAGTGGTAATTGTAAGATGGGAACCTAAACAACCTGTTGTGAGGCAGACAGAGAGGTTTCTGAGGAAGCCGCCCCTAATTGAGTCTCAAAATGAGTAAGAATAACTAGGTTAGATATTCTCAGACTTTGGAATTTTTTAAATTTCCAAAAAAATGTTGGGGACAAATCTAGGAAAAAATACTTTTAAAAAATCAATTTTCTAGGATGGTTGCAGTGGCTCACACCTGTAATCCCAGCACTGGGAGGCCAAGGCAGTAGAAATGCTTGAGGCCAGGAGCTCTAGACCAGCCTGGGCAATATAGTGAGACATTCTCTCTGTCTCTTAGAAAAATAAAAAGAAAGAAGTTTTCTAAAATTTTATGTAAATTCAAAGAGCCAATAATAGCCAAGCCAATCTTGAAGAGAACAAAGCTGGAGGTCTTATATTTTTATAAATCAAGATCTATCATAGAGGTAGTAACTAAGGTAATGTGGTTTTGGAATGAGGATAGACAAACTGATGAATGGAACAGAACAGAGTCAGAAACACACTTATCTGTGTTTGGTCACATGATTTATGTCAAAGGTGACAACTCAGAGATGATGACAATACAGAAGAGCAATAGACAGGTGTGCAGAGAAGAAGAAAAGAGTATCACAGAACCCAAGGGATGAAGGAACTTCAAGAAGAAAGGAGAGATCAACAGTGTCAAATACAGTAGGTGTCTATGAAGCTGAAAAATTACTTTGAATTTCACTTGCAATGCGATGTTAACACCTTAAAATGGGCCCTTCCAGTCAAGTGGATAGGAGTCAGATTACAGTGTTCTGCAGAGTGAGTAGAAGTGATGGGTTAGACATAGAAAGCCTGGGCTATTCCTCCAAGAACCTGGGTGAGAAGAGAAGCAAAAAATTCACAAGTGTATAAGCAACAGGTGTTGCTTATTTATTTGTTAAGGCTAGCGGAGACTTAAGTATGTTTCTAAGCTGAGAAGGTGAAAGTTGAGAGGAAAAAGAAAATACGTGTCATTGAAGATGTATTATATTGCTAGTCTAGAGGAAATTCAGTGTATTCCAGGAGAGAGAGGAAGATTAAGAGTCAAGAACAACCAGGTGGATAAACTGAATTTTATGTATCTTTGAATGTCTCCAGAAACTATTATAATAATAACATTTCAGTTAAAATTGCCTCAATGCTTGGACATTCTCAGTTATGTCTCAGAGGTCTTTTAGCTGCTTAAAAAATGTATTTTGAAATATTTGGGCATAAAAAAGGCTATAAAGAGCAATGTAAAGTACTTATGAATCCTCCATTCACCTTAAGAAATGCAACATTACCAAAAGAAGTGAAGAATCCTTTGGCTCTCATTTCTGATCATGACTTCTCCTCTCCCCAATATCTTCAAAGGGAATCCTCATCCAGAGTTTGCTGTTTATTATTCCTGAGCATTTCTTTATACAAAACGTATATTTGCACTTATCTCTAAGGGATATATACATTGTCTTACACTTTTGTATATTTTAAATAAATGACATCATACTGTATATTCTGCAACTTGGTTTTATTCCTCAATGTTTTTGTGAAATTGATTTTTGCTGACACATGTAACTCTAGTTTATTAATTTTTACTGATGTGTGGCATTCCATTATGTGGATACAACATAATTTATTTATTTCTCACCTATTGATATTTGCAGTATTTTTCAATTACAAACACTGACATAATGAACATTCTTGTACATGTTACCACATACATATATGCAAGAAATTATTTATGGTATATACATACCTAGAGGTAAGATTGCTGAGTTGTTGACAAGTGAATATGCTCAGTTTCAGTAAAGCTAAATTCACAAATTGTTCTTTGGTGTGGTTGTTCCTATTGATCAGGTCTGGAAAAGTCTCAGCAATTATCTCTGCAAATATTTCCTTTGCCCCATATCCTCCATCCTTTCTTTCTGGAGTTCTAATTGAATACTGATCAGAACTTCTCAATATATCCTCTATATCTCTTAACTTCTCTTTCATATTTTCTACCTCTTTGAATATCTGAGCTGCATTTTAGCAATTTTTTCATTTCAATTTTTTGTTTTTGATTCAGAGTCTTATTCTGTCCCCGGCTGGAGTACAGTGGCACAGTCCGGCTCACTGCAATGTCTGCCTACCGGGTTCAAGTGATTCTCATGCCTCAGCCTCCCAAGTAGCTGGGTTTACTTGCACCACCATGCCCGGCTAATTTTTGTATTTTTAGTAGAGACAGGTTTTGTCACATTGGCCAGGCTGGTCTCAAACTCCTGCCCTCATGTGATCCACCCACCTCAGCCTCCCAAAGTGCTGGGATTACAGGCATGAGCCACTGCGCCTGGCCTTCATTTTTGTTTTAATGTTTTATCACTTCTTCGCCTTTTGGTTAAGAGCAAGTATATTATCTGTTTTATCATTTACTCATTCAACTAATTATTTCTTCAGTTGTACTTTATTTTAAATCGTATATTTTAATTCTAATCTTTGATTTTTATGTTACAAAATACATCACACAGGTACAGGATTCCAAAATTGGATTGCTTCAAGAGATGTTTATATTTTTAGGGTACAGATTATTTATCAGATATATATTGTAATATCTTCTCCCAGTCTGTCATATGTCTTTTTTAAACACGATTTCTTTTGCTCCATAGAAGTTTTCAACTTTAATGTAGTCTAATTCATCAGACTTTTCCTTTATGATTTGTGCCTTTGGTATCTCGTATAAGTTTTTTCCTACATTGTAATCTTAAAAATATGATCTTAGAATTTTATCCAGAAGTCTTAAGTTTTTTACATTTTTGTCTTTAATTCTATTGGAATTAATATTGATTTTGTAATGATGTTGGTATCCAGTATTACTACTTTACATGAGGCTCATTGGTCCAGCATTAATTAGTGATAGGCATACCTCAGAGATATTTCAGATTTAGTTCCAGACCACTGCAGTGAAGCACATAGCTCAATAAATCAAGTCACACATTTATTTTTTTGGTTTCCCAGTGCATATAAAAGTTATGTTTACCATATACTATAGTCTATTAAATATGAAATAGCATAACGTCTATAAAAACAATGTACCTACCTTATTTAAAAATACTTTATTGCTAAAAAATGCTAATGATCATCTGAGCCTTCAGTGAGTAGTAATCTTTTTGCTGGTGGAAGGTCTTCCCTTGATGTTGATGGCTGCTGACTTATCAGGGCAGTGGTTGCTGAAGGTTGGGGTGGCTCTGGCAATTTCTTAAAATAAGACAACAATGAAGTTCACTGCATTGATTTAATCTTGCTTTCACGAAAGATTTCTCTGGAGCATAAGATGCTGTTTGACAACATTTTACCCACAGTAGAACTTCTTTCAAAATTGGGGTTAATACTCAAACCCTGCCGCTGCTCTGTCAGCTAAGTTTATATAATATTCTAAATCCTTTGCTGTATTTCAACAGTGTTCAGAGCATGTTCACAAGGAGTAGATTCCATCTCAAGGAATCACTCTTGTTGCTCATCCACAAGAAGCAACTCAACTCCTCGTCTGTTAAAGTTTGATCATGAGATCACAGAAATTCAATCCCATCTTTAGTCTTCACTTTTAATCCTAGTTCTCTTGTTATTTCCATCACATGTGCAGTTACTTCCTCCACTAAAGTCTTGAACCCTTCAAAGTTATCCATGAGGATTAGAATCAACTTCTTCCAAACTCCTGGTAATGTTGATATTTTGACCTCCTCCCATGAATCATGAATGTCCTTAATGGCATCTAGAATGGTGAATCCTTTCCAGAAGGTTTTCGATTCACTTTGACAAGATCCATCGGGGGACTCACTATTTATGGCAGCTATAGGGTTACAAACTGTATTTCTTAAATAATGACTTGAAAGTCAAAATTACTGCTCAATTCACAGGCGGCAGAATAGGTGTTTTTAATAGGCATGAAAACATTCATCTCCTTGTACATCTCCATCAGAGGTCTTGGGTGACTAGGTACATTGTCAATAAGCAGTAATATTTCAAAAGTAATCTTTTTTTCCAGAATGGTAGGTCTCAACAGTGGGCTTAAAATATTCAGTAAAGCATCATGTAAATAGATCTGCTGTCATATCTGGGCTTTGTTTTCCCATTTATAGAGTACAGGCAGAACAGATTTACCATAATTCTTAAGGGCCCTAGGATTTTCAAAAATGGTAAAGAAGCATTGACTTCAGCTTAAAATCATCAGCTGCATTAGCCCCTAACAAGAGTCAGCCTATCCTTTGAAACTCTGATGTCAGGCACTGACTTCTACTTAGCTATAAAAACCCTAGATGGCATTTTCTTTCAATGCATGGCTGTTTCATCTACATTGAAAATATGTTGTTGGGTGTGGCCACCTTCATCAGTGATCTCACCTAGATCTTCTGGATAACTTGCTTCAGCTTCCACATCAGTACTTGTCGCTTCACCTTGTATATATGTTATGGAGATGGCTTCTTTCCTTAAACCTCACTAACCAGCCTCTGCTGGCTTCCAGCTTTTCTTCTACCGCTTCCTCACCTTTCTCAGCCTTCACAGGATTGAAGAAAGTTATAGCCTTGTTCTGGACAAGGGTTTGGCTTCAGGGAATGTTGTGGCTGGTTTGATCTTCTATTCAAACCACTAAAACTTTGTATCAGCAATAAGGCTGTTTTGCTTTTTTATGATCTGTGTGTTCATTGGCATAACAATTTTATTTCCTTCAAGAACTTTTCCTTTGCATTTACAACTTGGCTGTTTCATGCAAAAGGCCTAGCTTTTGGCCTTTCTCAGCTTTCAACATCCCTTCCTCTCTAAGCTTAATTATTTCTAGATTTGATTTAATGTGAGACATGTGTGACTCTTCCTTTGTACTTAAACATGTAGAGGCCATTATAGGGTAATTAATTGGCCTAATTTCAATATTGTCATATCTCAGGAAATAGAGAGGCTTGGGGAGAGGGAGAGAGAAGGGAGAATGGCCAGTCTGTGGAGCAGTCAGAGAACACACAAGATGTATCCATTAAGTTCTCTGTCTTTTACGGGCACAGTTCATGACATGCTCCAAAAATGACATTAGTAATGTCAAATATGACTTATCACAGATCACTACAACAGATATAATAATAATGAAAAAGGTTGAAATATTGCAAGAATTTTCAAAATGTGACACAGAAGCAAAGAGTGAGCGCATACTGCTCAACAATGGTGCCAATGAAATTGCTGGATGCAGGGTTGCCACAAACCAAATTGTAAAAAACTCAGTATCAATATGGAGAGACACAATAAAGTGAGGGGTGCCTGTCAGAGTCAGTCTTTTCTTTATCAATCATAAATGTCATTCCAATCTTAGATAAATGTTCCATGTATGTCTATTTATGGATGCTCTAGTCTATTCCATTCATTTATATTTCCATCCTGTGTCAATACCTCACTATCTCAATTGCCATAGCTTCAAAATAAATCTTGATATATAGATGGCAGGGGCAATCCCCTCCACTTCATCCTTTTTCTTCAAAAATATCTGGACTATCATTGAACTTTCACTTTTACATATAAATTTTAGAATGAGCTTACCCGGAAAAACCATGCTGGCTTTAAAAAATTATAATTATGGCAAATAAAAAGATTAAATTGGAGATACAGGAGAGTTTATGATATTAAGTCTATCTGTATATGAACATCATAAAGCTAATTGTTTAAGTCTTTTTTTTTCTTTTTTTTATTGAAATGAAGTCTTGCTCTGTTGCCCTGGCTGGAGTGCAGTGGTGCCATCTTGGCTCACTGCAACCTCCATCTCCCCAGTTCAAGCTTTTCTCCTGCCTCAGCCTTCCCAGTAGCTGGGACAACAGGTGTGGGCCACCATGCCCAGCTAATTTTTGTATTTTTAGTAGACATGAGGTTTCATCATGTTGGCCAGGCTGGTCTCAAACTCCTGACCTCAGGTGACCCACCTGCCTTGGCCTCCCAAAGTGCTGGGATTACAGGCATGAACCACCGCGCTTGGCCTGTTTAAGTCTTTTTTAATGTCTCAAAACATTTTATCATTTTCTACCCCAAATGAATGCAGTTTTGCTGTTAGATTCATTCCTGGGTAACTACTGCTTGCCATTACCAGTGGTATCTAAAAAATTTGTTGTATCGTATAGGAAGAAACCAATTTTTGTACATTCATACAATCAGTAACTTGGAACTTGAATTTATTTTAAATATACACAATCAAATCAACAGTGAATATGACAGTTTTGTCTTTTCTTTTACATTTATTTATTTCTTTTTGTTTTCTTGCTGCACTGGCCAGAACAGAAAGCATGATGTTAAATAGAAGCAATGAATCTGGACATCTTTGGTCTGTTCTTGATCTTAAAGGAAATATTTCCGACATTTTACCAGGAAGAATCATTTCCTTTAAGTTTAGACCAATGGTTCTCAAACTTCTGTGTGTATCAGAATTTCCTTGACCAGTGAATCACAACAATCACAGATTGCTAGATCCCAGCCCCATGATTCCTGATTCAGTAGGTCTCAGGTGGGATCAGAGAATTTTCATTTCTAACAAATTTCCAGGTGCTACTGATACTGCTGGCCCAGGGACCACGTTTTGAGACTCACTGGATTAGACATCAATTTTGTTGGAAACTGACTGCTGTTTTCAATTCTCTTACCTATTCTTCCCTTCCGCCTTGGTAATAGAACCCTGAGTTTTGGTTGAGAACATTGCAGCCCAGGGAAAAGACTGCAACTCCCAGACTTACTTATTGTTAAGTGTGGCCATGTAACTAAGTTTGGGCCAAGAAAATTAAAGCCAAGTTTTGTGTGAGATGTCTGGGAAGACTCCTTAAAAGAGAGATGTTCAGGTTATACATTGCTATGAAGGAAACTGCATAACCTCAGAGGCTCAAAACAAACATTTAACTTTGCTCACAGTTTCACAGATCAGGAATTCAGAAAGGGTCTGGCTGGGTGGTTTATCTCTGATCCACATGGTGTCAACTGAGATAGCGAGGGCTGGGGCATCCACTTCCAGGATGACTTCTTCACTCTTATGTCTGGCACCTCTGTGCTCCTTGATCTCTTTTCACATGACTTCTCTTCCTCCAGGGCCTTTCTATGGAGGTTGGGCTTTTCCCACAGCATGGTGGTCTCAGAATAGTCACCTTGAGCCTGGCTGCTAGGAGGAAGGAAGCAGGAGCCATGAGTCCAGTTAAGGGATATGCCTGGAATTGGCACAGTGTCATTTCTGTACACTTTATTGGTCAAGGCAGAAAATCTTTCAATATTCATGGGAGTAGAGAAATAACTCCATTCTTTGGTGGGAGAATGGAAAGGTCACATTGCAGAAGAACATTTGGGATGAGAGATATTGCTGTGGCCATATTTGGAAAACAGGAACTGCCACAGGAGGGATGGAAAGCAGATGTATGATGGCTGTCTTGGACCATGAAATTGAAGCCAAGCATTGTGATGGCCAACTAGAGAGAAGCCTAGGTCCCTGATGATACCATAGAATCACTATACCATCACTGTTGTTAGTCTTTGAATGCCACATGCATGAGAAAGAAATGATTTTTTTCTCTTGATATTTGAAGGAAATTTCTGTTATGTACAGATTATTGTAATCCTAATTAATACAATACTCTTTTTAACATAAACCAGTGTTAACCTTTGTTAAATTTTTTCCAGAATCTATAGTGGTAATCATAGTTTTTTCTTTAATTGGTTAGTATAGAAAATGATGGTAGTACATTTTTTCAATTTTGTGTATGTATGAGAGAGGGAGGAGGGAGACAGATTTAATACATTGCTGGCTTTGATTTTCTAGGCTTTTTTTTTTTTTTGAGACAGAATCTCGCTCTGTCACCCAAGCTGGAGTGCAGTGGCACCATCTCAGCTCACTGCAATCTCCACCTCCTGGGTTCAAGGTATTCTCCTGCCTCAGCCTCCTGAGAAGCTGGGACTACAGGTGTGCACCACCATGCCTGGCTAATTTTTGCATTTTTAGTAGAAACAAGGCCTCAGGTGATCGACCCACTTTGGCCTTCCAGAGTGCTGGGATTACAGACGTGAGCCACCACGCCTGGCCGATTTTCTAGTATGTTGTCTTGAATTCTGTATCTCTGCTTATTAATGGGTTGATATGTGATTTTTCTTTCTTACTGTCCTAGTATGCTTTTGCTTCAAAGTTCTATCAGCCTGGTAAAATAAGTGGTTAGTATTTCTTCTTTGTCTATTATCTGTAAGTATTTATATATATTGGAATTACTTGTTTCTTGACTGCTTTACAGAACTTACCACTAAAATGTCTGAGTCTTGGGTGAGAATGTATCTGTGTGGGTAAATTTTTATCCTTATTCAACTTATTTAACAATTATAGCAATATGCAGATTTTGTATTTATTTTTTAGTCAGTTTGATGTGCAATATTTTCTCTTTGACCAAAGTTTTCAAACTTTAACATATGTAATTGTTCAATAATCTCGATATTTAAAACTATCTTCTATGTCTATAATTATGAGTGATGTTAAAATTCCAATATTCATTATTTTCCTTCTTTCTTTTTTAAAAAAATTAAAGGAAGGAGACCACCTCTCTTATTGCCTCATACCTCAGAAAAAGAAAGAGGAAGTAAAAGTTAAAGAAAGGCAAAAATGAGATCAATAGTCAGACAGCCCGGTGCTGCAACCCAGGCCTGGTCTAGTAGTTAAAAAATCAACCCCTGACGTAACTGCTTGTATTATCTATAGATTCCAGGCATTGTGAAAGCATTGTGAAAGCATGAGAAAGCATTGTGAAACTTTCTGTTCTGTTCTATCTTGATTACTGATGCATGCAGCCGCAGCCACGTACCCCATGCTTGCTCAATAGATCACGACCCTTTCACATGGACCGCCTTAGAGCTGTAAGGGGCAGGTATTTCTCTCTCGGGGAGCTTGGTTTTTGGGATGCAAGTCTGCCAAAGGTCCCGGCCGAATAAAGTCACTTCCTTCTTCAACCCAGTGTCTGAGGGGTTTTGTCCAAGGCTCGTCCTGCTACAAAATCAATCTAGTTACAAAGTGTCAGTCTTTAAAATCTCAAAACATCAACTTTTGGCTTTGTTCTCTGTGTGCATTCTGTTGCTCTTTTTGCAATTTTTTAAGACATTTAACATATTCATTTCCATTCTTTTGTGTTTTCTAATATAAATATTTAAGTCTGCAAAATCACCACTGATATCACCTTTTCTGTGTTACACATAATTGGATATGTAGTATTTTACTATCATTTAAGCTTATGTTTTTTCCAATTTCCACCTTGATTTATTCTTCAGTACATGGATTTTTTAGAAGCATTTTTAAATTTTCAAAAATCTTGGGTTTGTTATCTTTTTTAAAAAAACCACTTAGTTCCATTTTGGTCAGAATAGATGGTGTCTATGATATGACAACTTTCCTACTTACAGAGACTTGTTTAATGACCTAATAATACATGTTCATAAGTGTTGCTTTACTTGAGCAGGTGTACATTTGCCAATTGGTAGATTCAGAGTATATATATGACTACTGGAATAAATGTTGATAATATCATTTAAATCTACTGGTAGCTGATTGACTGCTTAATCTATTAATTTAATATTGTTGTGATGATTGCATTAAAATATTTCACTAAGTATGGAGATTTTTGATGTTTTCTTTTCATAGTTCTGTCGATTTTTGCTTTATATGTTTGAAACTATATTATTAGGTATAGAATAGGATAGAATTAAAACAATATTTAATTATCTTAATCTTCAGTAAGCTTTTTGCATTAAAGTCTATCTTGTTTGATATTAATATAAATACATGAGTTTTTTTCTATTAATATTTGCCTGAATTACTAACTTGCCTCTTACTTTTGACATTTCTGCATCTTGTGTCTTTACATTTAAGATGTGTCTTTTGTGAACAGTATAAAGCTGACTTTTTGTTTTAATCATCTCTGTCCTTCAATTGGTAAGTTTTTAGTCTACTTGCAATTATTATAATTATTTATTCATTTAGATTTATTTCTACCATTGTATTTCATGTTTCCTATTTGTCCTACTTTTGAACACTCTTCTTTCTTTATTTTCATTTTTTTAGATAGGTCATTTTTCTTAATTCAATTTTTTTCCTCTTACAGTAATTTGGAAGTTCAGTGTTCTAGTTCAATTATTTGAGACGTTAGACTTAAACTTTTAGCAGTATATTAATCTTAACAAAGTCCAAAATTAATACCTCCATTTTTTTTCAAACATTCAAGGATTTTCCCTTTTGTCTTACATGATATTGTATTCTGTTAATTGAGATCTATTTTCATTCATTTTTCATCAGCAAATATTTATTGAGTGCTTACTATATGCCAACACTGTCATAGTAGCACACAATACATCAGTAAACAAAATCTTCCAAAATAAGAATTCTTAACGCCCACCCTTATGAGGTCAGCCTACAGTTAAGCGTTCTAGGGGTACTTTTTTTTGTCCCTACTCCATTACACCCCCGAAGTCCAGATGCAAAAAGAAAAATTTCCTTGTGATTTATCTTTATATAAGCTGACAGAAATAAAAGTGGAAATAATTAAATTGCACATACACACACATTTGTAAAATATATATACATATATGTATATGTGTGCATATCCATGCGTGCATATAAACAGACACAGATTTCATCAAAATATATCCCTATGTAGTTTAAAGACTCCTATTTTTCACAGAGTTGATTATCAAAAATAAAAGGGAAAAAAGCAGAAAAAGAAAAAAAAGCATACCTTCTAATTACCCCTGTCTGCATCAGCCACATTCCTCTCTTTTTACAAACTCTTTTGGCATTTACCTCCATATTTGTTTTAAAAACATGCTTACATTACCACTTCCTGATTTTTTATTTCAGTCATTACAAGTAAATTCCCGAGGTTGGCAGACCAGGTTTAGCTGTTTTGCTTTACCTCCTCCATTATACCATTCACTCTCCTGCCCCACAAAGTTAATTCCAGAAATGACAATAGGTGGTTCATTTTGCACAGTTATATCCTAATACTGATGTGGACAATCTTTATTTTGCATTTACTATTTTAAATTATACAAACTCTATTTATAGGTGAATAAAGTAACTTAAATATTTTCTGCCTTTTCTGAACTACTTTTTATTTTCCCTGCTAATAAACATAGTCTTGAGTTTTTACTTGGTGTGGGTTTTGTTCATCTATATAGCTGAGTGCTTGATAAGTCTTTTATCTCTGGAAACACATATCTGGCCATTCAGGGGTGTTAAAAGAAAAACTTCAGACAAATTCAATTTAGCAGAATTTATTTATTTATTTATTTATTTATTTATTTATTTATTTATTTATTTAATATGAGACGGAGTCTCACTCTGTCACCCAGGCTAGAGTGTAGTGACGTGATCTCGGCTCACTGCAACCTCCACCTCCGGGGTTCAAGTTATTCTCCTGCCTCAGCCTCCTGAGTAGCTGGGATTACAGGCGTGTGCCACAACACCTGGCAATTTTTTTTTTTTTTTTTTTGTATTTTTAGTAGAGACGGGGGGGTGGTCTCACCGTGTTGGTCAGGCTGGTCTCGAACTCCTGACCTCGTGATCCACCCGCTTCTGTCTCCCAGTGTGTTGGGATTACAGGCATGAGCCACTGCACCTGGCCAGCAGAGTTTATTTAAGCAAGAGTGATTCATGAGTCAGGCAGTAACTAGAATCAATAGAGGTAGCACAGAGAGCAAAGTGGAGCTCTCTGAAAGTGGAGCTCTTTATAGGCAGGAGGAAGTGACACACAGAGATAGTTTGCTTGGATACAGCACTGCATTTGCCTTATTTGAACATGGTCTGATTAGCTGGCAGCCTGTGACTATTAATTGTTGCAAGAATATTCTTAAGGTGGGTTGCCATTTGTGTACATGCTGAGGTTGCAGTTTGCTATGTAAGAATTCAGAATACAGAGGCAGCTTAGGCCAAATTTAATGGAATTTAATAGGGGAAAATATCTTGAACTATTTTGTTGTCTGGTATTGAAACTTTCTGAACTAGCCCTCTGGCTTTCTTTTCTTTTCAATAATATTTTCCATCTTGTGTTTTACTCTATCCTGGGTGATTTTCAACTCTTTTATTACATTTTGTTTTCTGAATGTTGTTTCTTTTCTTTTTTGTATTTTGTTTTTGGCATTCTGCGTTGTTTTTGGTAATATCTTTTCTTCTCTCATCCCTTTGAGAAAAGAAAATATATTAGTATCTTTCCACATCTCTGTGAGAATATTAATGATAGTTCTTTTAAAAAATGTTTTTTTCTTCCTGCATAGTCTCCATTTTTTCTAAGTTGCTTTACCACACTGTTTACATGGTTTTTGTTTGTTTGATCTGGTTTATATGCATCATGATAGAGACTTTCTTTGATAGCTAATGGCCCTTGGGTGTCTGTTCATATTTACAGGCTATGGGAGCACCAGTGACCTGATTGGAAGCTCTGAGAGTGAGAGTTTGGGTTGCGGCTGAGACATATCTTTGGGGAACTCCTTGGCATCAGTAGCTTTGGATCTTCCTCTTGTGTTTGTCAGAGGCTCCAGGAAGTTTTCCATTCTCCTGTCTGGGATGTTTAGTGCTAGCTGCATATGTCCTGGGAACTAGTGAGAGAACAGGCTAAGGATGTCAGCATTCAATTGATGCTCTGTTTTCAGAATTATGCACCTGTCCTAAGCAGGGCCTGATGTTTGGCAGTCTAGTGATTGTCTTACGTCCTTCAGTGACTAAATATCTGGTCACTTTTCTGCATTTGGGAAGGGACCGTTACCTATGGTATGGGAGGAGGAACAAGTAGGAGGGAGGTGGAAATGTGGAGATTAACTGCTTCTTAAAATGACCTGCAATCAATTATCTCATTTTTAACTTTACCTTCATTTCCTAGAGGTTTCTCCTGCCAGTTCTAAGCTTTTGGGAGATTTTAAAATTAAAAGTCTGTTTTTTTTTTTTTTTTTTTAATTTCCCCAGTATAGGATTAGGATTCAGCCTTCTAGAGTTCTTCTAAGTCAGTTGCTGCTCTTTGATATGTTTTTAAGCTTCCAATGTTTTACCATTACTGATTCTCTCCTGCACCTCTTTATTCCTGTGAATTAAAAATTTTCTTTGCTCCCATTTTAGTGGGGTTTCAGAAAGGGATAACAGTAAATGATAAAATAATCCTTGTATGCATCCAGAAGTAGCATGCATTTTTTCTGATTCTCCTTCAGTGAGTAAGCACGGTTCTTCAATAAGTGTGGCCCTATGGTTCCACCAACAGTGCTCTCCAGAGGTCTTGGTTCAGGTCTCACAGAAAAAAGGCCTTATTTCTTTTCCTCTTTTTTATGGTTTAAATCAAAACTTCTATTTGACCAACTGAAAAAATTCCTCTGGACAGCTTGGCATGGAGCACTGATTTATAAATCTGATTTCTTATTCCTTTAGGGATTTCTTTTACATTTTGAGAGCTCAACTTTGTATTTAAAAGGATGGATGTCTCTCAGGACTGGCAATGGTTACTTAGGCAGATAATGTTATACTTATCCATTCATTTTACAAGCAGTATTTAACCCTATGTATACCCTGTGCTTGAAGGTATAGAGGGATATGTCCCTATTGTACATGTGTCGAAGAGGACTAGATAATTGAACAGAATAAAGCAGATTTGAGCAGTGTCCCTAATTGAGCACAAGAGGGTCTGCCAACGCAAGATTTTGGAGAGAACCACGAAGTAACATATAAGGAAGGGCACGCCTACAGGTTATAGACAAAGGAGGCTTGGAAACACGGCAGGAATTGGATCATTGGAAGGAGACATTTTAATTTGACACACACACAAAATGGAGAGTTAGTATTTCCTGAACCTGAAGCTGTTACGATCAAATAGTGTTTCACCAGAGAATTCTGAGAGCTTTATATATTGACCATGGAGACAAGGAGGGACAGGGACGACCAGAGATAGAGAAACCAGCTAGGAACAACGGTAATAGTCCATGGACCAACTGTGGCTTTCACACTCATTTTTTTTTTTTTTTTTTCTTTTTGGAGAAAGGTAATTTGTAAAGGTCTCAGCTATTTCAAATGTGTGCGTTGTTTTTTTAAAATTTGATTTAGGATTCAAACTTTACTTCAATATCAGAGGACTCTTTGAAGTTCTCTTAGAAACATTATCTAGAGTCATTTGCTTGCCAAATATTTCTAAGTAGCAACAACAGAAAAATTAAATTCTTTGTAGTTAAAAGGCCTTTCTAGATGTGAAAAAGAACATTTGCTCATAACACCATTTCATTCTGCTTTCAGTCTGTGACCTCAGGCATCCTGAGACATCCAAATCCAATTTATTCTGGAAAATGTTTTAGATTTTGAAATTTTAGATAACTAGAGCCTATATTTCATTATGTTTTTAAATTTTAGTACTCTTTTTAATTTTAACATAAGAAAATCAAAGAAGCCATAATTACTGTAAATAAAAAATAAAAATGCATTTTTTAAAACCCCAAGAAATTTCCCCAAATTTCACTAAAACACCGTCATAAATCTGTGTATTAATCCATAAAGACTTCTGAAAGGTATAAAGTATTTAAAATGTCAATTACATTTAATTCTCATTAGTTCTAATTAGTGAGTATAGACAAATACTACGTTCAAAAATACCATTTTTTAATATCCATTACAAATTAGGTTGTCCTTTTACCTGCTTATACTTTTTTAACATTTATTATCCTTTCTCAAAACGCTTTTTCACTCTCCATCTTCTTTTTAGTGAGTAGGTTTTTTGGTTCCTATACTTTCTTCACAGACTTTTCCACTTTTTTAAAAAGTGTTTTCACTTAACAATGTGGAGAAGATGACGATGATAACACACAGGTTTAAACAGCACAACAAGCAATGCAAGCAAGATAGAAGCCATCTTGCAGGCAAAGCAGCTAGATCCAACTGGAGGGCACCCTATGCCCTCCTGCCCAAACTTGTGTTCAAATTATAAGTTTTCACTGGCCCCAGCATGCAGATATTTTATAGGTTTTCAATTAGGGTACTGCATGTGGGATAAAAATGGACGCAAGCCATTACAGGGAATATTTGTAAAGTGAGAATTCAGGCAGTGAGGGTTATCTATATTGTGTTCTGTGCATCTACTGTCTTGTCTAAAACATACTAGGTGAAAAAAATTTTAATTAACAAAATGTATACCAACAAAATACAAAAACACAAAAAGGAAGACAAATTATTATATTTATTTTCTTATGGTTTGCATTCTGCTTCTGATCAGACAACAAATCCCTTTGTGGAAATGACCTCATTTTACAATTCAGTCCAACAAATGATGCTGGCCGCCCACGTGGTGCCAGGCACGGCTCCAGGCACTGGAGGCAGGGAGCCACTTATGACGCAGACGGAGCACCAAGGCTGAGCTTGTAAGCTCGCTCCGGAAAGTGTTTGTTTCCTCCCAGTTTCCATGTCTGGATGCCTTGTATCTGCCACTAGGTAACTGGGTTATTTCTCCACAGCACTCCCCTCTCCAAACAAAAGCTTTCCCCAACCATAACCAGCAAGACAAAATAGGAATCTGGTCATTTAGTTGATATTCTCCCAAAACGTGGTCATTAAAATAAGAATATCAATTTTTAGGTCGCCATTAGTTACTTTTCATTGTTTATAATGCTTATATATTTTAGAGCGAAATATAAAGAAATAAAAACAGGGAAGTGCAAACTTCCTGTATCTACCTCCCATTAAACTTCAACTTTAGTTCTAACCATTTCTTTACCTAACTCTGTTTTTCTTATTTTGTAAAAACAATCTTTTAAGTGTCCAGTGCCACGAAGTCCTAGGTTTTCAGAGTTGCAGAAACTAGAGTCTCTTTCTTTCTCTGCTTCAGGACTTCTGATAGTTCTCGGGTCAGAAGCCGGTAGTTATTTACGTACACTTACTAGAGAAAGGGCATTTTGCTTTACTCTTTGCTGCCATGAATAGACTCTGACGCATTTTAACTGGCCGGCTAGACTTTCAGAGGAAATCTGGCTTTAAGCTCTCAGAAGTGACCTTCCTCTTTCTTTTTCTTTCATAGTTAGAAGAGGAGGCCGGGCACGGTGGCTCCTGCTTGTAATCCCAGCACTTTGGGAGGCCGAGGCGGACGGATCACGAGGTCAGGAGCTCGAGACCATCCTGGCTAACACAGTGAAACCCCGTCTCTACTAAAAATATAAAAAATTAGCCGGGCGTGCTGGTGGGCGCCTGTAGTCCCAGCTACTCAGGAGGCTGAGGCAGGAGAATCGCTTGAACCTGGGAGGCGGAGCTTGCAGTGAGCCGAGATCGTGCCACTGCACTCCAACCTGGGTGACAGAGTGAGATTCCGTCTCAAAAAGAAAAAAAAAAAAAAAAAGGGAAAGAGCAGGAAGACAATGGCAAGCACTGACAAGCACTTACATACACAGTCAGGGCAAAGATTTCTTGCAGTAGTCAGGGTCAGACTGGCTTCTTCCCCTCCTTGCCCTTGAGACAGTCACCTAGGCTGGAGTGCAGTGGAGCGATCTCAGCTCACTGCAACCTCCGCCTCCCGGGTTCAAGAGATTCTTGTGCCTCAGCCGCCCAAGTAGCTGGGATTACAGACGTGTGCCACCATGCCCGGCTAATTTTTGTATTTTTAGTAGAGGTCGCGTTTTGCCATGTTGCACAGGCAGATCTGGAACTCCTGAGCTCAAGCGGATCCAGCCCGCCTCGGCCTCCCAAAGTGTTGGGATTACAGGCGTGAGCCACCGTGCCCCACCCCTCCTTGTCTTTCACAGCCCTTAAGTGCAGTATTTATTGAGGAGGCAATTTGTATATATATATATATATTCCCCAGACCAGTGCTCCCTAGAAATATACCATGTCACATTTGTCATTTAAAACTTAATAGTAGCCACATTTTAAAAAGTTATCAAAGTCCCGGTGCGGTGGCTCAAGCCTGGAATCCCAGCACTTTGGGAGGCCGAGACGGACGGATCACGAGGTCAGGAGATCGAGACCATCCTGGCGAATATGGTGAAACCCCGTCTCTACTAAAAAAATACAAAAAACTAGCCGGGCGAGGTGGCGGGCGCCTGTAGTCCCAGCTACTCAGGAGGCTGAGGCAGGAGAATGGCGTAAACCCGGGAGGCGGAGCTTGCAGTGAGCTGAGATCCGGCCACTGCACTCCAGCCTGGGGACAGAGTGAGACTCCCTCTCAAAAAAAAAAAAAAAAAAAAAAAGTTATCAAAAAAGGGTGGGAGGAGGGATGGTGGAGACTGGGCGAGGTGGCTCACGCCTGTAATCCCTGAACTTTGGGAAGCCGAGGCAGGTGGATCACTTGAGGTCAGGAGTTTGAGACCAGCCTGGCTAACACAGCAAAACCCTATCTCTACTAAAAATACAAAAATTCTCCTGGCTGGTGGCGTGCACCTGTAATCCCAGCTACTGAGATACAGAAGTCTGAGGTGAAAGAATCACTTGAACCTGGGAGGTGGAAGTTGCAGTGAGCCGAAATCACTGCCACTGCACTCCAGCCTGGGTGACTCTGTCTCAGAGTCTCAGAGTTAAACCCTCTCTAAAAAAAAAAAAAAAAAAAAAAAAGTTAAAAAAAGACAAATTAGTTTTAATAATATAACTTTATATAACTTAATACACTCAAAATATTGTATTTCAATGTGTAATCAATCTAAAAAATGTTGAGATATTTTAGATTTATTTCTCCTTACTAAATGTACTTGACACAGCTCACCAAATGCAGATGCTCAATTTTTACGGGAAATAATTGAGTTGAAGTGTATGATTTTATAAAATTTACAGTTGGAAAACTATATTCGCATACATAAGGTGTTCCAAATATACTTAAAATGTTTTCCGTTAACTGAAAAATCATTCTCCTTTAATATTTGCGTCCGTATGTACAAAACTGGTCCAGCTTTTTTTCTTTTAACCATAATTACTTTAAACTCAATTTAAAGCAAAAGCTATCAGTTTCAAAACTATCAAAGTTAATTTATTAACTCTTTTTTTTTTTTTTTTTTTGAGACGGAGTCTCACTCCGTCACCCAGGTTGGAGTGCAGTGGCCAGATCTCAGCTCACTGCAAGCTCCGCCTCCCGGGTTCACGCCATTCTCCTGCCTCAGCCTCCTGAGTAGCTGGGACTACAGGCGCCCGCCACCTCGCCCGGCTAGTTTTTTGTATTTTTTTTTTTTAGTAGAGACGGGGATTCACCGTGTTAGCCAGGATGGTCTCGATCTCCTGACCTCGTGATCTGCCCGTCTCGGCCTCCCAAAGTGCTAGGATTACAGGCTTGAGCCATCGCGCCCGGCCTAATTGTGCGAACTCGGCATTATTAATATTGACTTCAAAATGATATTGATAGATTGAAAAGCAACTCTGTAAGTATCCACAATGAGTTCTTCACACTTTTTCTTGCAGTTTTGGTAGCCAATTTAAGTAATGCTATCCATTACAATTACAGTCTTCTGCATATTGACTCATATAAGAAAATGATAAAGATCGTTATTATTGATTAAATTATGAAAAGTTTTTATTTCATTTTAAAATCTTGTGTCTGTCCAGAGAGGCCACAGATAAGCATTACCTTTCCTTGGGGTTTCAAGTTTAGCTCATTTATATGCAGTGTGATATCAATGTGAAAACTTAAATCACATTGCCATCTTTTGTCTTTGATTTTTGAATATTTGGCAATTTTTCTTTATTTTCAAAAAATATTGAATTGGAATGAACAGTACAGTAAATCTTCGTAAAATTCTTTCACGACTCAACCAAAGAGCACTGTCAAAGAAGGCATGAGGTCATTGAACTCTTTGTCTTCTATTTCTTTCAACAGTTCTATAAACTTGTGATGATTCATTGCACTTGCATGTATGCGCTGAATGATTTTAACAATGTATCCAGGACACATTTCATGGAGTTTGCTTCAGAAAATGAGCAGAAATATTTTTAAGATGTATCATACAGTGAAACAAAGAAATAAAGAAAACATCAGTCCCTTTTAAAAAAAACTTCCAGTAAGTCTGATTTTTAGCATAACATAGATGGAAAACTGTTTGTTGTGTTAGAAGCTAATTTTTTAATAACTAGCTGAAATTCTTCAACAGATGTAAAATATTGAAAAATACTCATGCCATGAGTTTGATATTTTAGGCCACGAATAGACAACAATTATTAGTAATTTAATAAGTTGTTAGGGGCAAAATATACCCAAAGCACTAATTGGGCAGTGTATTTTGTATCTCATGATTTATCAAAAGCTAAAAACAACAACCACAAAAGTTGCAGTTTTTTAGATTTTGAATCAGCTGATCTCTGTCGTAGTTAAAGAGATCTTGTATTTTATAAGCAATTTTTTGGTGGCTTAGTTGAATTTCTTACTTTTGTGAAATATCTTTTTTTGTCTGTATCTCATAATTTTCTTAAAAAATTGTATAACTGAAATAGTTTCTTTTATTATTCTTCCATCTAAAACAGTGTGTGTGTGCGTATATGTATATATAAGAACCAGAGCAAAAATATATTTGGCCAAAGTGACAAGCTGGGATCTGTAAAATGTCTTAATTTTTTCTTGGATATTTAATTCTAATTTCAGGTAATAAATTCCATTGGTTCTTTTTGAATGTTGAGAGAAAATTTATCAAATTTACTATATAGTTGCCAAAAACATCTCAATATTTTTGTACTTTATTATACTTAAATAAATTTTATACAGCAGCTTTCTCATTTTGCACATTAGCAAATTGCAATGCTATTCATTGTGAAATTTGCAATGTCCTTTTTCCAGTGTCCTCTCTTTCTCTCTTTTTTTTCAGTTCCTATCATAGTACTAGCTTCTACACCTCTATGCAATTCTGCATCTGTAACATGTCTTCATTTTGAATTTTAAAATTTATCCATACTTGTTTTTTAACTAGAAAAATAATTTAAATGTTACAATTACAGTAATATTTTCATTTCATTACCTGCTATGATTTATATAGGTGTCACTCTAATTGTGCTATCTACATAAAAGAGTCAAATAAACATATTATAATGTTACATCACTATATAGCAAAAAATTATTTAAACTGGATCAATATGTGGACATCAACTAAATGATGCATTTACATGTAGTACTAGAAACAATGCATGAGCTGTACATATATACTATAATACAATAACATCTTACGTGAGAAATAAAGTGAAATGGTAACCTACAAAGGATCAAGCTATGTTATTGGAAAACTACTTTACACCGTTTCAGCTTTTAAATGTAAATTAATTACAATTATGTAAAATAAAAAAATTTAGTACCACAATGGAACTAGCCATATTTCAACTGCTCAATAGCCATATGGTAGCTAGTGTTTACCATATTGGATACTGCAGCCTCTAATTATGTGGTAACTAGACCTGGTAGGCACCTAACTCAGTCTAAAAAGCCCTTTTTAAAAGGATTTTGATTCCATTTCCTTGAGTAAATATTTAAAAACACACACAAACAGATCTTTTAAAAACACAATTAAGCTATTATTTATTGTGACTCCTCTAAATAAGGATGTAATAAAATCGCAATATAAACTAAGAATAAAAAAACTCAACTTGCAGAAATCTAGCTTTCATACTTTCCACATTTTTTTAAATAACATAGTATATTAAATAAGATTTCCATGTAAACCACGAAGCACAATGTCTGGAACATAAGAATTCACATGCTTATTTGTTTTTTCGCTATGTCATCTGATTGCTGATGATTTTGAGCTAAAAGAGGGTGGCGCTGTTGTCCATTTGTTGCTGCTGCTGGGGATGAGGGGATTGATGCTGCTCTGGGAGACTGATGGTTGAGAGCCAAGACTGGACTTCTAAGACAGCAGATGTCTCCGCCCTCAACCTTTCCCCCAACCCATAAACCCATCTCTTGACTGCCAGGGTGTCTGGGGCTTGCTCACCACCTGGGCTCAGCATCTTAAGTTGGTATCCTCTTGCTAGGCCCCCTCTTCTCTGATCACATGTATAGAGAAAGCTGGCCACTGAATGGAGGGCCTTGCTCAAGGGTAAGCTTGTGGGGAAGAGCAGACTAAGTCTTCATTTGCTGTTTTTTTCAGAAGTAAGGAAGGGAGACCTCCTTCCTCTGCCCCCAGTCCCTGTGTATCAGAATGTCCTACAGAGGGTAAGGGAAGGGGCTGCATAGCTTTACTCCCCTGGTCCTAAGGATTACCTTAGGACCTTACCTTAAGGAGAAGTCTCCAGCCCGTCTCCCATAATCGCAGCAGTTTCTACCCTGGCTAGTTGTGCCTATTAAAGATTTTTATATGCTCTAGGTTACTGAAGTTTGAGTAAGGTAGTCTCTACAGGAAGCAAAATTAAGGATTTTCCAATATTTTGCATTTGGGGAGGATACCCATCCCCCTTAGAATCGGTAAGTCTACTATTCAACTTTAGAATATTGGACTTCTAAACATTGTCAGGATACATTGTTATCGTAAATGAGGAAAAGGCAGTTTTAAGAGTAAAAGTCAGTATTTATTGAGAGCTTACCATATCCTAAATGTCTCATTAATCCTCAAAGCAAAATTAATTGAGGTTGTTTTTATCTGCAGTTTGGGGACGATGAACCAGAGGCAGCAAGAAGACAAATAACTTTCCCAAGGACATACAACTAGTAAAGGGTGGAGTTAAGATTCAAACCTAGATTTGAATCTAGGTCTGACTCTAGATTTGATTTCCTTGCTCTTATACACGTGTGTGAGATGTCTCTATATAAAATATCCCTAGCTGGGTGAAGTAGGAATAATAGTTTAATTATATGCTAGGTGCATGCCTGTAATCCTAGCACTTTGAGAGGCCGATGTGGGTGGATCTCTTGAGTCCAGGAGTTCGAGACCAGCCTGGGCAACATGGCGAAACCCTGTCTCTACGAAAATTAGTAGGGCATGGTGGCATGCACCAGTAGCCCCAGCTACTCGGGAGGCTGAGGAGGGAGGACCACTTGAGCCTGAGAGGTCAAGGCTGCAGTGAACAGTGATTGTGGCACTGTGCTCCAGCTGAATAACAGAGTGAGACTCTGTCTGAAAACAAACAAAATCCCTATTATTCTTCTTATTATTATTAGTTTTTACTGTTAAGCCTTTCTAAATATCTATACAGTGATTTACTTATGTTTGCTTATAATGCTGATCCAATATTTTTGTTGTTGTTGCTATTGTTTAATTAATTTAACTTTCTTCATTTGTGGTTTAAAAATTGTCCTGCCTTCTACTTTAGAAAGGACTCAAGATTAAGACATAGGGCAAGATAAGATAATTAGCAGTAAAGTTCTGCAGACTACATCTGAAAGAACAAGAAAGAGTAGGCAATGAGGCACTGAAATTAAACTGATTGGCACACGTGGGCAATAAACTGACTGTAAGCTTTCTGGCAGCCAAAGCAAAAACTAAACATGTTGGATTGCATAGTTTTTGTTTCCTGACAATAAGATGGATAAAACTAAGCTGCAGACAACTTAAGTAGGAATTGATTGCATGAGCCTTTAATAAAGGGAATTGAACAACAACATGGAAAATATCTAACCCAGGTTTTATGAGACACAGAAGAGTCATTCAGATACTTGGTTGTCATATTGTTCTTAAGTAAGAGCAGATGCCCTTACATACTAACCTGATACTTGTTAAATCATCTCTATAAGGCTGTAAAAACATAATGCTGTGCTTCCTTTAAGACCTAAAATCATGATTAGAACTTGGAGATTCTCTGATGGCTAATTTATGTGCAATTCTCTCAAATACCAGATTCTTTAACAATCGCTAGTCACATGCTAAATACCTGTAAATAATGAGGAAATCCCCTAAACAATACAGATTTTTCCAGTGTTTATGAGAGCTGTAAGCTTTAGGTACAAGATAGCAAAGAAATTAATGTGTCATTGTGTGTTGGAAAGTTAAGACCTCAATTTGTAATCCTGACCAGACAGATTGACCACTTCAGGTCCTACACTTACGTGATATGTATCTACATAAAACATCCCTAGCTGGGTGGAGTAGGAATAATAGTTTAATTATATGCTAGGCACTGTTTGAAAATATTATCCACATTTTTCAGATGAGAAAACAGAGGCTTAGAAAATTAGAAAATTAAAGGCCCTATCCAAGTAGCCTGACTTCAAAGCCACTGTTCTTCCCAGAGCACAATACTGATAGAGAGGCCTAAGAATTCTAGTTCAAACTACTTGTGAAAACGTGACTTTAGTCTGACAAGTCACTGGCCTTGACATTCCCACCTGTATACACCTTCTCAAAGAGAACTTCTCTACTGTTCTGTTGGTTTTTTTCTGAAGAAGGCTTCTATTGGATGCCACAAATCAGTAAAAGTGTGAAAAAGTAACTTAAATAGTAGAATAATTCAATTTAACTAGTTGCAGAAGATTGTCTAAAACTGCCCTTTTAAATGTGGATGAATGATTACTTGTTTCTATGATTTAATTATGGCATAATTAACATTATTAATGTTCCTTCTGGCAATAGCTGAACTACAAATTCAATTGCTCCTTAAGACCTCTCTTGACAAAGACAATAAAACAATGCCCCTTGTTCAAAGGAGAAAGGCTGGCCTTCCTGTTTCCTATGGCAGAGACATATGCACCAGCAAAATTAGTTTCCTTAGTACTAGAAAGATTTAAAAAGAGGCAGTGTTAGGTCAATGCCCCATGCCAGGCCATTTAAAATTGGTTCTGTATCTGCTATGAAAATCTGACTAGTCTAACATTGCTGGTTTCCTAGAGATGCTAAAGAAACAGGAGGCTAGCCTGGGTCTGTATTATGTATTAAATGATGTTACATTACCCAGGTGTCCTTGATGATTTCACAATGTGGAGGAAACTTATTCTTTAACAGAGGTTTGTTTCTATACAAAGCACTTTGTAATAGTAGCAGTAGGAATAGAAAAGTGGGTGTAGATAGGAAGTCAAATTACTGGACTGAGGGATCATAGTGATTGGGGGCTACAGAAAGAGACAAAAAGGACAGGGATTTTACATTTCAGCAGCTCAGGTGATGCCTTAATCAGCAGCAGTAGGAAAGGTAAGAACCAGATAGGTTTGGATGGTAGAGGGTAAGGAACCTTGTATATAAATCTATTTGAAAGCGGATGGTTGGGTTTAGCAAAGGTCCTAAAACATTAACAGACACCCTGCCTGCCTTGTTTGGGACCTATGGTGTCAGTTACTATTCCCCATTAATATTGACACAATGTCAAGAGTTCCCTAACAGTCTGATAAAGGTCTGAAGGAGGCAAAAGAGCTGACACTGCCATCTCAAAACCTGATCCAACTTATAGAACCAATACCAGGTTATCCATCCATCTATTCTTCCATACATTCAGGTTCATTCATACACAACTAACAGGTGTTTCTATGAGCCAGACACTGCAGGCTAGATACTGGAGATGAAATGGCTAATAGTGCAAGGTGCTTGTAGTCTTATTGGAGAGACACATGAAAATGGGCATTAACACCAGTATGCAATGATGGGAAGTAGAAGACAGCATTATGCAAGCACATAGGAGCATCTAACTCAGCTCAGGTGAGTCAGAAAAACATGCCTGGAAGAGATGATATCCAAGTGAAGACCCTAAAGATGGAGAAGGAATGGCCAGGTGAAGTGGCGAGGTAGGAGCCTTCCAGGCAGAGCTGTAAGCAGTCAGGAAGGTTGGAGCATAAAGGATGAGGTGAGGTGAGAGTTTGGATGAAAGACGTAAACAAGCCAGATCATAAAGCACCTTGCCTTATTCAACTATTTGGACTTGATTCGAAGAGCAGTGTGTGCTGTTTACTAAAGGTTAGAGCCATATCTCTGCCTTAAGTTGGAAGGATGGTGTGGGCTTGGGTAGAGCTTCAAGGAATACTTTGTTGTCTATGATCATCTGGGGCTAGAGTTAGAGCATCAAGACCTTCGGATCACGTCAGTGGGAGCATCTTAGGAACTCAGAGTCAAGGGTGATAGGAAATTTTGCCCCAGTATCATTTGGCACTCTACTGTCTGACTCCTTCTACCTTCCACTACCACTTGAGCATGCTTATCAAGGAATAACAATAACCTGTCTTTCGTATGCACTTGCTTTGTACCAGACACAATGTAAGCATTTTACAGCTTCTTCTTAACAACTCTGTGTTGTTGGTATTATATCCATTTTACAGATGAGGCAACTAGGCTCAAAAACTTTGAGTACCTTGCCCCAGGTGGCATCGGTAGTAAGTGACAAGAGGGAAGATCTGAACCCAAGCAAACTGATCCTAGAGCTCACACTAATCACTGCAGGAAATATAAAAATGCAGGTAGCTTTCATTTCTTTAATTTGGATGTTATCATATCGCAGGGAAAGAGTCTGAGATAGAACTACAAGACTTTCTGTGGTTTTATAAATATAACCACATGTTTTATATATAGAGAACATTAAATATGCCACTTAGCAATTTTAAAGTGCAGAATTTAGTGGCATTAATGACATTCATACTGTTGTGCAGCTATCACCACTATATGTCTCCAAAACTTTTCCATCAACCCAAACAGAAACTTGGGACCCATTAAGAAATAACTCCCCATTCTTCCTTCCCTAGCTCATGGTAACCTCTACTTTCTGTCTCTATGAATTTGCCTACTCTAGATACTTCATGTAAATGGAATTGCACAATATTTATCCTTCTGTGTTCGGCTTCTTTGCCTGGAACAATGTCATTAAGGTTTATTCGTGTGGTAGCATGTATTAGAACTTCCTTTATGTCTGAAAGAGATTTAACTGTATGCACATACCACATTTTGTTTATTCGTTCATCTGTTGATGGACATGGGCATTTTCCACCTTTTGGTATTGTAAATAATGCTGTAATGAACACTGGTGTACAAATATCTGCTTGAGTCCCTGCTTTCAAGTCTTTTGTATAACCGCCTAGGAGTGGAATTGCTGTGTTATATGACGATTCTGTGTGTAACTTTTTGAGGAATCACCAAGCTGAATATTGGCAAAACCACAAAACGTTAAAGATGGAAAGAATCCTGCAGAGATTTTGTTAGTTCCTTTACTATACAACTGGGGGAGATAATTAATTTTAAATTAATTATCATTTTTTGAGCTTGGACTATATATGGTAGCCATTTTATATACATTATCCTATTTAATCCTCTCCAAAACCCTATGCCGTGTTCATTATTTTAGTTTTCTAGATCAAGAAACTGATGCTCAGAGAGGCTAGATAACATGCCCAGCATCTCAGAAATGGCAAATGGAGGAGCTGAGCTTTGTACTCAAGCCTGTCCCTATTGTCAAGTTAACTCAAGACCCTAAACGTGGATCTGCTCTGTGGCATGGGGATACCTGGTCTTACATGTTGGAAATGGTTCTTAGTTTTGCCCATCTGTAGATGGGGTACAAAATGTTGTGTATTTGTGAAAGTGTTTAATTAGTTCTTTATATTTGCCATTTTACTTTTTTAATTTGTGGGTTTTTTTTCATATTACCTGGGTTCATATTTTTAAAATGCACCTTCATTGTCGGTGAACAACGGAAGACACAGGAAAAAAAACAGTTTGGTGTTATTGGGTATTGGTGCTGGTTTTCCCTTTTTTTGAATTTTCTCCAAAGTATTTCTTTCTTTCTTTTTTTTTTTTTTTTTTTTTTTGAGAAGGAGTCTCGCTCTGTCACCCAGGCTGGAGTGCAGTGGCCAGATCTCAGCTCACTGCAAACTCCGCCTCCCGGGTTTACGCCATTCTCCTGCCTCAGCCTCCCGAGTAGCTGGGACTACAGGCGCCCGCCACCTCGCTCGGCTAGTTTTTTGTATTTTTTTTTAGTAGAGACGGGGTTTCACCGTGTTAGCCAGGATGGTCTCGATCTCCTGACCTCGTGATCCGCCCGCCTCGGCCTCCCAAAGTGCTGGGATTACAGGCTTGAGCCACCGCGCCCGGCCTCTCCAAAGTATTTCTCTGTATAGTTACTGTAATCTGATGCTCAGTAAACATCCTCTTAGTTGGAATGCTGTGGGTTTTTGTCTTTCTTGGGTGTGCTTGTCACTCGTCTCTTGTCCAATTTTCTTTGTTATATTACAGATTGAATTTCCAAATGCTGCTTCGTAGTGCTGACAGCCTTTCTTTCCGAGGATTCCTTTCCTGTTTAAGACGTTTCACACACCATTGTTTAAGCACAAGCACATTTAATCTTGAGCCAATGATAACACCTCCTGCAAAACTTCTGCTTCTCCTCTGCTTTATGGGTGTTTGATTCCATTCATTCGTTTTGTGTAATGTCCTTATTACAGAATGTATTCTGTTGTGGCTTCCTTTTTTCTTTTGCTCTCTAAGCAATTTAGTTGGCCATTTGGGGGGTCATATTACTTTTTATCTGCTTAGGATTTTAAACTCTGTTCTCGATGAGGCTGAGAATTAGTCTAGCATGTTTCTCAGTCTGCTTTTTCATTTTTACTTGCATAATGAAAGCACACTCAAGAGGAGAACTAGCCCTTGCAGCTATTCCCCATTGCTTTCTCTCAGGGGCTCTACTTACTAATTTTTTCCTCTCTATTGGGTTTCTAGGTTTTCAAGCTGGGACTTTCACTGCCTTTGACTCATCTGCTGCCCTGAGCATCTTGCTGGTTATTCCATCTGAATAAAAATAGTAGCTCACATTTATTTATTAACATATACAGGTGTCTATTTTATAAAGCACATTGAAATACATTATCTGACTTGACTCTGACTTAAATACAGTAAGTAAACGTTATTATCTCTATCTTATAGATGAGGAACTAAGATGTATGGAGGTGAAGTCATTTTCCCAAAACCAGACAAACTAAGTGGCAGATGCAGGATGCAGACCTTATATTTTTCTTATTTTTTTAATTTTTATTTTTAGCACTTGGGCATAGTCAAATTCTTTCTGGTTCCTAGTAATCAGATAGTGAATTTTCAAAAAAAAATTATAAAGAAGCTAATAGAAAATAAAAAGGAAATAAATGTGGGGAAAAACAAAGTACAAATCTGATGAAGATTGATGCATTTCTAGCCCTAACTCTGAACCATATATTTCTTTACTGATTTGTATTTACTTTCTTTTACTACATAAGAAATCACCACAAACTTAGAAGCTTAAAATAACACCCATTTATCAGCTCACAGTTCTGTGGGCCAGGCAGGTTTCAAATCTGGCATGGCATAGCTGAGTTACCTGCTCAGGGTATCACAAGGTTAAAATGAAGGGGTTAACCAGGCTGGCCTCTTATCTGGAAGCTCTGAGGAAAACTCTACTTGAAGCTCATTCTTATTCTTGGCAAAATTCAGTTCCTTGTGGTTGTAGGACTGAGATTCCTGTTTTCTTGCTGCCTGTCAGCTAGAGGCTGCTTTCAACTCCTAGAGCCACCTAAATTTCTTAACAGGTGTTTCCCTCCATCTTCAAGCCAGCAGTTGAGCCTGAAATCCCTCTCATGCTTCAGATCTCCACTTCCTCTTCTGCAACAAGGTAAAAGAAGTTCCCTGCTTTTGAAAGGCTCAGGTGATTAGGTCCAGCTCACCCAGATCATCTATCTTAAGGCTAACTGTGCCAAATTAATATAACCTGATGATGGGAGGAAAACCCATCATACTCATAGTCCTGGGGATTATGTAGGGTGTGTACACGGGGGTCAGTGTGGGAAGTGGGAGGAAACATCTTAGAATTCTGTCTTCTGGAGAAAACACTATTTGAGGGACACTGGCTCTGCTTTTTCTCTACCATCTTAAGTAACACCATAAGCTCTAGAACCCCTACTGTAAGGCCTGTAGGGATCCCTGAAATCTCTCCAACACTAATTGTTGATTTCCTCTCTGAGTGAGGCCTCAGACAGCCTCACTGGACTTTCAGGTGCTCTCAGGTGTGTAATAGACCACTCCTGACTCTAGCCACAAGAATTCTTAAATCTGTCTTTCTACATGCTGCCAAAGGTCCTTTGGCTCCCAAATCTTGAAAATCCTACTCTCATTCCTGACCCATCTCTTCCTGTTCTGCGTGGCTTGCCAGCAATCACTGATAACAGTGGTCTCTGCTCCATGGGGAACTTGAGTGTCTTTCTTTACGGTCCTAGCCAGTATCAGGCCTGGGTCCTATCCCACTTTCTATGTAGCATACGATAATGCATTATATTTGGGCTCGGCTCTGGAAGCTACTGTGACTTTCTCTCCATATCCTGGGCACATTAACATTAATGAAAGTGTCATCCTCCCAACTGCCCACCACCCACTTGGCACCTCCCAGCCATTTCTCATTTCTGACGGGACCTCACTGAATTCTCACTGAAATCTCATTTGTTGAGCTGGCTAACAGACATCACAGGATCTGGTCAATACCATAGTCTGGTGCTGCTGACCATGATTCCCTCTAAATAATAAGGTAGAATACCTGCCTCAGGGAATGGGATTTTTTAAAATGCCAGCTTTAACATGTTATATTATGTGTTCAACATTTTCTTCACTGACTTACTGTATACAAGGATTATGGCCATACTGCGGGGGAAGTATTATTAGACATATTTTACCAATGAAGAAATTGAGGCTCAGGAAGTTCAAACCACTTGCCTAAGGATACAGAACTAATAAGTGACAGAAGCACACAGTTCGCACCTCTTTCACTCCCGTGACTACTTGTTCTTAGAGAATCACACACGCTGTGAGGATGCCAAGAACACAGTGAAAGAAAGTGGTGTAGTGCTCTCACACTTGGGCTCCTTGACGCTTGGGTCCCATGTGTTTTTTAAAACCTTTGTTTTAGGAAACGTTCTGCGGCAGCCGTTTCTTCAATCTGCATCTGGTTCCGTCAATCTGCATCTGGTTCTGTCACTCTGGCTGCTTCTCCCACATCCCAACAAAGTGCTGCACTGCGAAGGGTTTCACAGGGACTCAAACAACAAAACAACTCTTTAAAAGTGTCCCATAAAGTGCCATATGCAAACATCATGTGTGGCGTGCACATTTTGGGCAGCGGCAGAATGTCTGCTTCCTGTATGGATGCATGGGTAGGTGCACTGGGGGCAGGGATATTTTCTGAGTAGTATGACTGCGTTTGGCGGCAGCTTTAGGTACCCAGGCAAACATGTTGGCCCGACACCTCTTACGCTGGGGAGAACAGATCTAAAACAGAAAGGGCTTGTGGTAGGAGTAGATCCTTTGTTCTGACCCTGGTAGACTCGGCACTGCCATTTCATTGTTTCTAAGAAAGGCTCTGCTGGCAAATCAGTCTTAGCACCTGCCAAGAGCACTATTTCCTTCTAGGGGAACCTTCCCAGCCCCTGGCCTCTGCCAGAGCCTCAGGCTGAGTGGGGCTGGCCAGGTCCTATATCCACTCTCCTTACCTTAGACAAGAAGGAGGAAACTGATTCAAGGACAGCCAGTCCATAGACTGACCAGCAACCTGTAAGGTGGCCAGGCATGGAATCTCTTTCCTACCACAAGCAGTGTGGTTAACTACGCCAATCAAGTTCTCATTCTTGGAAATCTCAATTGGAGATTATAGAGAGAACCAGGCAGCTGGCAGAAAGAGAAAACCACAGACACAAAAAGGGAGACAACATGAGAGTAATGGGGCCACATTCATGGTGAAACACTTGGAACTGGGAACTCCTGAGATGGATCAGGGTGATGAGGCAACCCAATGCTTAGAGCGGCCAGGGGTCCCAAATGTCCTCCTGACACCTCCCTCTGACACCTGGCTGGATTTTTGTCTCTCCTCTGGTATTACAGTGAGATTTTAGTCTCTTTAATTACATCAATTAGGATGCTTTGGGTTGCAAGTAACACAAAACCCAACTAAAAGCAGTCTTCATAAGAAAAATAAGTCATCTCACTTAACGAGACAATCCTAAGCATTTCCCCCACTCCCCGGGTTGGCTAATTTAGTGGCTTAACAATGTCATGAAGATCCCAGATGTTTCCTGAATTTCTTCTCATCACCCTCTATTTTGCTTGTCCTTCTAGCCTACTTTTTCTCATGGTATCAGAAGCCTGCAAAAGTTCCAGGCAATGACATCCAGAGATGAAAAAGGGAAAAAAGGGAATGCACCTTTCCTGTGCCTCTTTTAAAGCGAAAGGAAAATACTCCACCAACTCCCCAGCAAGCTTCTCCCACATCTCATTGGTCAGAATTGCACCCTCTACCCATTCCTAAATCAATCACTGGTGCCAGCAGGGAGGAATGCAGCCGCCTGAAGCACAGGGTAGCTCTATCCTTTAACCCAGTCAATGTCAGCCCTCTCTTAGCTAGGGAGAAGGCGAACAGCAGTGTCTGCTCCACTTACTACCCTATCTACTGAACAATAGAGCTCCATTTCATGAGATGACCTGGTTACATCTGTTTCCCTCAACTCAGAGAGTTGGCTAATACCCAGATCAGACTTAGCAAGTTGAAGACATGATCTTCAGTAGGTACTCTTAGACAGTAGTTGAGAGCTGAGTGGTTATGTAAATACAATATTATATGGAGCCCTAAAGTTTCCATCGCTTTGTAATATATTTTGGGGCCCCAAACACACACAACAGAGACTCTAAGGAATGAACCTATCACACCACTCCTAACTCTGGGCTTCCCAGTCCATTTCTTGCCTCCTTGGGCCTCCTAAGCAGTGATGGCATTCTGTCTTTCGATGCAGGGCTTGCTTCGAGCTGATACATAGGCTTTTCTGGAACAGTGGTTTTCAAAACTTCTTCATGCATCAGACAATCTCTTCAAAGGCTCCTTAAAAATTGCTGGGCTCAAAAGGACAACATATGAAGCTTAGGAGTGAAGGGACTTCCTGAGCAGAAATGGGCCAACTTCAGTCTTTTTACTGTGTCTTTGCAGTATTCTATAGATAATTTCCTTAATTGGTAAATTTAGTGACCATTACCTAGTGATCATTTAATGGGCGGCGATTCTAATGGTATAAAGTTCACAACGTTCTATGTCCCTAGCCTGTCATTTTTCAGCTGCGTGTAAAAGGGGATAGGATGAGATAATCGATCATTATAAAGATGTAACTATTTTATGCTGAAGTGGCCATATTTTCAAGGGATGAAACCATCTCGCACACAACAATGAAGGTACTCGGACATAGACTTGGAATGAGACCATATATGGGGATGAGATCCTTCTGGTTAGCCTAATACTGCTGTACTGGTCTGTGTGTAAACGGTGTGCTTCCGCTGAGGCCTTGCAAGGCAAGCCGGCTGTGCCATGTTTGTAGATGGGGCAGAGGAAGCTAGAACAATGGAAAAGTAACCTATTTATGCTAGGTCCAGCTATTGAAGCAAGGTAGGAATGAGGCTAGTGTCCTTCACTTCCCTAAGGCATACTTTTCTGGCTACCTTCTGCCCTGTGTCTGGTACCTACATCCTTGATGTTTGTTCTCTCTGATCCGTTCTGGAGAGATATATATATATAGCTGGGCTGGCTCTCCCTCAAATCTTCTGATCCAGTAGGCCTAGGAGGGGGCAGCTAAGATGCATTTCTTACTAGTTCCCAGGTGATGCTTCTGCTGCTAGTCTGGGCACCACACTTTTAGAATCACAGCTCTAGGGCTAGGGGTGCTAATCTTCATTCCAAATGGAAGGGAGGCTGCTAAGGAGTCCACTTAGGTAATTTTTCCTGCGATAAAGACTTGCTTCCTTGTCACTTGCTGTCAACACCCCTCCACACAGCAGCGACTGCCTGGCTTAATTCTTAAACTAGAGGCCTCTCAATAGATAGGGTGGACACTTCCTCGCCTCCTGGCAGGAGAGAGAAAGAAGGGATTTCAATCTTTGGTTGGCAGAGCCTGACTAGGCAGCCGGGCACAGAACCTAGGGCTTTCCCACCCCTTTGCTTTCTCACCTGTAAAACGAATAAAGGTACTGGTCCTGCCAGCTTCACAGGTCGCTGTACATAGAGGAACGGTTGGTTGAAAGTGCCCTGCATAACGCAAAGTTCTTTAGGACTCGCAAACAGCCTTAATCGCGGTAAGGGGGCACATCAGGGCTGTGAGAAGCCCCCCTTTAGGGCTCAGCACAGGTGATTCTGGGCTCCCTGTGCTTGCCAACCTCCTAAAGCAGGTGCCCACTTTCAGCAGCTCTGCACGCCCCACCTGGGGGCCTCTGCTGGAGGTCTGCCTGGCCCCGGGCACGCGTGTGCGCGCGAGGATTTCTTTTGCAGAGAGTGAAACCACCGTTACTTTCCGTCCGCGGTCTACCCCGGGGTCCCCATCCCTCGTAAGTGCTGTGGAACCCCGAGGTGATGAGCCCGGGGGAAGCCAGCATCTCATGCCCTCTAGTGCCGGCGCCCGGCAGAGCCCCGGGACTCGGGAGTTTTTGCCGCCGCTGAGGACGCGGAGCGGACTGGTGGCCGCATCGCCGAGGGAGGGCCCGGGCAGCCCTGCAGCGCGTCTTCGCGGAGCCCTGGGGGCCGCGCCCCTCCTCCAAACATCATTCAGAACCGCCCGTCAGCCTTGGCTCCAGCGCCTGGCGCGAGCGAACCGGGCTTGGCTGCCTCGGCCCCGTCTGAACCCTGCGGGCCGCGGGCCAGGGCGGGCCGGGATCTGCCGCGCCAGGACCTTGCAGACCCGGCCGCGGCCCGGCCGAGTGCCTCCCGCCGGGGCCTCACGCCCACGGTCCACGCTTGCAACACCAGGGCTGCACGGCGGGGTCCGCAGCTGGGTCTGCGCCTGGGACTCGGGGCTCCCTGCGCTCCTCGTACCGCACCCCTTGCCTTAACACCAAGCGGATGGGTCCTGGGGCTTCACCGGCCAGGCCGGAGCCCCAGACCCACAGCTCTCCCCCTCCCATCGCACGGCCCCTCTGCACTGGGGCGGGAGTCGGGGACTGGAGCCAGAGAAAGGAGACGCACCGCGCCGGTCCTCAAGTCTCTTGAGCCAGTTCGGGTCCGGGCGCGCCCCACAGGGCTCCAGTCGTGGGAGGTTCCAGATATGTGCAACTGTGTGGCGCTGGGCTTCCAGCGGGTTCTTGGTGGGGCTCCCTCTCTGTGAGTCCGTGGGCAGAGATTTGCCTTGGAGGGTCGCACCTGGCTACAGAAGTATGAGACTTAGTTTCCAGGGAGCAGAGGGGCCCTGGGATAAGGAACTGAAGCTTCTGGGGGTAGTTTGGAATCTTGGTTCCACCGATTATTAGCTGTCCAACCTGGAGAAATTCACTTCCCCCGTTTTCTTGGTTATTAATAACTATAGCTACCATTTGAGTGCTTACTATTTTCCATGTACTTTACATATGTTATTTTTATCTTTCCAACGATTTTGCAGGCCATATTCTGCTGATGAAGAAATGGGATCTCAGCCAGGGAAAGTGACTTGCCAAGGTTACACCACTGGTAAGTGGAGACCTATGACTTGAACCTGTCTCTAACTCCAGAGACTGTACTTTCTCTGTAAGTGAGAACATTGACGCCATACAAAGAATTTTAAAACTGTAAGATGGTGACGGATACCATTCTCTTCTGACCTGTTCTCAGGCCAGGTCCTGAAGTCCAGGCTGAAAGTATGACCTTTCTTTCTCCCTACCTCCTCAGCCACGCTTCCCTAGGAGGGTCAGAGTGCAAGAGGTAAGGTCTGGGACTGGGGACCCCTGGGTCAGCCTTGCCCACCACTCCCACCTGGACCCTTCCCATCCTCATTTCTACCCTACACTGCTCAATGTCCTTGAGGGACAAGGTGGTGTCACTGTTGTGGCATTTCTCCTCCACTACCAGTTGCACAAGAGGATTTTTCTCCTGTTCTCAGAGTGGGAAGAAGACCAAGAAGGTCTGTACAGTAACTTGAGACTCCTAGGGCCCAGTTTGGGCTCTTAGGAGGCCAGCAGTGCCTCAACTTTCTCATCTGTGCTTAGAATTCACTTTGCAGAGAAAATGGGTGGACTCTTGGGGAGAGGAGGGCCTGAGTGTCAGAGAAATTTGGGTGCCAGTCTTTTGTAAAATGGAATCTATCGATAATGCCACCACCAGTCTTGCCTGACCCCACAAGAGTTGCAGTAAGAACTCAAAATGGATAATGGCCACACAGTGCTCTGGGAAGTGCGAAGTGCCTCACGAACATAAGGTGGTATTCACAGAAGCCACTGCAGGCAACAGGAGTACAAAGATGAATGCCATCTTGGAATCTTTCAGGCTAGCAGGGGAAATATAAATGGCTATACAAAGAGTTAAAATATAAAACAGGGCATGCAAATGCTCCACCAATATGCCCACGTGGTGCCAACTCATACTGATCTTGTAATAACAAAGAATATACACAAGTCTATCTGGGTAACCTCTACTACTATTGCAAGAACTCCTTCTCTTCACAATAGCTCTAGCCAATCTGGCTCCCCTATCCAATTAGCCTCCTTCTTACCACCTGCGTGATCTATGGCAGGATTTTTTTTTTTCCTTTGGAGTGTGTTTGTATTAGTTCCCTATTGCTGCTGTGATAGATAACCACACACATAGTGGCTTAAAACAACACGTTTGTTATCTTACAGTTCTGTATGTAAGAAGTCCAAAATGTGTCTCACTGGGCAGGACTGTTCCTTCTGGAGGCACTGGGGAAGACTCTGTTTCCTTGACTTCTCCAGATTTTTGAGACCACCTGCATTCCTTGGTCTGTGGCCACTTCTCCGTCTTCAAAGCTATCAGCGACCAGCTGAGTCTTTCTCACATTGAATCACTGCCACCTCTGCTTCTGTGGACATGTCTCCTCTGCTTAACACAGTTTTCTCCCGATCTCAAGACTCTTAATATATCTTTAAAGTTCCTTTTGCTTTGTAAGGCAGCAGTTTCACAGGTTCCAGGGATTAGGACCTGGACATCTTTGAGGGGGAGGGAGCATTTATCAAAAAACAAAAACCCTAGGGCCTCAAACAAAACATTTTTTAAAAGAGAAATATAAAAGTTTCAACTCTTCTTCTTCAAAGAAGTAACATAGCAACTTTTTCTATAAATGTAACAAATTCTGAAGAAAAAAAAAAAAAGAACTTTCAGTTCCTAACTACACCCATAAAAAATCAGACTCCCTGGTGTCAGGGAAGAAGAAACAATAGGTGACACCAAATAGACTCCACATAAAAGGGTAGGGAAAGGCTCCCTAGGTTGGGAAGTTATAATATGTGCTTCACTGGGAATGTAGGTACAGCCCTTGGAAATGATTAGTTGTTAACAATTGTCCACAGCTCTTCAGCTGCTTTACTTTATAATCCTTTGGTGCAGTAGACATCGAAAACATTTTTTTTTTTAAAGAAATCAATAAACTGTATTTTTTAGAAAAATTTTAGCTCACAGCAATATTGAGCAGAAAGTAGAGTTCCCTGTCCCTATACCCTCCTCCCACTTAAACCATTTTAAAAGCATTAATAGAATTCTTGGCTCCTTATTTTCCCCCCAAAAGAAATTCCGACATAAAAAAATAAAAATCGTGCTGCTCTGGTTCAAGTGAACTCATGAAGTCCCTCAACCTCTGTAAATCCTACTGCTTGGTTTAACACTGTGGAATAATGAGAATAACTCAAGTTAGAAAGTACCCTCTGGACCACAGAAGTAGGGAGACTGTCATGTTGAAAATTATTCTCCAGGCTTCAGAAGCAAGAATTGTCATAATATTCTCCCAAGAATTGGAAAAGAGCAGGCTCTTGTTCTTACGTAGAAGCATAGACCCTTCTAGGCCATAAATCTGCTTATTTTAGTTACAATAGTGAAAGGGCCAGTGGGCAGCACGGTGAAAAGTACATGGGCCCAGAAATTGGGGAGTCAGATGGGGCAGCTCGGATGTAGGGGACATATAAATTAAGACCTAGTGCGGGCCTTTCGTATTCTGGGTCAGATAGGTGAGCTTCTGTGTGGGCTACCCTGGAATACAGTGTTGCATAGGGTTGTCTGAGAGGTGCAGGGAACGCCTAGAAAACTTTGCAGGGAGAATGTTTTCTAAGCCAACACCTAGAAGACAAGCAAGAGTTTGCTGAGCAGAGAGTGAAGCTGGGCGCGGCTGGGATCATGGGGCGGGATGTGCACAGCTGGGACATGGGGAAGAGCTGCAGTGGAGAGTGGGGTATGGTGGAGAGCAATAAGGGCCAGACTACGCTGGCGGGCCTGGAGGCCTTGGGAGGGCGGACTTTCTCCAAGAGTGGGGGTGCCAGGACAGGGTCCCAAGCAGGGGCCCAACATGGCCTGGTTTACTCTTCACTGGCAAGCTCCATGGCCCTGGGTAATGTGCTTCTCCTGTTTTTCTTCTCATCGGTGCCTGGCTGAGCTCTCGAGTCGTTTCCTGCTCTGAGCCTGAAACTTCAAGCAGCAAGAGGACGGTCCACAGTCCCGTTACTGGGGCTCTGCAAACGCGACGTTCCCAATGGCCCTCTCCCAGGTTCCGGGCCTCCGGGTATTGGAACTTCTGTCTGTAAAGGATGAAGCCGACCTTGCTCACACTGCAGCGGGATGGAGAAACGTGACCCAGCGGAGGGGCTTTCGGCTGCGGAGTGCGAGAGATGACCCGAAGGGTGAAGGCAGGGCGAGCGCGGTCAGCGCCCCCGACTGGGCGGCCTCCCCGCCGGCCGGTGAATTCGTTCCCAGCTCCAGCCGCATCTCACCCTCTATCGCGCCTCTCGGGCCTCAGAGTGAGGCTGCACGGCCCGGAGGCCTGAAATCCGCCCTTTGTTCCCTCCCGGGACCGCAGAGCCACAGCACACTGAAAGCCGCAGTCTAGGGAGCCGGAAGCACTGGCCCGGCGCAGGGCCAGCGACCGCCCCGGGTCTGCGCAGGCGCAGGTCGGGGAAGCCGCGCGCGGTCGGATTTCTGCGGCCCGCGGCTGCCCTCTCGTGGCCGCGAGGCGCCATGGCACGGCTGCTTCCACGCAGCGGAGGGGCGCTGGCCGGAGGCTGCGGGTCCAGACCGGCCAGCCGGGGAGGCCAGCCAAGCGCTGTGTTTTTCCAGGTCCGCGCGGGCCAGGGGAGCCCTGCGTGTTTGCTTGGTGGGAGTGGTTTACTGGGAAAGTAGACGGAAGGTACCCTGCAAATCGGCATGCACTGTATTGTTTGGGAGTCAACAGCCTGGAAAGCAAATATCAGGTGAGGGCAGTGCTGGGAACCACCGCCTGCCCCCTCCCCTGGCCTTGGCCCTGACTTTGAACACGGCACCGCGAGCCAAACAGCTCCGCGGCTCAGGGGAGAGGGGGGAGGAGGAGGCAGGCAGCGGGGGAGGTGTCAAGACTCAGGAATAGGAGCCAGCTAGGCCCAACCTACGCCTGCCACCCTAGGGGCTGCAAACAGGGAATACACCCCTTCTGCCCACCTCAGGAAGACATCGTACACCCGGACAAGTCACCATTCCAGATAGGCTAGTTTTCTGCAAGGGTGGGGGCGTGAGAGTGGAGGGGTTGCTCGGGGCCCACCCAGGCATAACTATCTGAAGGGCACACCCCACAACGGAAGGGTTAGGTGAGAGGGGTGAACCCACTCTCTGGCAGGAGAATCATGTGTCCTGTTCCACGCACGGAGCCACACTACATAGCGTTCTCTTTAAATTCATCTTCACTAGCTGGGTGTGCCTGAGTCTTCTCCTATCTCCTGATTCTGAGTTAACTTTTTGCGTCCCACCCTGTTCTTGTCTCAAGCAGCCGCTTTGGAATGTGTTTCCTCTTGTCCGGGGTTTGAAGATTAGTCATAAAAAACATCACTCTGCCCTTGCTGAAGTGCTTGCTGGCTACTCGATCATTCCACTTCTATGTCCCAAGAAGGTCTGCTAAGGAGGTGGCTTCTTCAGGGCTTCCGTCTTTTCCATGCACTCTCAGCTCCAGACTCCATCTCATCCGTGGATATTACCCTGTGCCCCGCGGGGAGGAGGGCGGGGGAGGGTTTCTGGGCCTGGATTATTGGTGGGAGGAGAGCAAGTGCAGAAACGAAGCTATGAATTTCGCAGAAGTCATGCATTCCTTTCAAGGATATTCCTGTCTGTGCCTCCACACATTCCCTCTGGTTGCAGGCCCCTGAGATTTTTCCGTGTGACCCGGTCACATTGCATCTGTATAGATTATCAAAGCACCTCATGACTGTGGAGGAGGAAGTTGGGGACAGAACATGGATCTGGAAGGCTCACAGCATGGACTTGGTAGGGTGACACAATGTCCCATGTTCTTCAAGAAATGTCTAGACTAGGTGATTGATTCTATCGGAGATCTGGCACAATGCTCTTGCCACACAGAGGGGCAAATTGAGATCCAGAGAGAAGTGACTGGCCCAGGTCACTCAGCCAGCTGGTGACTGAGCTGGAATTCGTTCCCAGGTCTCCTGACACCCAGTTCATTCATTTTTTGCACGTGTTTTCTGAGGACTTACTGTATGCTAGGCACTGTTGTAGGTGCTAGGAATATACAAAGTGCCTGTATGGAGCCTGTGTCTTGTAATGTGTATGTGGGGAGATTGTGGATAAACAAATAAACAGATTTATCCAGAATGCCACATGGTTAAAAGTTTTTATGATACTCAGTGCCTCTTTTCCTCTTGTTTTTGAAGGGAATGGGTTTGAGGCTTGAGAAGAGATGTTCACTCACACATTGGGTCATTAAATAAACATTAGAGGATGCCCCACTATGTGCCGGATGCTGTGCAGGGTACACAGATATAAAGGCAGGGTCTGTCTTCAAAAGCTGCCACCAGCTGGGCAGATAAGGTATGCCTCTTAGTATCTTTATATGGATTTCTGTAATTTTTATGCTAATTGTTTTTCTCTCCAGATCTCTCCCAAAAAGGATGCTTGTAGAAAACGATGATTCTGAAATGGTACAAATTCCTTTCCCAAAAGGCATCTCAAAGCCAGCCGCTGCTACTGACTTATTGATGGCTATCATCCAGTGGCCTTGGGGAGGCGGTGGGCAGCCCAACCACTGCCTGTAATAAGGAGAGACAACTCAGCATCCGCCCTGCAGTGAATAATAGAACAAAAAGCCGCCGGCGCCTGCAGGATCAAAGCACATGAGCAACCACAGTGTCTCTGGGTTCAACAGATCAGCGAAGGCCAGGCAGTCAGCAGATGTCATGGAATTTTTGGGGAGAGAAGTCTGGGTTGTGGAGGAAGCCTCAGCTGGATTTCGGTACCTTACAAGATGCTCTTCTGTGGCTCTCTCCTGCTAACCTTCCTTGGACATGAAATACTCTTCCTTCTATCCTCCCTCTTTACCACTGCTGTTCCCAAAGTCTAAAAAGATGGGGGCAGGAGGTGAGGGAGGCAGGGGATGGGAAAAGAATACTGGACCAGGAGGCAGGAGACACTGGATCTGTGGGTGTAGGCAATGCTAAATGACTTCCATGGCCTCAGTCTCGCCATCTGTAAAATGGGAAGGTTGATATATGGCCTCAAACTTTCTGCCCACTTTGATAAACCATATTTCACCAAAAAGAGGCAGAGGGGATCTGTTGCTTTTCAGGTTCCTGTCCAGTTACTTCTAGGTCAGACAGAATGATTGCCCCAATGATTCTGGGTCCACAAACTCCATCTGTGAACCCCCATTTCTCGGGGGCGTTGGGATCAGGATAGGCAAGAAGACTATATTATTCCCTCCTCCTACTTGCTCCCACTTGCCAGTGGGGAAATCAGTGGCAACTTTAGAGTAATTTTGGAGGGGCGGGGGGATGAGTTATTATTGGGCTTTTTATCTGCAAAGAATATTTTCAGATATTAATGTTTGTGCCTTTAAATGTACATGCAGTTCTAGAGTAGAAGACCCTAGTGGTTGCGGTGCTGTGAGGCATTTTGCATATATTTATCTCACTCAAGAAGAACTGTGGGGTCCGTGTGAAAGTAAGTGTGTGTGTATGTGTATGTGTGTGCATGCCCCGAGTCAGCCTGAGTCCTGAGACTTTTGTCTTTGCTCCTGACTAAGCCACTGGGGGAGGTAAATATATAATTGGAGGAAGAAATCTGTCAGGAAATAACTTTTTTACTTGTGGAAAGTCATTGAAAACCCTTGCTTTGTATATGAGCACAGCACCCTGTAGGCAGGTGAGGAGTCTTAGAACAGAGCAGGGAGCAAACTAGACTAGTACTAAAGAAACCTCCATGTTTGATATAAAGCCAATGCACAGGTCCACACAGACAGAGCATGGAGGTGTGCTCCGCAGGGGCACCGCACAGACACGTGTAATGGCAAGCCCGGACACGTGTACAACTAAACATCCTCACAGATACATTTTAGTGTAGGCAGAGACCTGATGTTATGGGTTAGACTATGTCCCCCCACAAAATATGTGTACTGGAAGCCATCTTTCAGTACATGTGACTGAGACCTTATTTGGAGATAGGGTCTTTGCAGATGTAAACTGGTTAATAAAAAATAATAAAATAAAATAATTCTTAAAAAACTAAAGGCAACAATAAAATAAAAAAAAAAAGAATAAGTCATGCTGGGATAGGGTGGGATAGCCCTAATTCAATGTGACTGGTGTCCTCGAAAGAAGAGGGGAATTTGGACACAGAGACACAGAAGGAAGACGGCTACAGGGGAATGTAGGTAGAGATTGGAGTTATGTGGCCACAAGGGAAGGAACTCCTGGGGCTCCCAGAAGCTGGAAGAAACAAGGATCCTTTCCCTATGGGCTTTGGAGGGAGCGTGGCTCTGCAACACCTTGGTTTTGGACTTCTAGCTCCGGAAGTGTAAGAGAATAAATTTTTGTGATCTCATACTCAGTTCATGGTGCTATATGGTGATAGCCCTAGAAACTAAGATACCCAGGTGTGTTGGATGTACACATCAGGCCCACATTCAGGGTGCACAGGGCCTTTGGTAAACAACAACAACAACAACAAAAACTCTCATTTCTGTGGAGAATCCATTGCCAGTGGTCTGGATGGCATGGCCACTGCCCTTCTTCAGGGATGTGCACAAGACCCTGGCCTGGCCAATCAGAATACCTCATGCCCTGGACCACAGTAATTGGGTCAGGGGTGGTCAAGATTTACATAAATGATTTACATAAAATGTTTAAATGTTTTCTTACAGTACTTAAAATAAAAAATGCTTTTAAAATTTCAGTTGCCAATTGGTTTTTGCGACTATATAGAAATACAATTGATTTTTACATATTGGTTTTGTTTCCTGTATGCTTGCTAAATTCATGCATTAGTGGTATTTTTCTAGATTTCTTAGAATTTTCTGTGTACACAAATCACAGCGTCTGTGAATATACACAACATTACTTCTTCTTTTCCGAAACTTATGCTTTTCACTTATTGTTCTTGCCTTCTTGCACTAGGTAGAACCTCAGTTGTATATTAAATATATTTCTTAAAAAGGTAGACATTTGAGCCTTGTTTCCAATCTTGGGAATACACTATTCAGTCTTTTGCCCTTGTCTGCTTCTAAGCTGCCAAAGCCTGTGCTATTGTGGGGAAATGTCGCTCTGTGGGCCAACCATGGTGTGAGTGTGCAGATGGGACAGCGGCAGCGGGTACATTCTCCTGGGAAGGCCAGGCCTGGTGGCAGGCACCTGTAATCCCTGCTATTTGGGAGGCTGAGGCAGGAGGATGGCTTGAGTCTGGGAGTTCGAGTCCAGCCTGAGCCACACAGCGAGACACTGTCTCTTAAAACAAAAAATAAAAAACAAAACCAACAACCCCCATGCCTGTCAAATTTTCCTGGGGAGGGCAAGACACAATTAAGAAAGTGAACACTGATTTGATGTCATCCTTGTCTGTATCTCAGTAGCCACAGTTGTGGATTCCTTCAGTTCTCTCTTGGTAGAAGGTGGGGCCTGAATAAATGATGACATAAAGCCAACTGAACTTACTGAGCAGTCTCCCAGATGCTGCAAACTCAAGGAGGTTTCTGTGCTCAGCTCAGATTTTTATTCTCTCTCTCTCTCTCTCTGTCTCTCTCTCTCGTGCAGCATTTATGCTTTTTGGCAGTTCTTTCCTCTTCATTCCCCCATCTTTCCAATTACACAGTTATATACACATAAACACTCCGATACCCTCAAACCACCAGAAGCCACATCAGATACTTGAGAGCCTTGGACCAGGAACTGATGGAGATAAAAACGACCTAGGAATGGTTGCTTGCCCTACCCTCAGGAGTTTACAATTACTGATAGAGACAGAAGCCTTCACAGGGGGTGGGGGGCGGGGGATAGGAGAA